>NC_080577.1:10160000-10511250 GCF_029962835.1 Magnolia sinica
TTTAAGATTATGATGATTGATTGTTTTAATGATGAGAAGAATGGTGTATGCATGTTATCTATTATTTAGGTTTTATTTTTTTATTCTCTTGTAAGATCCATATGTTCCCATCATATGAGATCCACATTGATGAATAGGCTTATCCTAGATCAATCAGATTTCCTAGATAAGAGATGTTCTCAACCTGTTATATTTCTTTGATATTTATTATCCTATAGATATTGAATACTTAAAATCACTGGCGCTTGAGAATATATGTCAATGGTGCAAATCCATTATTTTCTAATCTTTTATATCATTTATTAAATATTTAAACTGTTTTATTTTTCGATTAGGCTGACCATAGTGTTCAGATCCTAGTTGTGTTATCCAAGTCATCATGATTTTGGAACATTAACCTATGTATGGAACTTTGAAGCTTGGGTGTTATTTTATTCAGTTGAATTACATCCATTCAAAAATTTCAAAATCAAATCATCAGATTAATTTTTATTACTTAGTTTGTTTTGCATTTGATTTTTTTTTCTTCTCGCAATTCATCTCCCTGTGGGATCAATCCTGTATTCACAAGATATTACTTATGAACCTCTGCACTTGGAGGCAAGCAATCAAGTTTTTGGCGCCGTTGCCGGGGAGAGACTGAGATAGATCAGATCTTTGCAAGATAGTTAAGGTAAGTTTTCTTCTAAACCCTCCAGATTTTCTGTAGATTTTTTTTTTCTTTGAAAATAAATTCAGTTGGGTCTTTCAAGCACTAACTATGACATAAGGTTGCCCTGCTTGGGATTTTATCACATAAGTGCTATGGTTGTCCTATAGTTGCTTTTGATCACAAAGATCATCCGTTGAATCTATTTTTCCGATTAGCATAGTTTAATTTCTGCATTAGTTTTACTTTTATTTATTTATTTATTTTATTTTTAAATTTTTTTTTTATGGACTGAACCCTCATGGTTGGCTCTGCCACCTAGGTTGTTGATTTATTTTGCTTTGTGGATTGAACCCTCATGGTCGGCTTTGCCAACTGGGTTGTTGATTTATTTTGTTTTGTGGACTGAACCCTCATGGTTGACCCTGCCACCTGGGTTGTTGATTTATTTTACTTTATGGACTGAACCCTGATGGTTGGCCCTGCCACTTGGGTTGTTGATTTATTTTGCTTTGTGGACTGAACCCTCATGGTTGACTCTGCCACCTGGGTTGTTGATTTTTTTTGCTTTGTGGACTGAACCCTCATGGTTGGCCCTGCCACCTAGGTTTTTAATTTAAGTTTTTATTTTTATTTTAAGTATCACACTTGTGATTTGAATTAGTGGTATTTGTTGTGTGGTGTGGATGGTTTGTCCCGTTGGAGTAGGGATCAAAACAATCGACTCTCCTCTGAAGGGGGACTAGTTGCAGGCCTTTATTATTCACTTAGAAGAGGCACTCAACATCACTTGGATTCCATGGCAGACCCAGTTGATAATCCAAATCCAAATCTGCCAGATCCAACTGTAAATCAAAATAATCCTCCTCTTGAGGATGAAAATGAAGTTCATGGGAATGTGTTAAACCAACCACGGACTTTACGTGAACATTTACACCTTGAGAGATCAACTTTACCATCTTGCATAGTGTTCCCTGCTCACACAGGGAACATTGATTTTAAACCAAGTGTGATTCAATTAATTCCTAAATTTCATGGCTTAGATTCTAAAAGCTCCTACTTGCACCTCAAGGACTTTGAGGAAGTAATTGCAACGTTACAAGTAAACAATGGCAATAGGGATGTACTTAAGCTTAGGTTATTCTCATTTTCTCTAAAGGATCGGGCTAAAGCATGACTCAACTCTCTAAGACCTAATACCATCACTTCATGGCAAGCCTTAAGTAGAGAGTTTTTGAAAAAGTTCTTTCCCGAACACAAAACAAATGCACTAAAACAAGAAATCATCTCATTCTCCCAAAAGGGGAATGAACTATTTTTTCAAGCTTGGGAGCACTTCAAAGACATTCTAATTACTTGTCCACATCATGGTTATGAACCATGGCACGTGATTGATGCTTTCCGAAAGGGGCTCACCATGGATACCTGTCAGTTCATAGAGATGATGTGTGGTGGAACCTTTCTTGACAAAGATCATAATGAGGCTTGGGATTTTCTAGACATGTTAGCAGAGAATACTCAGACATGGGATGTCTCTGCTAAATCAGACCAAACTAGACCCATTCCTAGAGAGAAAGCGGGAATGTATGTCCTAAGAGAGAAAGACGACCTTAATGCAAAATTCGCTGCATTGGCTAGAAAGGTCGAAGCCTTGGAAATTAGGAAGGTTGATATAGTTAAAGCAAACACTTCTTTAGGTAATTTTTGTAGCATTTATGGTGGTACAAACCATGACACAAAAGATTGTCCAATAATCTCAGTTGTACAAAATATCACGCATGAGCATGATCAAGTAAATGCTATAAATAATTACCAAAGGTCAGTTATGCAACCAATGGGAAACACGTATAATCCAAATTGGCGTAACCATCCTAATCTTAGTTGGAGGAATGGACCACAAATTAATGTGCCCAATGCACCTCAAATGCCTCCACAAAATAACTTCTTTGGGGCACCTAACAATGCACCATATGTGCCCCCGCCAAAGCGATCATCTGTGGAGGATGTATTGACCACATTCATGAACTCTCAATCTCAAATGAATCAGTTTTCAATCCAATCAAATCAGGAATTAAAGACAGCTGTGGCTAGGATTAAGACTCAAGTAAATGCTAGGGAAAAAGGCACCCTTCCTTCTCAACCTGCACCAAACCCTCGAAACACACATTTCATTGGAGACTCAAATCCAAGTTAGCTACATCATGAACAAGTTAAGGCCATCATTACCTTGAGAAGTGAAAAAGATGTCGATAACAAGATAATGCAACAAGTAGAAATACCGGAGGATGAGCCACTGTCTCAAGAAAATGATGAACCGGCTATGGTTCAAGAGCTGCAACAGCAAAAGGATAAAGAGACTAAGTCATATGAGCCTCCAGTTCCGTTCCCATCTATACTTCGGAATCCAACTGTCCCCATGAAATATCAAGAGGTGTTGGATGTGCTCCAAAAGATTACTGTTAATATTCCTCTGCTTGATGCCATTAGACAAATTCCATCATATGCTAAATATCTCAAGGACTTGTGCACTGTAAAGAGGAAATTAAATGTGCACAAAAAGGCCTTCCTTACTAAGAAAGTGAACGTTATCATTCAACAAAGGGTTGTACCCAAATACAAAGACCCGGGAAGTCCCACTATTCCTTGTATTATTGGAAATTTTCAAATTGAGCATGCTTTGTTAGATTTGGGTGCAAGTGTCAACTTAGTACCTTTTCGGTTTACAAACAAATGAGGTTAGGCGAGCTTAAACCAACCACGATTACACTCCAACTTGCTGACCGCTCTATTAAGGTACCAAGGAAAATTTTAGAGGACGTGCTAGTCTAAGTGGAGAAATTCTACTTCCCCGTGGATTTTATTGTACTAGACACTGAATCATGTGTAATTGCTAGCGCTCAAGTTCCCATCATTTTAAGCCGCCCATTCCTAACAACTTCAAATGTAATCATAAATTGCAGGAATGGAATGATGAACTTGTCTTTTGGTAACATGACTCTAGAGCTAAATATTTTCAATCTATGTAAGCAGCCCATTGATAATAATGAGATCCATGAGTTGAATTTCATGGACTGCTTGATAGAAGAAGAGGAATTAGAACCTAGTCTGACTGAGGAATTGATTCAAGTCATTGGAGACTTGAAAAATTCTGATTTAGAAAAAGTGCTTGCTGAAATTTCTGATGATAATGAGAGCACTACCACCCAGGACATTGGTATGTACCAATGGAGACCGCGCACTTAAATCCTATCTATCGAGGACTTGCGACCTCTGCCATCACCAACCAATGATTTAAAGCTTCATTTAAAACTACTACCAAATGAGCTTAAGTATGTATACTTAGGTGAAAATAAAAATTATCCTGTAGTGATCTCTTCATTTTAGACAAGGATCAAGAGATTAAATTGTTGAAAGTTCTAAGGGACCACAAAGGAGCCTTGGGCTGGACCATTTCTAACATTAAAGGTATAAACCCTTCCATATGCACCTATCGGATCCACCTCGATGATGATGCCAAACCAATTAGACAACCTCAAAGGCGTCTCAATTCAAACATGATGGAAGTTGTAAAAAATGAGGTGATCAAATTATTGGATGTGAGAATCATCTACCCAATATCCGATAGTATTTGGGTGAGTCCAACTCAAGTAGTCCCAAAGAAATCTGGAATAACTATTGTGCAGAATTCTAATAATGAACTCATACCAACACGTGTCACCACTGGTTGGCGTGTTTGCATTGACTATAGAAAATTGAACCAGGTTACAAAGAAGGAACATTTCCCTCTACCATTCATTGATCAAGTTTTAGAGAGGGTAGCAGGTCACTCCTTTTATATTTTTCTTGATAGATATTCTGGATATAACCAAATAGAGATAGCCCTGGAATACCAAGAGAAAACCACGTTCACTTGTCCATTTGTCACGTTTGCTTTCAAACGGATGCCATTTGGATTGTGTAATGCCCTAGCAACTTTCCAACGGTGTATGTTAAGTACTTTTTCAAATATGGTTGGAAAGTTTCTTGAGGTTTTCATAGACGACTTCTCTGTATTTGGGAGTAGTTTTAAGGAATGCCTCAACAATTTATCCCTTGTCTTGTCTAAGTGTGAAGAGAAACACCTTGTCTTAAATTGGGAGAAATGTCATTTCATGGTTTAAAAGGGAATTGTTTTGGGCCATGTTATCTCCAAAAATGGAATCGAGGTAGATCGCTCAAAACTCGACATTATAGCTAATCTACCTTTCTCCCGAACTGTTAGAGTTATTAGATCACTTATAGGGCATGCTGGTTTTTATAGAAGATTCATCAAAGACTTCAGTGCCATTACTATACCCTTGACCAATCTTCTTCAAAAGGATGTTCCATTTAAGTGGACAGATGAGTGTGTAAGTGCATTTAATAAAATTAAATCATCCCTTACTACTGCACCTATCATGCGTCCACCAGATTGGACACTTCCTTTTGAACTAATGTGCGATGCAAGTGATTATGCCATAGGGGTTGTTTTGGGCCAAAGGAAAGATAAACGGCCCTACGTTATTCACTATGCGAGTAAAACTCTAAACTCGGCCCAAGTGAACTACTCAACAATTGAAAAAGAGTTACTTGCAGTAGTTTTTTCTTTGGATAAGTTTGGGTCCTACTTACTGGGATCCAAAGTGGTCATTTTCACGGACCACTTGGCTTTGAAATATTTGTTATCTAAGAAGGATGTAGAGCCGGGGCTTTTGAGATGGATCCTTCTACTACAAGAATTTGACTTAGAGATAAAAGATAAGAAAGGAGTAGAAAATGTAGTGGGCGATCACCTTTCTAGATTGGTGTTAGATGATTCCACTGAGGAGATACATATCCAGAACACTTTCCCTGATGAACAATTATTTGCGATCTTCAAATTGCCTTGGTATGCGGATATAGTGAACTATCTTGTAATGGAAAAAATGCCATATCATTGGAAGTCACAAGATAGGAAGCGTTTTGAAACCGAGGTTAGGAACTTCTTCTGGGATGATCCGTATTTATATAAATATGGGACTGATCAAATTTTTAGGCGTTGTGTCCTAGAGGATGAAGTTCGAAGTGTTATTTCTTTTTGTCACATGGAAGCATGTGGTGGCCATTTTTCTGCTAAGAAAACTACTGCAAAAATCCTACAGTGTGGTTTTTACTGGCCCACCATGTTTAAAGACACTCATGCTTTTTGTGTTGCTTGTGATAGATGTCAAAGGTTGGGAAGATTGTCCCGGCGCAACATGATGCCTCTATCCCCAATTTTACCATTGGAGATTTTTGATTGTTGGGGAATTGATTTTATGGGTCCATTTCCATCTTCTTTTGGATTTTTTTATATATTGGTTGGTGTGGACTATGTTTCAAAGTGGATTGAGGCGGTTCCAAGTAGGACCAATGACAACAAAGTGGTCATACGATTCCTCAAGGAAAATATTTTTGCTAGATTTGGAACTCCAAAGGCCATATTAGTGATGGCGGGTCTCACTTTTACAATAAAATATTTGAGGCTTTAATGAAGAAATATGGCATCAAGCATAAAGTGAACACCCCATACCACCCACAAACGAGTGGGCAAGCTGAGATTTCTAATCAGAAAATCAAACATATTTTAGAGAAAACTATAAGGCCAGATAGGAAGGATTGGTCCCTCAGCCTATCCGACTATGGGCTTATAGGACTGATTATAAGACCCCGATTGGAATGTCTCCATACAAATTGGTGTATGAGAAGGCTTTCCACTTGCCTGTGGAATTGGAATATAGAGCCTATTAGGCAATAAAGAAATTAAACTTTGATATGGATCAAGCAAGTGGACAAAAGAAATTAGAGTTAAATGAATTAGAGGAGTTCAGGAGAGACTTCTATGAAAATTCTAAAATCTACAAAGAGAGGACCAAAGCTTTTCATAACAAAAATATCTTGAGGAAGAATTTTGAACCTCGGCAAAAGGTCCTATTGTATAATTCCCCTCTCCAGTTCTTTCCGGGAAAGTTAAGATCAAGATGGACAAGCCCCTTCATTGTAAAGAATGTTTATACTCATGGGGCCATTGAAATTGAGAATCCACGTAATGGCAATGTGTACAAGGTTAATGGTCAGAGATTGAAGCCTTATGTGGAAAACTTTCATGTGGGAGAGGAGTCCTTCCTTCTTCATGAGCCAGAATATTCAGATTGATGATCCTAGTCTGACGGAGCATTTGTGTATGATTTATATCATATTTAATTTTTTTAATGTCACATAGCAAGTGATTTTTTCATGGCAGGTACTATCCACCCTTTCTTTTATTTTTATTGTTCTCTGCATTACATTATCATTACATTGGGGACAATGTAGATTTTAGGTTGGGGGGTGTGGATAGTCATCCATGTGAAAGTTTTTTTTTTGGGGGTTTCAGTTTATTTTATTATTATTTTTATTATTTTTATGTTTCAATTAGGTTTAAGTTTATTTTTTTTAAGTTTATGAAAAAAAAAATTTTCAACATTTTCAAAATAATATTTTTATATACAAGAATGTGAACATGATATTATGCGAATTCCAAAGACAAAATTAATACTTAGTCTAGGTCGATAGTAGTCCAAATTCTGACAACTGAAAATTATAAACTTGAGTTCAATTATCTAATCACTAGTTTAAAGTGAGTTGTAATTTGATGTACTGAATTTACAATATACCCTAACTAACTAAGTGAGGAATATGATATGTGAACTAGAATAACAACTTTTGATTCAAACAAGGTTGAATGAACTAGTACCATTGATATATGTTTAAAAGAGAGAATATTGAAGGAAAAAAAGAGTGATGGAATTTTTTTTTTTATTATTATAGAGCATGAATGCAATGACCATAACAATCGTGTCACTAATCCGGAGTAAGGATACCTAAGTATCCTTTACTGTTACCATTACAAGTACGATACCTTAGGTTATGAAGCAAACCCGGTAGGAATCTTCATTTAAGGGTGGTCTATAATGATGAGGATATGATGATAAAAGAAGAAATGTCATAAAAAATGAGATAACTACAGATTTCATATTCTTGGGATGATTGCAAAGAGTTAGGATATAGAACATGCATATTTCTCAAAGTTAGACTAGTGTCACGGAGCACCTAAGTATATTAGATCATAACTATTTTAAATTTTGATTAGGTTTCTGAACTCAAGGATGTAATGGATTAAAAAATTAAGATTCTAGCTAACTTCAGACTTAGGGTAAGTATTGTTTTGTTTTGGAATTCATATGATGAATGAAGGCATAATTGTATAAATTTTTTAGTGTTGAAATATTTTTCTTATTTTCAATGTTTGTGGGTAACATTTCTGTAAACCCTCACGAGACTATAACTCGTTCACTAGGAAAAACCTAGGGGTTTAAAGGCTTGTTGCATATGCTAAATGCGATCGAGATTACCTGCGAAAGTAGTGTAGTTAGAATTTTTTTCATTTTAATTTTATTTTTAAAATTAATTTTTATTCTTATTTTTATTTTTCTTCGCTTATTTTGCTTGGGACAAGCAAAATCTGGTTGGGGGGTGTGTTGAGACTCAAATATTGCATAATTTTCCCATTCATATCTTGGTTTTATGAACATAAATCATCTTAATATTCTATTTTACTCATGTATGTATTACAAGGTGAATTTAAGAGCTTGGATTGAAAAAGGGTGCTAAAAAGTAAGAATTTGATGCTAAAAAATACCAAGGCAAGGGATGGATCTTAGGAGATCAAGATTGAAGAATTCACATGTCAAAGATCCAAGAAACCCAAGCGAGGAATGAAGAGAATCGAAGATTTGAAGTGAAGAATCTTGAAATCATCCTGAAAAAGTGTATTATGAAGCTGTGAAGTATATTTTAGAAAACTGCGCAGCAGGAAGTCTGTTTTAAACGAACTATGCAGCAAGAAGTCTATTTTAGGAAAATAAGTATATTTGAGGCATTTTCTAGGGTTTTCAACTTTGTACAAAAATTGGAGTTCCCTACTTATAAATAGGGCCTCCTGGGGCATTCTTAAACATCATTCAAAGCATTCAAGAACAATATTTAGGATTTTTAAAGAGTTTTTAGTTTTATTAAAGCTTTATAAGTTGTTTTTTTTTATTTTAGATCTTTTCTATTTGCATTTTTTTCTTCTTTCTTTCTTGTTGCCTTTTATTTCTGCAATTTAATTATGTTTTTCTAAGTCCCTCTAGCCCAAGCTAGAAGGGAAGCACATGGGTTTATTATTTCTTTAAGATTATGATGATTGATTGTTTTAATGATGAGAAGAATGGTGTATGCATGTTATCTATTATTTAGGTTTTATTTTTTATCCTCTTGTAAGATCCATATGTTCCCATCATATGAGATTCACATTGATAGATATGCTTATCCTAGATCAATCAGATTTCCTAGATAGGAGATGTTCTCAACCTGTTATATTTCTTTGATATTCATTATCCTATAGATATTGATCATACTTAAAATCACTGGCGCTTGAGAATATATGTCAATGGTGCAAATCCATTATTTTCTAATCTTTTATATCATTTATTAAATATTTAAACTGTTTTATTTTCCGATTAGGCTGACTATAGTGCTCAGATCCTAGTTGTGTTATCCAAGTCATCATGATTTTGGAACATTAACATATGTGTGGAACTTTGAAGCTTGGGTGTTATTTTATTCAGTTGAATTACATCTATTCAAAAATTCCAAAATCAAATCATCAGATTAATTTTTATTACTTAGTTTGTTTTGCATTTGATTTTTTTTTCTTCTCGCAATTCATCTCCCTGTGGGATCGACCCTGTATTCACAGGATATTACTTATGAACCTCTGCACATGGAGGCAAGCAATCAATAGGCGGTTCAAAACATAAGGTGATGATTTCTTCCCCTTAAGCTTTCTATTTTTCCATTAGCTTAAGTGATAGTTTTTATTCTAATTTTAATTGATAATTGATATCTTTATCTTATAATTACATGTGCTAGTTGTTGAAATTGAATGTTAGATTATATGCTCAATATTTATCCTGCATATTTTCTCATACTTATGGATTACTTGTGGATTGCTTATGGAACTTAAACTGCTACATCAATCAGTGGAAAACCCCACTTATAAATGTATACAAATACTTGGGATGTAACTTGATTGATTGTGTTATAATGGGCCCTCGATGTAGTGGTTACTTTGAATAATGTGAATATTGATGTGGGCTACCATCCATGGGTTTTTGTGTCTGCGTGGCTTTTGAGGATGATCTTTTTATTGCATCGATTTGATATTTGTCTTACGCGGCTTTGATTTGATATTTTTCTTATAGTTTTTTTATTTGCCCTATGTGACTTCAACCTTTGATGATTTATTTCTACATAACCATACGATGGTAAGTTCCATATGTTGAACTATGATTGGTCACTAGTTGATGGACTTCCATTAAACATCTTAAGGTGGAGGTCTCATCGGCCAAGGATGGTGGGAATGAGACACTATGCCTGAGTTGTCGGCCTACGTTGAGTGATGAACTCCCCATAATGACCTTTGAGCTTTATTAAATTGACTGGTTATAAATAGAATAATAATGGATGGGTTAATCATGCATTCATAGTATACGGGCGATGACGGGTGACTAATTCTGAATGCTATAACACGTGCCTATAGGATTTAGTTGAGGTATCGTTTCGTTAGCTTCCAAACCACCGACTATCAGCCCACTTTCGGTGAGCTTGACACAACGCATGTACGATATACTTTCGCCAGTGACCGGCCACATGCATGAGTTTTGCTCAAAAGCCGACTAGATGACATCCCCAGTTGATGTGCACTCATGCATCCATGCATTTAATAAGACTATATCATGTATTGTTTTGAATGCTTTTTTATTTATAACTATGCTTACCTAATGTGGCGGTGCGTAATCTTGAGGGAAATTTACACTGAGCTGGTCATTCATTCATCGAATATATAACTGCATAGGTAGTACAGGTGGCTTAAAAGATATTCATGTCCATATTGATAAAGAGCAGGGCACAATTATCAAGGATGCATGACTATATCTGCCAAGAGAAGCTGCGCGATTTTGTGTTCTAAGTTTATATGCATTTTATTATTTCTCATATGTTAGATTGTGTATTTATTGTATTTGTTTTCATAGAGACATTGGTTTGTATAAGTCATTATGGGCAACCGCTCATATATTTGAATGTGTATGAAGATTGTATTTATGCTCGATTTGTTCTTATTCTGCCTAAATGCTCACTCTGAAAAGAAGAATACACACACACACGTGGAATTTGTATCTTTAGAGGCTAACACTCGGGTTTTTGGAAAATGAGTCGTATACTTGAGGTCTGAAAACACGGGGTGTTACACTTGTGGAGGCCACAATCCTGATATCGCTAAGGTGCAAAAGTGATCGTGACATACATATGCAAAATGCATGAGTCATACTAAGTCATACACCAAACCTGCACGCACTGCACGATCATGTGGAGTAACCCTATCTCATACGAGGTCTCCTAAGTATCTCAAGTCAAAAGGTGTATGCTATGATCAATCGTCATCCACAACAGTCATACAAATGATGCATATGGGCATATAAATGAGCATGCTATCAATTATATTAGACATATTATCAGTGTGTCCTATCAGGTTAAATATATCAGCATGCTATCAAACTATCGTGAGATAATTGGCCTTAATTGGCACATCATATATAGAAAGTGAGAATTGAAAAGCAGGCCCACTAGAAATATAAAGGTTTATGTAGTGTGGCCCACGTTAGACTTACATCGGCTTCTCGTGTAGCCTATAAGGCATGGGTAAAATACATACACTAAGGTGGGGTCCACTAGGAGTGACCTGGATGGACATCCACATGTACAACACATGTCCCACTAGGCTACCAATCTATTTACGTACATGTCCCACTAATGATATCCCAAAACAATCAGATTATCAATGACATCTCTATAATTACTTTATTAGGATGATCTGCATCTCTTGAACATTTTTGACATAAATCGACGGCTATAGATAGTTGGTTAGTCACTAAGATGTGATTCTATACTTATGGCCATCTGAGTCTTGGGATTTCATCATTTTCAGCTAAGGTATATGCTTCAATAGATTTAATATAACCATAGTGTTAACATTACACACACACACACACACACACACACACACACACACAAATTACGGATTTAAATCGATTTAATTTCAAACCTTTACACAGGGATTCCAAAGTCCAAGGGATATCAAAACTAGGGATTTCCAAGTCTAGGAGATCCCAATTCCAAGAGGTTTCTACCTCCACAGTTCCTTGTGGTACAACCCACCTAAGATTTGGATCGGCCTAAACTTTGGACCCCTGGCCCAACATAATGTGAAGAAAATGATGAATGGCGTGGGTGGCACATAAATATTAAGGTGGGTCCCAATGGTGAGGCCTAAGTGCTGACAAATATGGCAGCACTCACTACCCACAGTTTCCCCTGGTGTGGTCGGCCTGAGATTTGAATGGACTTGATTTTTGGGCCCATGGCCTAAAATAATCTGGAGAAACTGGTGGCTGGCGTGGATTAAATATATACATCAATATGGGTCCCGCTTGTGAGACCCATGCTTGGCTAGGATGGGTTAACGTCCAGCATGCAAGGCTACCTTTTGTATTATTATATATGTATATTATTTTTTGGTACACTATCAAGGTGGGCCCCATGTGGATGATCTACTTTGTCCACTGTCTTGGCCAATGGAAGGGAGCCCTAATGGCCCTGACTTGGGATGGTTTGTTTGATCAAGGACCCCACGGCAGGCCTTAGAAGGTTTCAATAGCGGGACTTTATTTCGATTAGTGCGGTCCACTCAAGACTCAGATCCGCCTAATTTTTCGGCCCACTGCCTAAAATAATTTGGAGAAATTGGTCGATGGCATGGATTAAATATATACATCAAGGTGGGGACCACGGTTGGGACACCCCTACCCCACGCTGCATGGCTGACATGAGGGGGTGCTCCCAGCTCCCCACCATTGCCCCTAGTGTGGTCCACTTGATGGTTGAATTAGCTTGATTTTTAGGCTCTACAGCTAATATGATCCGAGAAACAAATGGGTGGTGGGGATCTATGAAATACATCACAGTGGGTCCCACGAGTGGGAACCCACTCTCCCAACTCTCCTGTACACATAGCGTCCTTGACGCTGGTAGAGGTGGGCAAGATGGACCCGATCCGAACAAAACCGATGGCTTGGATTAGTGAGGTTCGGGTAGGACCGGGCAGATCCGAACGATAATTGGATCGGATTCGGGTAAACATCAGATCCGACCGAATCGAACCAAAATCCGATCCGTTTAGATCCGATTCGATTTGATCCGGGCCAGACCGGGTGTAAATTACAAGTTTTCCCCTCCCCTGTACATACCTTATAATGAACTGGAAAAACGGTTATACGACATGGATACAGAACAAATACATCTAAGTGGGCCCCACGGTTAGGCCTCGCCCACAAAGCTGTTTCTCCTGCCTCACCTCATCCGCGTTCATCTACGTTGAATAGCATGAGGTGCAACCAGCCAATCCCTAGCTCCGAACGGGCAGTTCTGTGGGTGGACCCACCGTGATGTATCTTTACATCCAAACCGTCCATCCCTTTTCTCAGATTATTTTAAGGCATGAACGCAAAAATGAGGCATATCCAACGCTCAAGTGGACCACACAAAATAATAATCTTAATCTTGGTTGCATTAAAATGCACAGAGCATTGAATGTCAGTTGAATTAAATGCAAGAGTCATCTTTGGTGTGGTCCATTTGAACGTTGGATCTGCCTCATTTTTTATTTTGATGCCTTAAAATAATACGAGAAAAGGGATAGACGGTTTGGATGTACAGATACATCATGGTGGGCCTGCCCACAGAACTGCCTGTTCGAAGCTAGGGACGGGCGGGGGTAGTACGCAATCCGCGTCCCTAAGCCTACAGCTGTAGGCATGTGTCGTGCGAAGACGAGCACTGACACTCCTCGGGCTCCGAGTTGTACGAACGGTTCAAAGAAGATCAAAGTTATATGGGCCCCACAGTGATGTATTTATTATATCTACACCGTTCATATAGTTTTAGAGATAATTATAGAGTATTATCCAAAAAATAAATCATATCCAAAGATCATATGGACCACACCACAAATAGCAGTTGAGAATGCTTTGTCAAGTGTGGTCCACTTAATAGTCAGATCTATCTTATTTTTCGTCTCAAGCCTTAAAACGAGATTGCCAAATGGATTGACGGTTTGGATATAACAAATATCCCACTGAACGTACAGAACATGCTAACGTGAAAGCTTGCATTTAACATTACAGCTGCTGTGACTGTGACGTTCACAGCTGTAACGCCTCGAGTTGTGAGTTGTGCGAACGGCTCAAATGATATCAATGTTACATGGCCCCACAATGATGTATTTTTTTATATCCATACCATTTATCCATTTTTCGTGAACATTTTAGAACATTTGGAAAAAAATGAATCATATCTAAAGCTCAAATGGACCACATCGAAAATAATAATGAGGATAATAATTTTCACTGTTAAATACAGTTGATCCGAGTTGCACCCAATTCGATCCGACTCGGTTTCCCTGGCCGAGTCGGACTCGGTTCGGGTCAGGCCAACAAGGTGTCGGATCGGATCAGATCGTATGTCCCGGACCCGGCCTCGAATCGGATCGCGTTTGAGTCAGTGCATCTAGATTTTAGACAGGATCAGGTTATGCCCAATCTGATCCGACTCGGTCCGATGCCCACCTCTAGACGTTGGGCTTAACAACCCATGATCATCACGGTGTGGCCCACGTGAGATTCGACTAGCCTTAATTTTTAGGCCTAACGACCAGAACGAGAGGGAAGTTCGGATGGATGGTGAAGATGGGAAATAAGCATTATGGGGGCCCACGAGTGAAGGCCTCACTCCCCCTTTGTATTAATTGGAGTCTGGATGCCAGACAGTTCCAATGTCTTACGCTAAGAACGTCCAAAGTCTGATTATTTATTTATTTATTTAAGAAATGGCAAGTAGGTGGAATCTACGTGAGAAATTTACGCCGTCCACTAGGTGAGCCAAGGCAAGTAGGTGGAATCCACGTGAGAAATTTAAGTCGCCCACTAGGTGAGCCAACTCATCGCCCAATAACCTGTAACCAAGCCAAAATTTGTATGTTTCCTTCGTGAATATATGTGTGATGTAATTAATAGGTTAAATGGAAAATAAACATCATGGTGGGCCACGCAAGGTGGTTCATGTTGTGATAGCATATGAGGCATGCTCTCTAACAGCATGACCCACTTGTGGGCCCCATAACATCATAACTAAAAGGAAATGAAAATCATGGAAGAAGATCTGGCCATCAGGGGTGGCCCCCTCCATTATGGGTCCACCATGCACAATTATCACATATACCAAATGGGTCTCACCCTTGTGGGCTTACGAAAAATGAAAGAAAGTAAGGAAAAAATGGAGAGTTTGTCTTCCCTTGCACTCACAATAATGAATGAACGGTTGGAGCGGCTCGTATCGGCGATCAGACGGTTCGGATGGTGAAGCTACTCCCCCAAACTCCTCTAACCTTCCATCAAGCTCTAATATCTCTTAATCCCTCTCTTAAAAGGACTTCTTTCTCTCAAGCACTCTTTCTTCTATCTCTAATTTTCTCTAATCATTTCTCTCTCTATTTTTAAAAAATCTTTTCCCTCTCTCTAATCTCTTCTTTCTCTATCTCTAATCTCTTTTCTCTCACTCTCATTTGCGAGGAAATTTTGTAGAAATGAGAGAGGTTTAGAAGCTTTTATGGTAGAACTTTTTGAGTAAATAGAGAATTATGAAAAAAGAGATGGGTAAAATGGGGAGAAAAAGAAGGAAAGAATGATGGCTAAGCATGGGTTGCATGAATAAGGAATGAGCTTGTTTGACTAACGGAGAGAGATAGTGACACGAGTGATGGATGGGTTGATTGATGGATTGATGGATTTAACAACATTGAAATTTGTGCAAGTGGGGCATGCGTGTATTGCCCGACCCATCTCGGATTGTACCAAAACTACAACTTATAATTTGGGTATCGAAATAGGGCGTGCCGCGCGACGTTTGCACGGTTGCTACGGTACAAGTCTCGGAATGTTGCGGTGTTAAAATATGGTCACGATCAAAACTTGCCGATCTGGTTCGTTGAAAATGTGACGGCACTAAAAACGAAGCATACATGTGGCCTCATAAGGTTACGGGTCTTACATATAGAATTTACATTCAGCACGTTTTCCAAAATGGATTTAAATAAGCTACCATGTTAATTCTAATTAGGGAATTTTACCGAAAATTACCTATTGAACATAAAATTTACATTTCGGAACCTTTTTCAAAAATAGTTGTCAATAAGCTACCTAATTAATCTAACTAATCATCATTAGGGTACCGTCCGCTAAATTTATCAACAGCTTCTTAAGTCTGTCATGCGAGCAAAGGTGTTGACAGCTTGAGCAGACACTAACTGATGTTTACGTGAAATCCACCTCAACCACCAAGTGTGTCACCCTTGTTAGGCCTAAGGCCCAAAATTCAGTTTCATCCATGATTTAGGCAAAAAATTAGCCTCATCCTCCAAATTGTTTACCTTCCCTTGATGTGGCCCACCTGAATCATGTAGGGGCCTAACTTTTGGAGTATAGGGCCAAATTTTGGTGTGGTATCTAATGATTGTAGTGGATCTCATATCACCACCATAGGCCCTATAAAAATAACCATAGACGTCTTTCCCCCAATTGTTTCCTTCCGTGTGGCCTCATGAGTCATATGTCAACCTAATTTTTTGGTGGTGGGCCTAATGTATGATTACACATCTAATAGTCAGAGTAGATCTCACATACATATCATGTTGACCGTGTAAAAAATCAAGGGTGGGCCCTTTGTTACATTTCCTTTTCTAACATATACGACCAAGCTTACTTGGAAAAGTTGTGAGAGGAACGACCTCTCAATCTTTTACGCAGCCTACTGTGATATCTATGTGAAAGCCACTCGACTATAATATATGTGATCCGATGTGAAGACCAATGCCAAAAAATCAGGCTAACTTGTGATTCAGGTGGACCACACTAAAGGAAAACACTTGGGAGAGAGGTCCACATTTGACTTTTACAGCGCAAACAGTGGTGATTATATGAAACCCACTACAACCATTAGGTGCCACAAACATTTAGCTTGGGACCAAAAAATCAGGATGATCCGTGATTCAGGTGGGCCCCACCAAGGGAAACCGTTTAGAGAGTGATCAATGCTTAGTACACTGTTTCCAATCACGTGGTCCACTTGAATCATGAATGGAGCTGAGGTTTGGGCCCTGGACCCATCAGGAAAAGACACATCTAGTGGTCGGTGTAGATTTCACATAAATGTGATGGTGGGGCCCACCTGAGCTGCCCATCATCTTCCTAGTACAACATACCAACGCCCTCTTAAGAACTCTACCTAATGTAAATTTCATATTAAGTAGGTAGTTTTTTATTTTTATTTTTTAAATTTCTTATAAAATAGGATCATCCATCTCCTGATCATGGATCAAAATGGTTAGGATGATGCAAAAGGTAAATTTTTGGGGAGAAACAATTGAAAGTGGGAGTATATGATGGATGGTCTAGATTAATAATCAAGCCTTTAGCATAATCAATATAGATCAGTTATTTTCATAGCTCACTACAAAAGAGAGGCATGCACAAGTGAAGGTGATAGACGGTTTAGATTAATGATTGCAGCTTCTCTAATATAATCAATATGAACCACTTGTCATCTGAGTAATTGATCATCTGACGGAGGAGGTTCTTTTAGTGGGATATGGAAAATGAAAGTTGAGACATGGTAGATGGTCATCTTTCATTTGGGGACGCGGATTAGCTACTGACCAGTTGAGTCGCGAGACTCGCTACTGAAGTGACGTCACCAAGTTATGTGGGTCACACCAGGATGTATTTGTTGTATCCACACCGTCCATCATCATACAAAACATACATCATTGTGGGACCCACAGAAGTTGGTGACATCACTTCAGCAGCGAGTCTTGCTGCTCAACCTGTCACTAGCTAATCCGCGTCCTTTCATTCGTTGAAGCGTCTTGGAAAAGTCCTACAACCCAAGCAGGCTTGCGAACTATGGGCTATCTATTGGCCAATCAAGACTGACCAGCTGGCATTACTTTGTAGCATGGGCCATCCATGATTGGCTCACCAAATGGACGGGCGACATTCACCTAGCTGTACATCCACGTGATGTTAGTGAGTCGCGAAGCAAAAGCGTAGAAGTAATCTGGGGAAGCTGCCCCAGGGCGCTTTAATCATCATTCCTCGGAATCCAACATCTTTTATGTCGGGTGGGGCACGAGCTCTCCACGCAATATACCTGCAAAATTCAGGCGTCTACGGAGTATGAATGGCTAGTTCAACGGCAGAGGAGAGGTGGGCCACGTTTTTTCTTTGTTTCTACCGTCCTAGCAACGCTCAGCTCACGTGACCATATGCATGCGTAACACGTTAAAATGTTTGGGATTTCAGTCACATGGGTTGATTGTGAATCTTGGTCCATATGACCGGACGGCTCTCGATGAGGGGGCATCAACATTTTTGGATATTTTATTACCTTTATTCTTAGAAGTCTAATTGATCTCGGCTGCTTGGACAGTGAATACCGTCTGATTAGATTGACTTTTGGGTCATGACCCATCCATAGTCGGGCCCACTATTTCGATGGTTCGGATCGAAGTACACATTTCCAGATGGACAGCCCTGCTCGTATCGATTCATACGCATGCATTGGAATTGTACACACGGGTTGTATGTTGTGTTTTTTAGAATAAAAATAATTAAATTTTAAAAATAAAAGTTATTTTTATAAAGTAAATAAATATATTAATTATTTAAACTTTTCATAAATAGTGTGTATAGTCAGTCGATAAGAGAAGGGGTTTTTGCTTATGCAACCAGGGTTCCGCACCATCCATGCACGCGCGTGGGGCGTGGGTTGTAGGGCTACTTGGGCGCTTTTTGGCGCTTTATTAGGCACACTTAGTTCTTTGCACGTGCGCATCGTCGCAAGGAGCAATAAGACCTTTAGTCTTTTTGGTACATGGTTCAAACTTTTTTAGGCCATGGTTCAACTGGTATTGAACCGGGGTCTACCCTGATGTTTTATTACTTTTTTTTATGGTTGAGAGTAATTGTGACATGATTGTACATGTGGCACCTATGCCACGTGTCGCTTATGTGAATACAGTTTTTCCTGTTGGATAACTGCACCTGTTTGAATGGGTATAAAAATAACTTCCATAGGACAAAGAGTCATGTCCTTTCCTGGAAAGACATTTATTTGCTGGGAATGGGTATGAATTTCTTGAAGAGGTTCTTTAGCACCTCTTCAGGAAGAAATCCATAACCTTTCAATTGATATAAATCCTGGATACTATAATCCAGAAGTAGATACTCTTAATCCTTAAGATTATATCATCTTCTGTGCAATTACTCTCGATCTGATTTCTTGCTGAGTTTTTTCTGAACGTCTTAAGGCATATCGGTGTCAAAACTAGAGATTTGTTCAACACTTAAATGTGTAAATTTTCGTGTTAAAAATCGGATTGAGAGTTCATTGTATCTTGAAGACAATTTGTAGATTTCCTTCGTTTGCACTTGCTGAAAATTTCAGAAAAAGGGCAGCAAATCTGTCTTGAGAAATTGACTATTCAAGTCAAGCCTTGAACCCGATAGATCTGATCGTTTCGTTATCGTTTTTTTCTATCCTCCGTTGTGTAGAAGAAACACTTACATTTCTAACATTATAGGTAACTCAAGTCTAACCGTCCAATTCTTGAGAGTTGCTGTGGATAGGTCGTAGCCCAAAAATCAGCGAGAGGGAATCTAACCACAGATTAATTGACACCTGCTCGTTGAACTAGTACCGGTGAATTTCTTTCGTTCTAGCCGTCCAACAGATGTCCCCAATCTCGCCAGTTGGAATTCTACGTGACTGTAACTTTCGGTTAATTGACTCATCTGAGGTGGGCCCCACAAATTTAATAGTATGCGAAATGCACAATTTGAGAATGCGAGTTTATGAAGCATCACACTCTACCAGAGTACCAAGGTTTTCCTATCAGTGGATTGCATCCTACTCCCGCCCGTCTCTAGCCACAAACGGGCAATTCTGTGGGCGGACCCACCCTGATGTATCTGTTTATCTATGCCATCCATCCATTCTCTCATATCATTTTAAGGTATGTGCATAAAAATATGATAGATCAAAAGTTCAAGTGGACCATGCCAACTAATAAGCTTTGCTTGCATTAAATGCACAAAGCATTAAATGCAAGAGTAATCTTTTGTGTGGTTCACTTGAGTGTTGGATCTGCGTAAATTTTGTGCATAAACCTTAAAATATCTAAGAGAATGGATGGATGGCATGGATAAACGGATACACCACGAGTTGAACTCATTACCTCGATTGGTGGTAGGGTATGAGGAGTTTCAACCCGAGGTCTTGGGTTCGATACCCATAAGTGGTGAAATCCACTACGACATGCGTGGGTGTGTGTGTCGGGTGCTAGGGTGCGTGCAACGTATTCTATTATCTGACACCCGTACTAGACTCCAAGGGACACAGATTACATAGGGACCCACCATGATGTATGTATTGTATCCACACCATCCAATCATTTTAGGGCATCATAAAAAGAATGAGTCAGATCCAAATATGGAGTGGAGCCACCACAGAAAACAGTGGGAAGAGTGATGCTCACCGTTGAAACCTTCCTAAGGTCCACTATGATGTTTATCTGAGATCCGACGTGGTCATAAGCTAAGAAAGACATGAAAGAAGAGAAAACACAAATTTCAGCTTCTTTTGTGGCTTTAAGAAAATTTTAATGGTGGGCGTGACTTTCTTCTCTGATTTCTATGGTGGGGTCCATTCGAGCTTGGGATATGATTCCTTCTTTGGCTAATGCCTTAAATTGATATCTCCAAATGGATGGACGGTGTGAATACAATACATATATCATAATGGATCCCAAAGAACTTAGTGACGTCACTTTATTAGCGAGTATCGCTACTCAACCTGTCAGTAGCTAATTCGCATCCTATTTGAAGGGGCGCGGATTATGTACTACCATGGCTCATTCCGATCTTGAGGTAGGCTGGGCTTCTAGGGGCCTCCATGATGTATTGATTTCATCCACATTGTCCGCTCATTTTTTCATATCATTTTAAATTATGAGACTAAAAGTAAGGAAGATCCCAGGTTCAAGTGTACTACATAGTGAGGATTAAATTCCTGCCATTGAAAGTTTGCTGGAGACTATAGAAGTTTTAGATGAAGATGATATTTGTTTTTTTCACTTCATCCAGGTATATATGACTATGTCAACGTGTTGTAAGGGAAATAAACAACACGGTGGGCCCTAAGATGGTTTCAGTGGTGAGCGTCCTTAGCACCGATACTTCCTGTGGTGTGGTCCACTTTAGCCTTGTATCAGACTTATTTTTAGGTTAATACTCTGAAATAATATGGAAAAATGGATGGACAGTGTGGATAAAAGCCAAACATAACGGTAACCCCTCAGACCCTCAGCATGTTCCGAGCTCGGAACAGGCGGGGGTAGTACCTAATCCGCACACGATTCAAAGCGGCCTACTCAATTCCCTCGACATGGACACTTGTATGAGATTCAGACTATTAATATTGTTGGCCCAGCTTGGCTGCTTGCCTGCAAGCGCCCACCTATTCGCTTATACGGGATCGTGACCTTCAATCGGGATCCTTAGATGGGATTGGCCTTGGATAAGATTTTTTGATCTTCAATCAGATTAGCAGGGGAGTGGAATCTGGACCTTGATTTTGATCGGATAGTATTGCATCAATGATAACAGATAATTCATATTTCACACCAATTGGTATATATGTTGGAATGTATAAAGAGAGTGGCCCACTTATGACCACAACCTTTGTATTAAAAATTACTTTTCATATTCCACACCTTTTCAATTTTTAAGGGGTGTCTGTCCACATTCCAAGAATGACTTTTCACATTCTTAGGAGTGACTTTTCCCATTCCATCTCTTGCAATTATGTAATGGAATTGAATATTCTGATTAATTGGAGAAGATAAAGAGTCATGTAATTACTTGGTTCCTTTGATGGGTTGGAACCAAATCATCTATAAATTCAAGGCTCCTGTCCCTCTCTCCAACTCAACATTTGTAGTTGATCTCCCATCTCCATTCACGCATCAAAGAGAGTTGAGGAGAACATCAGAGTTAGTTGATCTTAGTCATTTTGCAAAGTTGAGAAGACCTAAACCGTTGAAAGCGATGACTCATCAACATCAAGTTTCTTCATCATCTAATTCAATAGTGCAAAGTACACTCTCTAATTTGTACAACTCTTTGGTCTTCATTTTGTCAAATGCATCAAGTCAAGATCCTTTGGATTTTATGTTATTGTTAAACCATATATAAAAGTTAACATGTAGTATCAGAGCGAAGGTTCAGACTGATGTATTTGGCAAACAATCTTTATTAGCTATCCATGTGATGATTTGATTGACATCTAACATAAGATTGCCTTCTTGCATATCAAGTGCATATTTTCTTGAACCATAATGATAGATAACCAATTTTCAAGATTAATGCAATTGTGCAGTCTATTGGTAGAATCATGCCATCTGGGATTCACCAATCGACAACGCAAAATATTCGAATGGCTTAAATATGATCCTTTAAGTTGTAGAAGACGTGACCAACATGAAAAAGGCTTAGAAAAGTTAGGAGAATAACATGGTTGGCCCAAATTGGACACTTACCGAAAACCATGAAGTCTGGTAGGAATTGAGGTCATCTATACTATACTATTTTTCTATTTAATTATCATAAGTCACATTTTTAGGGTGTTTGAGTTTAAAACTTAGTTTTAAGTTTGAGTTCCTTATTTAAAGAGTTTAGTTTCATTTTTTTATTAGCAATCAAGTTATGTCAAATTTATTAGAAATTATTTATACTTTTATCCTTCATGGATTCAAGGAAGCTGTGGGAGGAGTCCAAAGAGCTCTGTGGACTTGGTGTAGATATCCCCATCGATGCAGAGTAGATATCCTTGAAGAAGATGGTGATTAACCTCATCACGTCCCTCCTTGCATCACTAGTTGCATTGGTTGGAATTGTTCATTGAATTCGAAAAACATTTCATGAGCTATCATATAAAAATCACACTTATACATGATCCAATTCATCTTTACTTCAGCCTTATTTTTTATAGCCATCCTTTTTCCCAAGCTAAGATGAGATGGTTATGATTGCCTAACAAAGCTGGTTCTTAAAAGTTATAGGCAATCAATGAATCATCAAGAAATAGATTATTAAATTCTTCCTCAGACATATTTTAATAAATAGTCTTCAACATCCAAATTTAGGACCATTAAATAAATGGTTGATATTTCTTGTATTAGTTTGACATATTATTGGTAGCCCACGGAATATGCATATCCGATCTAATGAACAGGCTAGATGTATAGATTGGACTGTCTAATTGGCCTAATGCAACTAGTAGCATGATAACTTAGCAACAACACTAGAGTTTTTATTCTTGCACATTTGCATGATAAGTCAGCGGCCAGTAAATTTAAGAAGCCACCTTGATCAGACGAACTGTGCCCAGTTATTGTGTCAATTTAATTGTTGAGTTCTTAAGAAAGAGTTTCTAAGCAACTCAGGTTCAAAATGATGGAAAGATGTGGAACTCCCTCCTCTTTCCGGACGATGTCTCTGATTTTTTGAAGATTGGAGTTTAGATGTCACAAATTGATAATTTTTAACTAGAAAATCTAGAAAACACTTCTACTTTCTAGAAGTGTGAATGATTGAACTAATTCCCTTCTATAATTTATGATTCTGCTATTATTTTTTGATAGAATTTCACATCCTTCATCACAAAATATGATTTTGTACCCTTGATGTACAAGTTATCTTATGGACATAAGATTTTTTTATAAATTTGGTACGTGAAATATATTAGAAATATATATATATATATATATATAAATTTTACATAGTAATGCTACCTTTTTATTAGTGAAGAGGTATTTTTTTAGTATTATGAGATTCTAACATGCCCAATCTATATGCCACTCATCTACACCCAATTTCAAAGCTTATATTAAATAAATGGTTTCTTCGGTCTTCTTTTTAATGTTTTTTTTTTTTTTTCTTGTCTTTCACAATGTGATTTCCTCTATAAGATTTACATTGCTTTGCATAGTCGCTGCACTTTTCATAATTATAACACTTAATTTAAATTTGTCCTTCTTTTTTTTTTTTTTTAAAGAATTGCCTTGAATGTTTTTATTAATGGGTGGTTGAGATTGTTGAAGATTTTTGAAATATTAGTGATTTTTTGTGAAATTTTTGAAATTTCTTCCCAGCCATGACCTATTCCTTTTCACGAGGTTGACCACATCTCACATCTAGGCTAGGCATGTGAGTTGGGCTAGCATTTTCAATCTTTTTATAAAGCACTGCATGTGAAAAGGCATTTATTTTAATTGAAGTTGTTGTTCTAATGGTCCACTATGAGGATAATTTATATTTAAAAAATTAAGGGGATCAAACTAATATAAAAATTATAGGATTTTTGGGTTTTAAACACAACAAAAACTTTGTATTTTTCAAAGATCTAATCAATTCATTAAGAAACTCATTTGCAACATCATCATATTTCTATAAATATCAAAACTTCACAAATAATTAAAATTCTACTTTACACAATTTAGTTGCAGGACGCATTTCCATGATAATTTTGTTGATGCAGATCCTCTCCCCAATTTACCGGAGATGCAATTAGCCGAGAGATGTTCTCTACAACTCTAATGAGGTGTTCTTTATACCTCTAATGGATGCCAAGGGAGATGTAAACTATCCACTAGGTGGACCCCACACACTAGAGGTGTGAAGGAGAGGAGGTGTATATAGATGAAGGGATATGGCATACTTTCTCTTTTCCTTCTACATAAGGTGGAGAGGGGGTGTCCAAGCTCTTTCTCTAGAGTTCATAGTCATATCCGTAATAGGATTTACAAATAAAAAGATATTATAGTTATAAGGGTGCATATTGATACGGTGCTTCACCATCTTACGAACTATCTTACTAAGAAGAAAAAAAAAAATCATTAAATTACCTTATATGTACACATACTCATGATACAATTCTCTCACTATCTAGACCATCAACCATAAATCCAAATCTTATGTTGTTCAAATAGTAAATTATTAGGTAATTATTAAGTGAGATAAAAATAATTTTAACAATTAAAATAAAACTTTTATGGTTGAAAATTATCATAAAACTGATTAAAACATTTTAAGTGTAGGGCTCTGTGGTAAAACCACTTAATGAGCTCCCTATCTAATCAAATCTAGTGTATAATAAGTTCCTAAATAAACCATTAGATCTTATGTTGGCCCGTGCGAGAATTAATGAACTCTGATGTAGTACCCAACATAGGAAAGGCGTGCATCTCTCCGTTCCTAAAAACCCATCCAAATTGGAAATATATTATCGTCAGGCCGAGGACTGTTACATTGTACTCGGGTTTTCAGTTTATACCCTTGGCGCATGGTTCGATGATCTAGACCATTGTTCTATTATAGACCATAGCTCTAAAACCCCCTCACAACCATTTGATGAGAAATGTAGAAATGCCTTCACATTCAACTGAAAGAAGGCCGAAGATCGACAGCAAGTATTATCAGACCACCCTATCGTATCAACGTTTGGAATCCCCGAGGTACAGGCCGCACATACGAAACTGAGAACCCGAGTATACTGGTACTGGTAGAGGATCACCCAACTCCCACACGTTCTGATAACCCAGAACAAGATATGTGGCTGCGATCATCCACCCTCAGAGAACATAGAACCAGCTCTGGTACAGGCACATGCAACCTCATCTTCTGTACAGCGAATCAAATCCAAGATGTTTCCCTTGTCTTGTGTCTTCGTCGTTGATTGAGGACCCTCCCTTCTCCTCCCACCACACCTCGGCCCACATGCAAACACGTGGTGGTTTGTCGTCGCTAGGCAACTTGCGGCTCCCACTGTTGCTAGTATCATGTGGTCCACCCCGTCTGGGCCCCACACAATATCCCCGCGGATACTATCGGCTTCTTGTGGCGTGAAACATCCGTCTATCTAGCTATTCATTGTCCTTTCGACACATGTCCTGGAATGACCTTGTAACTTTGCCACGTGGACCGATTCGTATCCAATCAGTCCTGGTTTGTCTTGTGGTCCAAGAGAAGAAATTCACCCCTTGTCGGCAGATTATACCGTACCCGCACGACAATCGTGCTCACACGCATGTCAGCGGCCACACGTGCCCATCTAGGATGTTTAAAGGAAATTCGATCCGTCTATCAAGTTGGAGCTCTCCATCTAGTAAGAACTAACCTCAAAATAGAACCGTTAACGAATTAGGTGGGCCACACATGGACGATAACACGGTATTGGTTTTAAAAGAGCAGCAAACTTTCGACACCCATCTGACGGCTGGCCTGATTCTTGGGTTTACATGGCTGGCCTAACTGATGACCATTAAGTAATGGCTGGTCAGTTTCAAGAGTGTGGGCACGTGATCTTCATCAATCATACGTCTGGCCTTGAAATGTATTAGAGGCCCATAAATCAGACCGACCAAATGATCCATACATCGTTATCGAGATATGAGAATTACGTTTATAATAAAGAAATGAGAAATGGATTCTAGAGAGAATGAAAAGGACTAAATAACCGCTTGCAGAAGGTGCGGTGCACATGCAATGTGATGTAACCGTAGCACCTAATGGTCTTTTTGCCCCCAACATGTCATGTCATTAAATGTAAGGGCCTGATTGGGCATGCCCCATCCATCTATTTTGTAATATTATTTTAGGGCATGCCCCAAATATCAGCTTCATCCACCACTTATATGGGCCGTAGTAAGTTTTTAATGGCAAGCGTTCAATCCTGACTACATTTGTGGTGTGGTCAATTTCCGTTTTGAATGTGGCTCATTTTTTGTATATTTTCATAAAATGATCTCACAATAAGAATGGACCGTGTGGATATAAAATATACATCCTAGTGAGTCCAACGGAACTATGCCACCTCAATGCACCTTCGCCCAAGAAATTGGTATTCTGGCGGGAGTACTACCAGTGATGTGAGTTTTACACCACATTATCAGGGAACTCTGGTAATCCAAACACGCCTTAAATTTACGAGAAACGGTTCATGAGATGCTATGAACGTTATAAATGGAACTTGGTTCCTTTCATTTCTTTTAGGGGTCGTTTGAATCATAGAATAGGCGGCATGGAATTGTGTTTGGTCCTTTGCAAACTCTATCTGCCATTTGGAAACGGCAGAAATGGATTTTTTTTTTTTTTTTTTTTTTGTTTTTGTTAGCTGGTTAGTACACCCCACTGTCAGTTCACACTTCAGTGTTAGCCACCCTCACTAGGGACCGGTACCAAGGCCTCAGCATTGAAACGAGGTATCTTTCACCCAGTCTACCACTTGAACTATGGATCAGGCTGTAAACGGCAGAAATGGTTAAATTAATTCATACATTATATCATTTAGTCCCGACCCTAGATACTATAGATTTATGGTGGATTTCAAAATTCATTAAATCAATAAGCCTCACATTGGTGCATGTGTTTTATCCATGCAATCAATCGGTTTGGACATTTTATGTGTAACATTATGGTTGCATATGCCTACAGGTGACTAACATTAGTAGTGAAATCCAGCCAACTGATTACAATTCTATAATCCACTAAAGATGGATTTCACTTAATAAAATGTTTTTCTCTAAAGAAATTTTTGAACCCAAATGTGAAATTAACCCATCAAAATAACATGATATTTCCATACATGCAATCATTGTGCAATAATAGCATTAATTCCATCCAATGCAATTCCATTCCATACCACACCGATATTTTCATTAGGAAAAATCATAAGACAAATGCTATATAAAACTCACATAATGACTATGTGACATTCACTCTACACGTTTGTCGTGTAATTATAATAGATATCGGCTCAAAATTTAAATAGATAAGGAACTCAAGTACACCATAGTAAGAAAATTCCTAGCTGCTGATTAATTAAATAATTATTGACAGATGAAAAATCGGAAAGTTGAATGATAGAAATACTTTGCAATGTAGACTTTATAAGAACATTCCTCCATTATTGTCAATGGCACCAACTAAATGATAAATACGATTCATACACCAGGGAAGTGTTGTGTTAAGTCCTATGTCCACTCTACATGGGGCATGGGAACGTGTCAATCGGGACAGTTCATCTAGTGGCTCCTGCTTTGGATGGCAAAATGGTAAAAGAGATATGTAAATAAGATCATCCAAGCCATCTGATCATTGCCTTCAAAGCAACGGTACGAAACAAAACCCGTTAACGGCTATTTTTAATACCAAGAAATGCAGGAGTGTTATAGCTAAAGTTTGTCCACTGGGTGCAATTTTTGAACCAGAAGGCATCCATGATAGGGCCCACTAGATGGAGCTTCCCGATCGATGCATATAGATGCCACGCGTATGATGGACGGAAGGCTCAACCCTGAAAATTCCTTAGAAAGCTGAAAAGATCACACACACGTTCCAGAGTGATTAATGGTTGACTAGATGGAGAATAATAAATTAATAATCATTGAACGGTAGCTTGATAGTTGGGAATTTTTACTACGGTTGGAAGAGGTCTTTTTCTTGAGGCCGGTTCCCAAGCTCTGTGGGGTCCACCGTGATGTATATGTTTTATCCACTCCCTCCATCCGGTTTTGCAGCTCATTTTAGGTCATGATCATAAAAATGATGCGGATCCAAATTTCAAGTGGACCACAACATTTTTAAAAAAAAAAAAAAAGTGGGATGAACGCCTACTGTTGAAAACTTCTTGGGGGCCACAGAAGTTTTGGATCAAGCTTATATTTGTGTTTTACCTTCATCTAGGTCTGTGTGACCTTATCAACAGGTTGGATAGCAAATAAAACATCACGGTAACGCTAGGAAGTTTTCAACGGTGGGTTTTCAATCCCCCTTTTTTTTCTGTGGTGTGGTCCTCTTGAGCTTTGCATCTGCATCGTTGTTGGGCTCATGCCCTCAAATGAGCTGAAAAGCGGATTAACGGCGTGGATAAAACACATACATCACGGTGGATCCTACAGAGCTTGGGCCACGTCGTGCCGCAGGAATATCCCTGTGCCGGGACTCTTTACATGCGTCTAGAGACTCAGACACTCGACCAGGGATCTGGTCCCACAAATAATACAACCCAAGTCCTATAAAACAGACTCAGACTCTTTACATGCGTCTAGAGACTCAGACACGCTAGGAAGACTCTTTCTGGATCGCTTCTTTCTTATCTGCTTCACGACTATACAACTTCCGAAGGCACCCTTCTCCCGCTGCTCTCTTTGAGAGGTTAGTAGATCTCATCACCATTTTCATCTTCCATTCATCTGTTTATATCCAAACCGTTGATTATATCAAAGGAACCTCCATGTATGAGAAAGGCCGTTAGTTTTTTGTGTCCACGGACTGAGTGGATTTGTAGCCTGCCAGTTGAGCCATGTGCGTGGGTGATCGAAATGATCCCACCACAAATGGGCCATGGTCGAAGTATTGATTGGTACAGATCATTTTCTTTTTCATGCCTATGTCCTACCTAGTGTGGGGCCCACCTCCTCAAGTCCGCCCTGCACCAATCGACATGGCCGGAGCTGGTGATAGTGTTAATGGGCAGATAAAAGTGTTTGTGGCTCAAGTTCGCCCAAAATGCATCGCTTGCGGGGCCCACATGTAGAGATGGTCTGATGAACCTTCCGAAAGTGGAATACTGAAAAGAAAATCTCAACGTTCCACATCAATTCTAAAAATGAATGGTTTGGATCATCCAACCAATATGATCATATTGATTGGATGATCCAAACCATTCATTTTTGGATCATCTCTACGTGTGGGCAGTTCTGATAAGTGGGCCATCTCTACGTGTGGGCCCATTTTGAGCCTGGGGCCACCACCTGTGCAGAACTAACTCGGGGTCCATAAATAGCATCTTAGAATAACGGCCAACCAATCCATACGGGTAGAGCAGAAGATGTTTTTATCTGTGAAGAAATACACCCAACTTTTGCTATTTTTACCACACGTCATTTCTCTATTCCAAGGACTTGGTTTGGTTTTCTGTTTCCTCCCTTCCAAAAAGATAAACACTCCATATAAAAACTGCCTGAAAATCTCCCTTCTCCGAGTTTTTTCGTCGACTCGCCTCGCTGGCGAGGTTGGATTCTTTCTGGGTTCCCATTATTCTCTCCTTGTTCCTCACACAATCTTCTTGTATTTGTCATTTCAGATCCAGAGAGGAAGAGAATGCAGAAAGATGCGGTGGCACGTTGGTAATTTGAGCTTCCGCCATCTGAGTGCCTTCCAACTGCGGGAAAATGGAGAAGGGTACAGTCTTGATGCACCGCTACGAGCTCGGCCGCATGCTTGGGCAGGGGACGTTCGCTAAGGTTTACCATGCAAGGAACATCGTCTCCGGCCAGAGCGTTGCCATTAAAATCATTGACAAGGAGAAGATCCTCAAGGTCGGCATGATTGAGCAGATCAAACGGGAGATATCTGTCATGCGGCTCGTGCGCCATCCCAATGTTGTCCAGCTATATGAGGTCATGGCCAGCAAGACCAAGATCTATTTTGTCATGGAGTACGTTAAGGGTGGTGAGCTCTTCAATAAGGTGGCCAAAGGAAAGCTCAAGGAAGACGCTGCCCGCAAATATTTCCAGCAATTGATCGCGGCCATCGATTTCTGCCACAGCCGGGGCGTCTACCACCGTGACCTCAAGCCAGAGAACCTCCTCCTCGATGAGAACGGCAACCTCAAGGTGTCGGACTTTGGGCTGAGTGCACTGGGGGAGTCGCGGAGGCAAGACGGTCTCCTTCACACGACCTGCGGGACACCAGCATATGTCGCACCAGAGATCATTAACAAAAAGGGCTACGACGGTGCCAAGGCAGATATATGGTCTTGTGGGGTCGTTCTCTTCGTCCTAATCGCAGGTTATCTTCCGTTCCATGACTCAAATCTCATGGAGATGTATAGAAAGATTAGTAAAGGAGATTTCAAGTGCCCGCCCTGGTTCTCACCTGAGGTCCGCAAGCTTCTCACCAGGATCCTTGACCCGAATCCTAGCACAAGAATCACAGTCACTAAGCTCATGGAAAACCCGTGGTTCAAGAAAGGATTTAGACCCATTGAGATTCATCCATGGCAACAAGAGGCTGCATCCAGCCTTGGAGATGTCACTGCAGCCTTTGCATCCAAGTGCACTGATGGGCCAGATAAGAAGCCCGAATCTGCAGTCCCCATGAAACCCACTTGCCTTAATGCATTCGACATCATATCCTTCTCCAAAGGATTTGATCTCTCAGGACTGTTTGAGAAGGAGAACGGTCAGAAGCAGGAGGCCCGATTCACAACTAAGAAGCCAGCTTCAGCGATTGTGTCGAAGCTGGAGGAGATTGCAGAGACGGAGAGTTTCAAGGTGAAGAAGAAGGACGGGTTGGTGAAATTGCAAGGGAGCAAGGAAGGGAGAAAGGGGCAGCTAGCTATAGACGCAGAGATTTTCGAGGTCACACCCTCACTTTTCATGGTTGAGGTGAAGAAAACGGCAGGGGATACAATGGAGTACCAGCAGTTCTGTAACCAGGAACTGAAACCTTCTCTCAAGGACATTGTATGGACATGGCACGAAGGTGAGCAGCAGCAGCAACAACAACCTGCTTAGGTTTCTTTTCGGATTATCACATGCTGCCTGTGTGCCTTATTCTCCTCTTCTCCGAGTGGGCAGTGTTGGAAATTCTCCATAGCAAAAATTTTAATGTTTCTATGTTTTTATTTTTATTTTTTCCTTTTGTGTTCTGTATCACAGCTGCAAATGATTTGTAGGAATTGGGATGTAAACATGTTGGCCTAGCAATCTAGCTATATGTTTGCAAAAGCACAACAGAAATTTCTTGATCTTCTTGTTGCTTGTTTTCCATATGCATTGATTGCACCACTAATCTGGGGTAGGAGGCATCTACAATGGTGATATTACAATTTACAAAGCAAACCAGTGAATGCTAGACAAGAAACAAGCATAGTGTCATTTCAAAGTTAAGCAAGAGCAGAAGATGAAACCGTAAGTTAAAACTAGAGTCAGGTCGTTTGGTTCTCAGTCGGGGGTGACTCGGCTGAGTTGGGCATATTTTGGGGACTCAGTTGACTCTGAAGAGTTGGGAATCCATGCCCAAGAACCTTATTTCTCAAACTCACATACAACCTGTTTCTCTATTTAGAAAAGATCTAGGGCTTTTGAGAAAAAAGCTATATTCAATTGTTTGTATGAGGATCGATATCTATCCTTCACTTGGACTCTGTCATACGCATGGCCACATGCATGAGAATCCAGGACGTCCATTTGCCACGCTCAAAATTGATCAAATGGGGTTCAAAAGTCATACCACTCAGAAACCCTAACAGTCCGATCAATTGAATATTACATATTAAATGCAGAGGAGCATTGCCTAACCATTTCCTTTTTCTTTTTCTTTTTTAAATTGCAAGCAATTGATTGGGTGGTTACTTTCACCAATAAATAAAAACTTTTGGGCCCAATCCCATAAATGAGATCCTATGATCATTGTCTCTCTAGTTATGATACGCTTTTATCAAACACCATAAAAATGACTAAGGAGGCACTTTGTGTTGCATTTCAGAGACTGCAAAAAACGTTTTCACACATTTCTTTCCTCCCTGAGTCGTATAATTTTCACTTGCACCATCAGATATTGCATTACACTGTCCGTTCCTCTATCAAGCCTGTAAGGTAATTGCCAGCTTCAATTGGTAAAATGCATGAGAATCCCCCAAATGGACTATAGACATTATGAGTTTAGGATTTTGGAAAGATTTTCTAGACAATGGTTAACAATGAAACTAAAAAGAATCCAGAGTTGAGCAATTGGAGACAAATGAAATGGATTTTTCTTTCTTCTTGGGTGGAAAAGGTTTGCATGGAAAAGGTTTGCAATGTGTTTCTTTCTCTTGGGTTTGTGTAATTACACCTATGTGCATCTTCGCCAGGCCAGTTTGGTGGCATTTTTTCGATCTCTTCAGGCCTGTTGGGTGATACCCTTGTGATTGGTCTCTTCTTCTTGCCTTTGGTATGGGGAGGTTCCAAGCACAAGGGAGAATCCTTTGGGAGATGTCTCTTTGGGCAGGTTTATGGTCAGTCTAGAAGGAATATACTATTATTGTTGTTATTGTTATTATTGTTGTTGTTGTTGTTTTTGGTCTTTTGCTTTGTAGCACTGGGGCAGCTTTCTCCTTCTCCTCCTCTGCTGCGGGGGGGGGGGGGGGGGGGCGGCGGACCTAGACCAAGTTCAAGCATTATTGCTGGTGCTACTAGGACAACTGTATTTCACATGTGGGGAACTTTATGCATCCCGCAGGCCACCCCACTTGAGTTGTCCTTGCATTAATTACCCTCAATGAGGAGTCTTGAACACGAAACTTTCCGCTCTGATACCACTTTGATGCAGGAAAATTAACCACTTGCTCTAAAAGCTCGAACTGATAGACTATGGCGAATCAATCCCTTTATCTCATAGCCCAGGCCCCACATCCCATAGGTTAGGACCTCAGCCGAACCCCCCTCATGGGCCCCACTTCACATGGGTTCTGCTTCACGCAAGCCACCCACCTCACACAGGTGGGGCTCGCCTCACACGAGCCACCCGCTTCCCATGGGCTGCCCACCCCGAGCATGCCCTGCATCCCACAGGCCACCCCACTTGAGCCCGGTGTGAAAATGCCCCTGCATTAATGCATTTGGCACAAAGTTCTTACAAGTGCAGCACATTGCTCAGTGTTCAGGACTTTTTACCTAAAGAACACCACTGTAGGTAGGCCACGTCCTGAAAATTTCACATACTTGAAGATATTGAACATCCAATATCGGTCAGTTTGATATGTATGGTTCACAATTCCCAGTGTTTCCAGTGAAATTAAAAAGCCTATGTCTAATTAGTTTGCCAAAATAACTTACAATTCTGGAGTTTTGAGTATATTTGGTAACTAGGAAGGGCAGAGAAGGTTCGAAATGTCAGTATCAGAGCTGTAGAACAGTGATTCAAATCAGCCGATAAACTCTGCTGTACATATTCTTGTGAACTTTGATCATCATAGTACAGTACCACTAATAAATACATGAAGCATATCAATATCATTTCTTATGGGTTTTTTTTCCCCCTTTAATACTAACATGTATCAACTGATATTTTTTACCTGGGAGAGAATATGATAAATAATCAGAGGTCCAATGAAAGGCTTAAACATCTGTGAATGCAATTCTTATATGCAAGCTTAGTTCAAAGTTTCACTCCTTTCTTTGATCCCAATCTGATACAAAGGAAACTTTAGTTGCACTCCAAAAGTAGATAAGGGCACATATGGGTGCTTCTACCTTGGAAAGTGGATGGGACGCACTGCATTTCTGTTCTTGACGCACTGCATTTCTGTTCTTGACTCACTTGTGATTTGGGGTGGAATGCAAGTAAAGGAAGCTCACATAATGATTGTTATTTCTCCAAACCACTCCAAAGAAGAAGCACATCATGTACCCCATGGAAGCTACAAACTACGACATTCCAATCCACCCATGACAATATCATCATCATCATCATACCTTGTCTCAACTATTTGGGTTGGGCTTTGCAAAAGCTCCATCAGCAAACATTCCCAAGGCCCTACCATTGGAAAGTGAACAATCCTTGGCATCCCTCTCATAAGCTGGGTCCAAGTCCTTTAGGTATTCCTCTCATTCTCCTTTAGGCCCTTCAATCCTAGTCAAAGTTCTCCTCGTTAACAAGTCATCTATGGTCTTCCGAACCATCTCAGTATGCTCTCCATCATTTATCTGTAATCGGTTACCATGCCACTAACTCGACAATATCAGAATATATACGTGATACTCTTCGAAACACCAACACCATTTTCTTGACCTTTTCCAGGCCTATTGAGGCCGATGATGCTTTTGTGGTGGAACTTGGAAGCAAAAGCTATTCTTGATAACTTATTTTCTTCTTCTTTTTTTATTCAGTGCAACATTGTGTTTTTGATGCTATCCGGAGCTATAACTGATGCTAAACATCTCATTTTCCTTAATCAGTCATAATGTCGAAGCCATCAACCATGCTAAAGAAGGGGCTTAATCAATGTGCTTCTCTTTGCATAGGGTATTCTTTACTATTTTGATTTAATCTCCTTTTTGCAATAAAATTATCCATTACCCATCGTCATAATCATCATCATCATCATCTCAGCTTTCTCCTAATAGCTTGGGATTGGCAAAGTTTATCCATTGCCATAAGAAAACAACCTCTTATTGGGACTACTCATTGGCTGCTCCAGAGGACGTCATTTTTAATAATTTCATTCCTAGTCCTCCCGTGTATGCATCTCAGCATCATAATTTCTACAACAGTCATCCCCACCTCATGTGGCCTTCTACCTACTCCAAGCATGGGTGGTTGAGTAGCTATGTAGTAGAAAATTTCCTTAAGTTTCGTAAGCATGCAACAATCACCCAACACTCTAGAGGCCCATCCCCTTTTCATCAACCATAGTTAATTTTACTCAAAAAACTTCATCCTTTTAGCGATAGAACAACTCTCTTTGAGGAACCTAGTGTCAAAGAATTTTAACTAAAGCCTTAAAACTAAAACTATTGCTATTGAAGTAGCATTCCAAATGTTGTCTTGGTTTTGCTAATTTTTAAGCCTCTAGAATCTAGACTCTTGAGTCTTCTCCAATCCTCAAAAAGTACTAATAAAATACTCCTTAGGAATTAAAGGCAGCCCCTCAACTAATTATGAGAAAGTATTCACACATTCATCGACATACTTTGGACTCTTAAGTCTAAATTATAGAATCAAGAGCGTCTAAGGATTGATACCCGATTAACTCTTTTAAAGGAACCCTCATGTGGTGGAATTTTATTTTATTTATTTATTTTGAGAGAGATAACAACAATTTTATAAGAAGCACGCCAAAAGGGAAAAAAAAGAAAAAAAGAACAGCAATGCATGTCAATAAGACCCAAAGAAATTAACAGCCGAAGCGGTACTTGCATAGACTGCCCATCATAAAATGAGGCCTTTAACTCTTCTAATGACCTCCTCCACAGTCACATTTTCATGTGGTAGAATTATCTAATGCTGGTAAAAATAAGCGGCAGGAATGTGACAAGCTAGGGTCAAGTCAGGGTTGGCCCTAGCCAGCCCTCGCCCCTTGAGCCTTGGCCATGGCCCAAATTGGTTTAAATAGGCGCTGACCGGATAGTGCCAGCCTTGATAAGCAAATTGACCTGATTTTGTGCCAAGCGACCTTCATGGTGGGCCCTACCATTTGATTGATACGATGTCCTACTCAATTAGCATGTTGGTAGGAAAGAGATGAAACATAGAATCATCAATTTACGCTCTCCATACGATGGGCTTGCTGATGAATACCCATGGCTAAAGGGCCACACTGAACAGTAATAATGCTTTAAGGCCAACAAGCTGGGCCATTCATCATCGGCCTTGGCCTTGCCCACCCTGCAAATCGGGTGTTAAGAACCTAACCAGTATGCCAAAAGCCCCAAGAATGATGGAACACATCAAACTAGGCTCTTTAAACCACTGGGGTTGTCACATTCCACCATGCTATGCAGCCGACGTCCACAGCGGCCCACTCTAGGGCGGCACTCACTCTTGCCTCTTTTCTACGTAGCCCTTTCCAGGGCATGGTGGCTGCACTCTAGTTATCCAAGTAGCCCTTTCCACTTGGCGGTTGCACTCTGGTTGTCTAGGTAGCCCTTTCCATGTCGTGGCGGCTTTCACTCTAGTCCAGATTGCCCTTTCTGTGACTTGAACACAAGACATAGTGTTGGCTCTGATACCAATTGTTAATAACCTAAACAATACACCAACAGCCCCATGACTGATGGAAAGCATCAAAACAGGCTCTTTAAACCACTGGGATCGTAACACCGGACCTGGATATCAAGCCCGGGTGCAGCCCTCGGACCAGGTTTAGGGGTTTAGGCCCCTGCCCATTGCCACCCCTAAAGAAAATCAACCATTCGACTTTTGAAATGAAATTATTTCAGAAAGGAGTCAAAATTTCAGGGCAATCAACACCATTGGTCTTTTGTGACCCAACAATCACATACATTGGTAAGAACACAGCTACCAATATTCACAACCATTTTCAATCTAACATGGACCATTGTCGTATTTCTCTTCTTAATTGTCTATCTGTAGGTGACAAATCAAAAAAGTTGAAATTGCCGGGGCATAAACAGTACATGGTGACATGCATAATAGTAATACCATTTGTCATGATTGCCAAGCCGTCGCCCCATTTTTCAGAACTGAGTACCCATCTATACCGTGCAAAGATGTCTAGACTTGTGAAATTAGGTTCTACGATACAATAATTCACAACAAGAACATGCAAAAAGGAAAAACTCCAATTTCAGAAATCAAAGAGTCAAAACATTAAACATATTGACATAAAGGATATAGTGAAAATTATCAAAATTTTCGCATTGAAAGACAGAAAAAGAACACAACTACGATTCGCTAGCTTCGTTTACCAATTCCGTGGCAGACGGCTTCTTATCGGGCACCCCCGCTGTCTGATGAGCGGCCTTCCGGTCGAAATCCCGCCATAGATTGATCGCAGCCGTGCAGATGACTGGAAGTGGGAATATCGTCGAAGGTTTTGATTAGATAGGTTAGAAGGGTAAAAAGTAAGAAAAGGGGGGATTGAAAACGATTTAGGGCTGGGGAATGAGACGAACGGAACGGAGTACATACCAGCTGCACCAACGAAAGAGAGCAGACGAACGAGCTTCGACCCTGTTTCTTCTCCTCTCATAACTGGAGACTATTTTGATTTCTCTCCGCTTTTTTGCGTTTTACAGGAAATAAATGTGAATGAAAGTTGTGAGCTTGATGGTTATGGTGTGCGTTTCGGTGCATTTAGTAATGGTGGCAGCTTAGATCAGTTACCGTACACATGATATATGCATACCAATCTGGATCGTCCAAATCGTAGTTTCTATTGTGGGTAGAATATATGACGAAAAGAACACCGATCCAATGGTAACAGTTAGTGACCATCAAATGGACGGTTTAGAACAGAAGTTGCATTTGTTAAGCCGGAGGGGTGGCAATGGGCTGGGTTTGGGCTATATGGCCCAGAACAAAACCCACAACAAGCCGATGCTCGAGTCTAAAAATGTTGCGTTCAAGCCCCTCGTTCCTTCTCAAATCTCCCCCGTATTTCCTTGATTACACATAAATTAATGTTTCCTTTTGCCATGGCATATCAAAGTTTTGGATCAGGGTTTCATGAGGTGCTGCATCACATGGACGGTTCAGATTTTAGGATTATATCACGGGAGATGAGTTCAAAAATGTTCTCACAAGAACAGGTGTGCAAGTGAGCACTCCTCCCATCTATGGTCTGAGTTTTTAGAGAAAGTAGTGGCATATTTAGGGGTGTACATTGGCCGAACCGAGTCAAACTGGGGCTCAACCGGCCTGGCCCAGTCACCAAGCCAGCATGTCCAGCCCGAGCTAGGCCCGGTCAGCAATCGGGCCGAGTTTGGGCTAATTTCGGGCCTGCTCCATCTACAAATGAATCTTTTTCCCTTTTTTTTTTTTTTTTTCATTCATGATCTTACACCCATAAAATTTTAGTCAATTTATGTCATTTAGTATATTTCGATGTGGTAATGAACCACCAGAGAGTTCAGTTGCTGAAATGAAGTTATCATATCAGACTGTTTTGTACAATCCCGTTGCACTTGCCTTTAAATCCATGAGATAGCCCGTTGCACTTGCCTTTAAATCCATGAGATAGCCAACTTGAAAAACTGTATGCCTTGCTATTGCTGAGGCATGTGTCATTGTCGAATAGGATTCAAGAGTATTCAGTTTTTCTACCTATGCTAATAAGGTCTCATGTGCTAAAGGTTACATGCAGAATACCATCTCCCTCTGTTAGGCTCTGGAGGCCAAGGAATTCCTTGAGGGGGGTTCATTAGATGTCATCAATTAGATCAGAGTTGGTCATTTCCTGTGGAGGGTGTGATCCATTTTAGAAGAAGCAAAAGACCCCGACTCATTGACTGTTGATTTCAACCACATTCACTGGTCTGTGAATGATTGGGCAGAGAAGTTGGTGAAAGACAGGGTTCTACATGACGATCTCAGAGGCATGATATCATGCCCAATCCAGTTGAACCCAGCCTAAGCTTGTGATATGTTTGTTTTAATTTTTTTCCATCATTTATTCGTACGGTATTTTTGTTAGCTTTCAAGCTTTGGTTGGAGGCTTTGAGCCATCTTGTATTTTCCCCTCTTTATATATATATATATATATATATATATATATATATATAGCGGAATGCTCACCTGCAAGCCAGTTCGCACGGACTACATACGAATTTTTTTGGGAACTCATCATATCTGATGAATCTCGAAAATTTAAATGGTCAACATGAAGTAGAACATCATGAAACCCCCTGGTACCAATTTTTTCTTTGAACCAAAACTTCGGTGGGTCATGAAAAATGCAAACAATTTCTTCCCTTGATTTGAATTTCTCTTTGCTATGGCCCACCAGAATCTTAGATTATGGTGAAAATTCACCCCCTTAGGTTTCAAGGGATTTTGCATCTTATGGACCGTTCGGATTCGACACCCATGACATGTGTGCAAAGGTGTGCACGTGCGTAGGTGCGTTGGTGAGCATGCCTATATATATATATATATATATATATATATATATATATATATATATATATATATATATATATATATATATATATATATATAAAAATGGCCGTGTCGGGCCGAGTCGGGTTAGGTCGAGTCGGGTTTCGGACCAAGTTGAGCCGAACTGAGACGTGTTTGAACTTGACCCGAACTCAATTTTGTGCTAAAGAAAATGGCCCATCCCGGCCCGTACTTAGTTCCAGGTCGGGCCGAGTCGAGCTTTTTCAGGCCGAGTCGAGCAAGTTAACCGGGCTAGCCCGGTTCATGTACAACCCTAGGCATATTTGATATTTTCGGGAATGGAACACTTCACACTCTCAATGATATGTCAAACAACCACTTGCTCTAAAAGGTAGAGTTATTAGAGGACGACATATCAATGTATATCAAAGGACCCTAACACTTTAACATCAAAGGGTCCACTATAGATGGACCAGGATCCAAAATTTACAATGGATCTGATTATTGAAAGCAAGATTAAGCTCACTTGTCCCAAGAATGAAATAACATATATGTATTCACTAGGTCAACATCTCCAATAGGAGAACTAGGATAATATGAAGAATAATGATTTTGGGCTATCACCTATCCTGATTGCATGCAGCTCGATTAACGGACTCTTAGGCCCCGTTTGTTAAATTTGAAGTCTAAAGACTGAATCTGAAATCCGAAGCTTGAATCTGAAATCTAAAGTAAAAAAAAACTTGTTTGATAATTATGGCTAAAGTCTAAAACTTAAGTAGTGAATCTAAAACATATTGTTTGTTAACAAACATCAAATATGTTAATTTAACACATTTGCCCCTATCTCTCATTTGAAAATGTTTTACATTATAAAGAAATTATTTTTTATTAAATGAAAATAAAATCATTATATTTAATTCAAATAAACTAAAATACTTAATAAAAAAAAACTAAAATATCATCATAAGGCTCTCAATTCCTCTTAGCGGGGAGATTCTATCCATATGTTCATAAGGTCACAAATAACTGTATGAAGAGGGGAAAAAAAAATCATATTGATCCGAATCTTTTGTGACCCCAAAAAGGGTTTCAATGGTAGACGTTCAATCCCCCGCTGCTTTTTGCAACTTATTTTTCATCTCAAGTTTAATACAAGCTCGCAAAATGGATGGATAGTTTGGATATAACACATACCTCATGATGAGACCCACATAACTTGCTGACAGCAACACAACAGCTGTATAGCTTGTGTGAGGTACACCAACCAATCCGCATCCTACTTGGACGCGGATTAGCTAGCGAGATTCGCTACCGAAGTGACCTCATCAAGTTCCATGGGCCCACTATGATGTGTGTGGGCCCACTATGATATACCTACTTTATCTACACTGTCCATCTATTTGGATATTTAATTTTAGAGCATGAGTTAAAGAATGAAGCAGATCCAAATATGTAGTTGACCCCACCACAAAAAACAGTGGCGAGATTGATGCCTACCGTTGAACCTTCCTAAGGCTCATCGTGATTTTTATTTGAAATCCAACCTGTTCACAAGTTAACATAGACATGAAAAAAGGGAAAAAACAAATATCAGCTTGATCAAAAACTTTTGTGGCTTATTTAAGTTTTTAATGGTGGGCATCACTCTCCCCACTGTTTTCTGTGGTGAGGTCCACTGGACCGTTGGATTTGACTCATTCTCTGGATCTTTATATGAAATTATATTTCCAAATGGATGGACGGCTGTGGATACAAAACATACATCATGATGGGGCCTGCTTAACTTGGTGACGTAACTTCGATAGCGTGTTGAAAAGATGTCGGGTAAATGGTGGCGTATACTGTGGTCAATTTCTCTTGGGTTTGGGAAACAGACACGCTATACTCCCTTGTTATCGGCCAATGGCTGATGGTCGGTGCTATGTGGGCCTACCATGATGTATGTGTTTCATCCATGCCGTCCATCTATGTTTTTAGATCATTTTATGGTATGAGCCCAAAAATGAGGTATATCTCAATCTCAAGTGGACCACATTACAGAAAAATAGTGTTGAATGAACATCGACTATTAAAAACCTTTTGGGGGCCATAAAAGTTTTGGATCAAGCTAATCTTTGCTTTTTCTGTTCATCTAGGTCTATATGACCTAATCAACAGATTGGATGTCAAATAAACAATACATTAGGCCTTAAAAGAATTTTAATGTGGATATCCAATCACTATTGTTTTCTTGAGGAATGGTCCACCTGAGATTTATATTCCTCTCATTTTTGGTATCAAGCCCTAAAATGATCTTTAAAAATGGATGAATGAAATGGATGAAACACATGCATCTTAGTGGGGCATAAAGAAGTTTCACTAGTTAAAAGTTGATTTTGTACCGTGCAAACAATTTAAAAAGGAAAAATTGCCATAGTACCCAGAGTAATTTTGAAAGCAAATATTTTTATTTAATGAAAAATTTATTGAGCGCATTCCACATTCACCGTTAAGCCAGACTTCTATCACTGAAAGAATTCAATGAAAAGCTACTTAGTGCTTTCCTTCGCGGAATATTTTTCCAATTCTGCATTAAGTGCAAAAATTCAGTGTCGACAAACAGGCCCTTTTAGCATAGTGTACATTTCTGCATTTATGGTTTTAGATAGAGGAAATTCAGTTATGCAAAAGCTGAATCACGGATAAATATGCATTGGTTACCATGTATGTATACCAAAGGTTAGGGCTAAAATCCAACCATATCCATAAGAGACCGTGATCCAACATGTCCATCAAATGGCCATTTGGCACGGACAGACCGCATCAAACACCACGCTGGGCCATGTAATTTATAAATTAAAAAAAAAAAAAAAACCCACGTCATAGATTCTCAACACTGTATATGTGAATGATGGCTGATCGAGATTAAGCCAGATCATAGTCAGGTGGACCGTACGAAGTATGTCCAATGGGAAAAGAGAAGTAATTAAATGGGTCTCATGACAACCATCTCCTTGAAGAAATGATCAGATGCAGACATTACATGCCAACTTCCACATGCAATCCTGTCTTTCCTTCCAATTTATCAACTACCTAGAGTACTAGAGTACTCAAGCAAAAGGTCTACCACACCATCAAGATCTAGGAGAAAATTAGGCTATTTCACACCATTGAAGTCAGTGGTTAGCCTCACCATCAAGATACAGGATCATGATTAGGCGGTTTCAATGGTCTCACTCACTTTGGTAGATCATCGAGCCGAGCAAAAGTCAGTCATATCATCAACTTATAGGAGAAATTAGGGTTTTTGTTTTTGTTTTTTTGTTTTTACACCACAGAGTCAATAACCAACCATGCCATTAAGATCTGAAAGAAAATTAAGTGGTTTCATCACCAATGGTCTAACTCAATTTATTGGCATGACCCATATAATGAATGGATTGCTAAGCTTTTTAACAGCAAAAGATCATGACGGTGTGGCCCATTTTTTGGGTGGCTCGAATGCACATCTTGCACTGTCAGAAGTGATCCAGTGGGTTTAGTGTATGAAAGCCTTCTCATGCACCTAGTTCTATCTGAATGGTTGGTATCCACATCACCTATCTGCACTGTCCGTTGTGTCCACTTCATTCTACTTCAATTACCATGAAAAAATCCCATGAGTGATCATATCTTCTATGAATATCTTTTTCATCCACTAGCACATGTCATTCACTCAACGGATAGTAGGATCATCATATTAGAGTGATCTTTTTTAAACGAAGCCCATGAAGAGTGAGCTGAACCTTATGGATGGTCCAATTAGTGATGTGAACGTAGACAAGTCAAAATGAAACTATGTGCATGGAAAGGTACCCATGCACGTGGCCCACTTGATTATTTCTCTTTTCACAGAATCCATTATTTTCGTACACATGAGGCACAGCTAATGAGTTGACTAACCTGATCAAGCGGCACAAAATAATGAGGCTATTTTGATGTATGTATGGGATTTCTAAAGCATCTAAAATCACTTGAATATGTGAAAGACAATTTTGATTGGCACTCGTTTGCATAGATGAACATAATAGGTATTAAATGAATAATTTTTCTTTTGTATAGTTGGAAATTTTTCATAACATATGCTATTAATTATTATTTTGAATACAATATCATATAATATGTTATTTGCGCAATTATATCTTTTTTAATCTTAACTAAAAATACAATAACATAGTCAAAATTTATTGGACACGGCTGCATCGTCTGGTCAACTCGCCCAAGTCCTGACTCATTGTCAACCAAGCCCAGCCTGAGTTCCTGGTTTACAAACAATGGGTCTTGCTACTTGAAAAATGGACAAAAATTCCAGCCAAATAAACCAAAGTTCAATGGCTTGTTATGGTCACTAGTGCAATATACAAGCTGCCCATCAGGTGGGCCTGACTGTGCGTTGTCATCACCAAAAATAAAGTATAAAATGAATTACAAGATACCCAATATATAGCCAGTCTGTTTAAAAGGTGGACCACTATGTTCCATATAGGTGGACAGGTTAGAAAATTTCAGCCAAGCCAAAAGCCTTACATTTGTTTGGGAAGCTATGGCCCATGTGACTTGTGGACCAACCTAAATGTTGGTCCCGGTGGATCAGATCTCACACCTTTGTGCCATGCTAGCACCTGTAGAATGCGCATGAGCTGCCTTGTATGCACGCTTTGTCTTAGCGAAGCCGGGTTTGGCAAAATTCAATATTACACTTGGATTGATGGTAGTTGAACGTATCAGAAACGTAGTCTTCATCGGCATCTCAGATTTATCTCATTCCAGTTCGGCCTTTCCACTCTCTCAAGGACTAGGGTCATCAAATCTTTTCTTACTACATTCATCTGTGTCCTTTTAGACCTCCCCTTTACACTATTAAAAGCCTTCAACTATAGTAAACTTGCTCCTAATTGGTGCATTTCTTCATCTCACCTCGTTTCAGTGCTACTCCTAGGTTTCATCAAATGCAATCATTTATAAGTCAATCCTTCGGTATCTTACTGCTTATCCTCATATCAAGCTAACTGGACATGTAATTGTGATAATTTCATGTGGTGACACAATACACTTACAAACACCCCAAATGTAAATAAGATTAAAATATAATGCGTAGATTAGAACAGTCAGCGTTTCTATCCGCACAAGTGAAAACATGTATACGCGCACACATTCTGAGCTAATATTGTTTTCTTTCTCAAAAAAAAAAGAAGAAGAAGAAGCTTGAACTGCTATTTTTTATTTTTTATTTTTTTTACCTACGTTGAGAAAAAAAAAAAAAAAGGCAAATAGATAATCAAATGGTGAGCTAATTCTATTCTCTTCAAAGCTTATCCCCACTTTCCACTCGATTTTGTTGATGGATGACTTCTACCAGTCACCACCCTTAAATCTCTCTGAAAAGCCTAACACAATGTTTTTTTTTCTTTTTCTTTTTCTTTTTTCTAAAAGAAATGTTTTTCTTTTCTTTTTGCAAACAGTTTGGAATACATAGGCCTGTTTGGTAGATGTATAAAAATGAGTTCGTCTCAATGTAGTTGATTAATCATAATTATGTATTGGAGGTCATGATTGAAGGAATAATCCTTACCAAACCCAGCCCCCACCCCCCCACTTTCCACTCAATTATATTTGATTGATGATGACTCGTAGCCCCTACTTCCTACCTATGTCTTTTTCTTTGTTTTAAAGAAATGTTTTTTTTTTTTCCAAATAAAAGGTTCAATTATGTTCAAAAAAAAAAAAAAACCATCAAGTCTTTTATGGTTGGGAATACACGTAGGACCTGTTTGGAAGACACCTAAAAATGAACTCGTCTTATAGTTAATCATAATTATGAATTAGAGATTATAATTGTTGATTATCAATAAAGTATGATTGCTAAGACATAAATTACAATTACCTAAAATGAAATTAACTTATTTTTAGAGTCTATATGAGCTTCTGTTCTTCCTTTTTTCTTTCTTTTTTGTTTTTGTTCTTTCTTAAATATACAGAATCTAAACAGAGGTTTCATAACTCTATATACATTAAGAGCCAATAGGATGCTTTTTTGCTATAATCACATTGCATGCTGGACCTGTAACACATGATCTATGGCAAGATTAGGGCTAAGGACTCAACCTCCATAATGTAATTCCGGTGTCCAACTCCAAAAGAAAAAAAGAAGCACATATGACCCTCCCATTCTGCCAAAATATTCTATTTGTGGTGTATCCAAACAGTCCCTTAAAATACTCACTCAAAGCTAAGGGTGAGAATGACAGACGAGTGGCGATTGAAGCAACCAATGTTGGGAGACCATATAAAGCATCCAACTTAAAAAGTCATTCATTCATATCTTTTTTCTTTGATTTATTTTATCTTGTCCAATCCTCTATCTACAATTAGACTAGGGCCATTCCACACCTAATTCATTGACCTTTTCTTTTTCCTCAAAAGAAAAAACAAAGTTTTCTTTCTTTCCACGCAGTGACTAAGGAGAAGTAAAGACATGACCAAAGCATTCTACCAATCAGAAAAGGTTGGGCTTCAGCCCCAAGGTGCAACTCTCTCTTCTTGAAGCCGTTACCGGGAGGAAGAGTGTTTATCGATGGTAAAGCAAGAGCAGAGCCCGAGCGGCAAGCATGGCAAGCCAATGACCGTGTGGCAGGCCTAGCAAGCCAATGCTTGTCGGTAAGAAGACAAAATACAGTTTGAAGGTAGACTGGCAATAGGGTGAGTCGAGTTTGACGTAACGGAAGAGAAAAATACAATTTCAAGGTCCACGGGTGGGTGAGAGGATGTACACCACACGCATGAGAGGATGGTGCAGATAACATCCAAGGGAGAAAAAGGTGCAGGCTGCTCACATACAAAAAGAAAAATGGTAGGAATACGACTGCGGGCCACACGAGAGGATGGGTGCAGGGTACACACAGGGAAGGGGACTGCCATTGCACATATGGACATGAAATCTGCACCACACCACCCATTGCTCCAAGCAGCTAAAATCCGAGGAGTGCGTCAATATTGACATGCATGTCTTTGAAAATTCCTTCGGCACCCCTTGTTGGGAAACCACAGAAGCATACATAGACGAATCAAGCAAAGTACATACAATCGCACAACCAAGTCCAAGCACAAACAATCTAAATTTTACGCGGAAAAACCCTTAGAAAAAATCACGGTACAATGTGATGAGTAATGCAATATGAAAGTAGAAACTACAAGAGAGAGTATTATTGATTCAAACAAACCTCAAATCCACTACAGAAGCCCAAGCTATGCCCTTGAAACCGTTAGGAACGAATTAAAAAGCCCTAAAACTCTTCTATTGCTTCCTAAATCCCGATTACATCTAATATATATAGAGTATTATATAATATCACAATTGGAATAGGAAACAAATCTCGAACTTACGCAATTCTGCGCATGCGCACGATGAGACCTTCAATGGAACTTTGATGGCATCAATGGGATCAAACACCTTCGATGACATCGAGTAACAACACCAAAATGTTTCAGCAACCAACATAAATTTTTTCTAATGGCATAGAGCATATGTCGATGGTAATAAGTGGTCTGGCGATGGCATTAACAGACCCTGTTGCTTACAGATTTAAGGCATCAACAACACCAATAAATGTGTATTTAGAGGGAGTAAATGCATGGAAGTGAAATAGAATTGGAATAAATAGGCATGTAAATGAAATCCACTCTTTGAGAGAGGATTTGGAAATAAATGGGGGCGAAATGCCTTTTTGAGCTCCCTCAAAGAGTCGCACAGGTAAACAAAAGTGCTGCTATGGACATGACGTCCGAAACAATCCAATTATCGGCTACATTACTAAAATCACACCAATAAAATGATCCAAACTGTCCAAAGGTTGGCCATTTAAATAAACTGTTAAAAACGTTGGCAAGTTGCTTATCCGTGATCTTATGTTTGTGGCCCACCAAGGCTCGAAATTTTCTAATTTTTTAGAAAAGTAAATATTTCAATGGGCTTATTACAATCATTCTGTTAAATATCACACACACACACACACACACACACACACACACACACGGGTTTGAAAAATCACGTGTGAATATATTGAAAATTTCCAACGCATTTCAATTCCTTCGATTTACTCCCATCCAAACACAACTAAATAAGTCATTTACTCACAATTTACCTCCGATCCCATTTCCCATTTACCTCCATTTACAAGCTCCCAAATGAACCCTAACCTATGTTGAAAATCCCTTCTAATGTTCATATTAAATCTCAAAGGTTTATGCTCTTCTCAAACTAATTGCATGGGCAAAATTGTCCTTTTGCTGCTCAAGACGATTTTTAAAAAATCTAATATTACATAAGGGAGCATTTGGTTGGACCAAAAATCGTGAAATTAACATTTATAGAAGAGAAGTTCAAGCTAACTACATACAAATTTTCACTAAATAGCTTTAGAAGCAACCAGTTTTTTGAGCTGCAATCAATAGAAACTAGTATTGGGAAGCATAGCTTGTTCTAGACAGACAAGAAAATTAGGTCAAGGATTGAAAGGCATTTCAAGATGTGATAAGCTTTGGTTCAAGCTTCACCATTACACAGAAGGGCAATGCTATCAATTTTAATTATCCTCTTAACCAAACCACGAAAGGGCAGCAGCATTTAAAAAATATATATATGAAATGCAATCTTCCATACTGGAATTTGGACAGGCAGCAATGACCAATGGGGTGAGCTAAAACTAGAGGTCGATTGTGTTCTGCATTCTCACTCCATCCGATTCACAAGGCCCGATTGCCAATCCATGTGTCAAACTGCCATGCATGTGAGACTTCCAAACTGCTCATCAGTAGGCCCCTGCCGAGAACAAGGCAGGTCTGCAGCAAATGGACAGCTTAAAGAACTTGACCAATAAATCCACTCTGTTTTGTGCTTGGTCCCCACCTGATGAGTCAACTGGTCAGATTCTTGCGCCCAGCTGCATAGCCCGGTGACACTCAGCTGATGGATAGCTTGGACCTTGTACAGACGTGCTGCACTGGCACTTCTGCAGGCAGGGGCTAGCTGGTATCTACAGGTAAGGAATTTGAAAAGCTCAGAACTTGAAAATTGCAGTAAGCTCAAAACTTGAAAATGCAGTAATCTAAAATAAGCCGAGATCATTGTTCAACCAGATACCTTTCTCAATAGGGATAGATCCAATCACTTCGGGACAAAGCAGAGAAAAGGACTTCTAATCACATGTATAGAAAAAGAAGCAGAATTGAGTTTATCTTGTTCGAATATCTGCCCCTTGCCAATTTGGATAAGAAATCTTGGTTGGCACACATTTCTCCAAGTGTCAACTTCCTTGACATTTTCCAAAAGGAGAAATTCTTTGGATGCAATTAGAAAGTCCTGGATTGTGGGTCATATGCTAGAAGGATAATGCCTATTGATTGGGTCTTGCAGTTACAAACCCCTAGAGAATTACATGCTTATGAAATAGGGAAAAAAAAAAATTTGAGGAAGAAAAAAGCACCCATTAAATTGCAATTCCCACTAACGGGGAAATCCAAATAAACAACCAGGTCATTGCCATTCTAGAAAAATGCAAACAGCCTCACTGACAAGACTTGCACGGACAAGTTGGAGAAAGGGCATTTGCCCAACACATGTCAACTTGGCAGATGTGCACATGTGTCAAAGATCACGGACATTCATCATGTGGGGACCAACGTAAGCATGCCGAGGCCAAAATTTCAAGAAAATGGATACTCAATGCGCACTTGTGGCCCCCATCCTGATGTACGTTTCTGCCTATTTTTGGATGTTGGTATGTTCATGGCAGGCCGCCTGACAATGACACAGATCTCTTCCACAAGTTTCACATGTTGGAACATGAGAAGTGAGGCCCCTTCTCCATCTCACTCGCACAAGTCCCATTCAAATTCCTACAATAAAACAATGCTATAGCTTAAAGTGTACCATCGACCAGGAAAATTAGTGAATTTGATAGGATTGGCTTCTATATCAAGGAATCAGTTGCAGTGCACCATTGGAAAGAAGAAGGTAGGAACAATAGGGATGATGCTACACTGCAACTACCTATCATTGGCCATTTTACATCAAGGGAAAAACATCGATACTCCAGTGGAGTGTGATGGTTCATACACATGCACGCTGACATCCTAACTGGCTGATTTCTGGACATCCAAGGACAACTAGATTGCAAAATAATTAATGGTAATTAAGATTCCTTGCACCATTGGAAAGAAGGAGGTAGGAACAAAAGGGATGATGCTACACTGCAACTACCTATCATTGGCCATTTTACAGCAGGGATTTTACATCAAGGGAAAAACATCGATACTCTGGTGGAGTGTGATGGTTCATACACATGCAATCAGCTCAAATTAAACTGGTCCAAATTGTTGGCCACATTCTAGATGGATCAGCTCATTCTAACTGGCTGATTTCTGGACATCCAAGGACAGTAAGATTGCAAAATCATTAATGATCCAAATTCAAAAAGCAAATGTCCATTAATACGAGCTTAGGATCATTCAGTCAATCTGATAGTGGGTCCCAAATTTTGAATGGTTTCACCTACACGACCGCATTTCACCTAATTTCTTCCTTCGGAGCTTTATGGAGAATACCTCTCCTCTGGAAATTTATTTAGAATACACCCAAATTAGAAGTCTATTCAGAAGAGCACATTACTGTTTGTAGTTAACACATTCCCCTCTACCCCACGAAAATCATCACATACTATTCCGTCTGCTCATACCATGTTGTAAAAATTCTTCCATGTGAATAAATCTGCCAGATCAGGTCTAATCGGAAGGCCTTCATTGTTTCTAGTCATCACATTGTCTACACTCTTAAAATAGAGAATCAGGACATACTACTCCATCTGGTCAAACTGTGCTGTAAAATTGTCCACATCTATACATTGGTTAGTATTATGCAGCTACTTTACCTAGGGCATTTTGATTTCTATGCATTGGTTGTAACAGGCTCATATCAGAAGTGTTTTCCCTGCATATTGTCTTCCCTTAACTTTAGCCAGTGAGAATCTTAGCATACTAATTCTATCAGATAACACTGCATTTTAGAAATGTCTGAAACTATATGCAAGTAGAATTGCTAACGAATTCTGTATTGTAGACCATCTGAAACTTCATCTCACAATAGATAATGAAGGAAAATGAAATACCCAAAACCCACAAGAACATCAACAGAGTTTGTATTCTTCTCTCTGATATAAGAATATAGATTTCTGATTTCTAATTATCAATACAAGGACTAGAACAGCAGATATAAGAAAAGGGAGAAATATCAAATAAGAAGGCTATACTATGATACAAAAACTCCAACAAACCAAGAAAACAGGAATAAGAACCTACTTTCCCCTCATTCCGTATCAGAAGCAAGATGGGCTGATGAAGATTCTTCATACACAAGATTCTGCAATCCTGAGGAAGATTCTTCATACACAAGATTCTGCAATCCCGGCTTCAGCTCCCGTTTACAGAAATCCTCGTATTCTCCTTTATCCCCTGCCTTCTTCTTCACTTCAACCACAACCAACTTGGGCGTTAGCTCAAATATCTCTGCTGCAATTGTCAATGGCCCTTTCTCCCCTTCCCTTGAACCTTCCAAACTCACCCGACAATCCTTCTTTCTCACTGTAAAGCTCACGACCTTCGCAATCTCCTCCAATTTCGATATAATCCTCGGAACCGGCTCTCCTGAGATAAACCTTGATTCCTCTCCTCCCTCCTCAAACAGACCTGAGAGGTCGAATCCCGGAGAGAACGATATGATGTCGAACGCATTGAGGCTTGCCGGCCTCGGCAGCCCCAACCCGGCACGCCTCTGTCTTTCAACGGAACATTCAGGCTCCGACTCTGATTCCACCTCCGATTTCTCCGACGCGTCGGCAGCTTCATCAACGTCATCCACGTTGCAGAACCGGTCATTCTCGATGTAGAAGCGGATGTGCTTGAACCCTTTTTTGAACCACCTGTTCTCCATGATCTCTGGGATCGAGATTCTAGTCACGGGATTCGTGTCTAGGAGGCGGGAAAGGAGACGACTGAGATCGCTCGAGAACCACCGCGGACATCGGAATTCCCCTTTGTAGATCTTCTTGTACATGACCATGACGTTCTGATCATGGAAAGGGAGATAGCCCGCCATCAAGACGAAGAGAATCACGCCGCAGGACCATATATCAACCTTCGCAGCTTCGTAGCCCTTCCTCGCAAGGACCTCCGGAGCGACATAGGCCGGCGTTCCACAGAAGGTGTGGAAAAGCCCGTCTTGCCTGATCTGATCCGAGACGGCGCTCAATCCGAAATCGGAGACTTTGAGATCGCCATTCTCATCCAGGAGCAGATTCTCCGGCTTCAGATCCCGATGGAAGACGCCCCTCGCGTGGCAGAACTCAACAGCCGAGATCAACTGCTGGAAATACTTCCGGGCAACCTCCTCTCTCAGCCGTCCCTTCGCGACCTTGTTGAAAAGCTCGCCTCCTCTGACGTACTCCATCACGAAGTAGATCTTGGCCTTGGTGGCCATGACTTCGAAGAGCTGGACGATGTTCGGGTGGCGGACCCGTCGCAGGATAGAGATCTCGCGTTTGATGTGGGCAATCAGGCCCCCTTTCATGATCTTCTCCTTATCCAAGACCTTGATGGCCACGCTCTCGTTCGTCTTCACGTTCCGGGCGTGGTAGACCTTGGCGAAGGTTCCATGGCCCAGAAGCTTGCCGATCTCGTACCGTCCTAGGAGGAGCGTTTGATTCTCCTTCCTCTTCATCTCCGCCGTTGATTTTTTCATCTAGGGCAATCTTCCATCCGACTTCCGCCCTCGTTCGAGCTTAAAAAATAAAAGGTCTCTCTCAGGCGTGTTGTGTTCGTTTTTGAAGGAGATGGAATGCCTTTAAACCTGCGATGGGTGGGGTATCTTGACGGCCAGCTAATGTGGAGACGGAGAGTTAACGGATTCCGTTTGCCAACTCGGATTGTCGGGAGTCGTGTTGGCTTCGTAACGGCTCTTCGGAAACGGATTGGCTACTCCCCCTGACACCAGCCCCGGAGCTGATGGTCGGTGCTCTGTGGGCCCCACCATGATTTATGTGTTTCATCCATTCCGTTAATCCATTTTAAAATATCATTTTATGTCTTTACCAAAAATTATAGGGATATAAATCTCAAATGGATCACACCACAGGAAAAAAATAGTGATTGGATATCCATCATTTAAATCCTCCTAAGGCCTAATGTACTGTTTATTTGAAATCTAATCCGTTTATTAGATCATAAAGACCCAGATGAAGCGTGAAAAAAAATATCAACTTGATCCAATACTTTTATGGCCCCCAAAAATTTTTTAACGGTCAAAGTTCATTCAACACTGTTTCCTGTAATGTGGTCCACTTGAGATAGAGATATACCTAATTTTTTGTATATTACCATAAATTGATCTAGAAAAATAGATAGACGGAATGGATGAAACACATACATCATGATGGGCCCACAGAGCACCGACCACCAGCTCCGGGGCTGGTGTCAGGGGGAGTAGCCAATCCGTTTGCCGGCTCTTCGGTCTCGCCTTATTGGGAGCTATTTGGTACTCCGGCTGTCAATGACGCTTGATACGCGTGCACGTAGAAATAATATACCTGACATATATATTAACTCAAATTAAACCGTCTAATTTTTTGAAACCACTGCATTAAATTACGTTCTAAAAATAATATTGTTTGATTAATCTTAACCTCTGATTCTTGCAAACTTTTTTTCTTTTGAAATAAGACCATCTTATATTTCAATTCTAACACACCCATATCCATAGCTCAAACTGGCAGACCGAGTGGAGATACCTCGTTTCAAGGTCTTTGGCATCGATCCCCAGCGAGGGTGGCTAATGTGGAGTGTATGTACTGATATGGTTGTGTACTAACAAGCTAACTCGAAAATATATATATATATATATATATATATATATATATATATTTCAATTTTAACCACCGAATAGATATCCAACCATCAAATATTTTGATTTTAAAATAAGACTAATTTTTTGTTCACTGTACATTGAAGCAGGTAAAATTAATTTCAACCGTTTATTTTGATATATCTGTATACCATGAAAGCAGTTTCCGAGTAATTTCTAACTGCCTGCGCATCAATCATCATCCATCATACTCTGGTTTAATTGAAAAGGCCGAAATCTAGTGGTATAGAGATGCCAACCAACTGTCCACCACTCGAATTGGACACGTGGTTTCTAGTTTACGGACGTGGATTGTGTCCTACCCCGCCCGGATGGATTTCGGGACAATATTCGGTTCGGGCAGGGCTCCGTAGGGCCCACTTGATGTAAGCTTTTTATCCCTACTGTTCATCGATTTTCTCATATTATTTTAAAGTATGATCATAAAACCGGAGTGCACCGCACTGAAGGAAATTGCCGTTATAACGATACCCACCATTGAAACCTTTCTAAAGGCCATCATGGTGGTTTTCTTTTTTGTTTTTTTTTTAACCATCTAATCTATTCATAAGGTTATGTAAATGTGGATGAAGGGAAGTTTTTAATAGTGGATGTTCAATCCCCACTTTATGGTCCACTTAAACCCTCCATCCATTTATAAGTGATTATTTTAAAGAATATATCTAAAAATGAGTCATACCTAAAGCTCAAGTGGGCCATATGGAAGGAAGCAATGATGATAGTGATGCCACCGTTGAAACCTTATTATGGCCCACTGTGATGTTTATTTTCCATCCAACTTGCTCATAATGTCCCATGGACTTGGATAAAGGGAAAACACAAGGTTAATCAAAAACTTATGTGGCCCAAAGAAGTTCTCAATGATAACTTCAATTACCATTGTTTTCTGTGGCATGGCCTACTTGAGCTTTGGATCTGCCTACGTTGAAGGTTAATTCTTTAAAATTATCTTTTAAAATGAATGAACGGCATGGATAAGACATATAAATCATGGAAGGCCCAGATAACCCTACAAGGACCATCTCCGTCCAAGCAGGGGAGGACGCAATCCACGTCACTGCAAGACGAGGTTTGTTACGATACGGATGTATCACAACAGGAAAGGAAATTATATACCTGATGCCCTTTCTCGGAGAAACTATAAATAAGCGGTTTGGATCAATTGAGAATGGGACTCTGATTGCGTCTTACCAGGTCGTCTCTATCCCCGAACAGGTATCGATGTGTCTGTTTATCGACAGTGTTCGCCCATTTAAAGTATATTCACAAAAATGTGTCAGATCCAACACTCAAGTGGACCACACCAAATGCCACTTGCATTAAATGCAAGAGTCGTTCGTGGTGTGGTTCACTTGATCGTTGGATCTACCTTATTTTTGTACGTATATCTTAAAAATGATCTGGAAAAAGGAACTGACGGCATTGATAAACAGATACATAATGGTTGGCCCACCACATAGCTCGTTCGGAGCTAGAGACGGACGGGGTAGGACGCAATCCGCCTCCTAAGAATGGCCGAAAGCCAGGGATGAAGTCAAACTACGTATCAATTGCAACACGTGGGTACGTATGCTAGCAAATATCCTGCAAGATTACGAAATTAGTTCTTCTAGCAGGTACGTAGAAACAATAGAACTTGAATCTCTGGAGGAGCGTTACATCTATACGGATGCACACATCTACCGTACACGTGGCGTAGATGTACCTCAAATCAAACCGTATGGTCTTCTTCTCTAATTTATAAGTTACATAGACCCGGAATTGGATTGACTTAGACTATCCTAGCTGCTGATCAATGGACGTTTGTTCGTTGAAATAGGATGGCTGAAAATGTTCACATAAATCGTTGGATTTGTGGCCATCAATTGTATGAAAGAGAGTTTAACGTAGAGTAATTTTTAAACAGATCCCATCCACAATAAATACGGCAATATGAACGGTTTAGATTGTAGCATGTTTTCAGCATGTGAACTTTTATATAGATGAGTATAAATAGTCTTACTCTTCCGTCGTATGAAATAATCGCTCACGTGCATTACGCTGCACATACGGAAAGTCGGTGAAGTCATTAATTTCCACTGGACGAATCATATGATCCACGGCCAGAGAGCATATATCAATTTGTTGGGGCCTCGAAGACCCACGTGAAGGGCCATTGACCTGATGGCCCACTTTAAGGGAGAACCATAGCCTTTCATCAGTGCCGTACAACAATGATCAGCATTCAGTCCAAAAGTTCAAAGATTGGATGGTTACCACCTTTCAATCTATGAGGTTTTTGGTGCATGATTGATGCATAATGGGGGCCATCTGATCTATGGTCTGGATCACCCGATCATGTCCATTATTTATAGAAATTTATGACAAGAGCACACAACGTCCATGGACCTACAATCATAGAATTCCTCCGAGAGCTAGGGAGCCAAATGATTTGGCCGACAGGCAAAAATGCCAAACCGGAGGCATTGTACGCTACGGAATCACGGGATTTCCCTTTCGAGAGAGGAATACGTGAAACGCGGGCCTATGATATTCAAAGCGTGTACTCGGGTTTAATGTTTGTACAAGTATGGCCCATGGTTCAGTAATCCAGACCGTTGATCTGATTCAGATTCCCATCGATCGACATTGTTCCTGAAATCTTCCATAAAGAAGTATTCTAGATACCAATAACTCAACTGCTCTCTCTTTCAGTGCGGATGGGGTACTGTATCTCTTCTTGACATCTATATTTAGATTATAAATTATGTTGCCTCTGTTAAGGAGATTCTTGGAACAAAGCTCAACCAAAGTGTGGGCCAACGGATCAATGGCCTGGATGAAAGAACTTTAGCCCCACTGGCACGAAATGGAAGACCCGAATATGGTTTTGCGTCACCTCGGGTCGAGAATCTTACCATTAATATCTGAGGGGTGGTGCGGCATACACGACCGACCCCGGTGGTGTATTGACGTGGTAAAGTTCTGTGGGGCCGTGACGTATGTCTTATATACATACCGTCCATCTATTTTTCCATATCATTGCATGGTATTAACCTAAAAACGAGGTTGAACTAGAGCTCAAGTGGACCACAGCACATAAAGGAACGGGGACAATGAGAGCTACGGTTGTGGTCTGCATTAAGTTTTTATTGGGAAGCATTTAGTCTCCTGTGCTTTTTTGGTACGGTTCAAAAGAGTTTTTGAGCTGCATGGCCTTTTTTGTCTTATAATCTAAAATGATGTGAGAAAATAGATGGAGTGTGTGGATATAATTCATTTAATTTTCCAGATTATTGTATGGTACCAGCCCAGAAACGAGGTACAACCAGAGCTCAAGGGGACCACACCACGTAAAGGATTGGGGACAATGATAGCTACGGTTGAAATTTTCTTAAAGCCTGCAATAATTTGATTTGACATCCATCACAGGCCACATAAGACATGGATGAAAGGAAAATACAAATATCAGCTACATCGGAAATGGTTGTAGTCTACATTAAGTTTTTAATGGTAAGCATTTATGCTTTTCTGGTTTGGTCCAGATGAGTTTTTGATATGCATTGCTCTTTTTGTCAAATAATCTAAAATAATACGAGAAAACAGAGAGAGTCGGTGGATATAATACACTCTATATGATAGGAACACGTGACTTCGGTACGTCAGCACACGACTCATCGCTGAGGTCCGCAGCGTGCCACACGTGAAGGAAGCTCTCTTGTGATATGGAACTTTGCAAGAAAAGAAACTCGTGTTCCGAAGGAAACGGATTGCATGGTGTGCCAACAAGTTCTGTGGACCCACCATGATCTATGTCTTGACGTCACCTCAACGGGTGTTCACGTCACTAAGTTCTGTCAGCTCCACCATGATGTATGTATTCTATCCACACCATCTATCCATTTTGAGAGATAATTTTAGCTCATGGGTCAAAAACTAATGTAAATCCAAAGTATAAATGGACCACACCAAAGAAAGCAGTGGGGATTGAATATATACCATTGAAATTGTCTTATGGATAGAGAAGTTTTGGATCAAAATGATATTTGTATTTTCCTTTCATCCAAGTGACCGGGACCTTAACAATAGGTTAAACGACAAATAAACATCTTATGAAAGTTTCAACGGTGGATGTCATTGTCCGCCCATTGCTTTCTATGGTGTGATCCATTTGAGCTATGGATCTACCTCATTCCTTCGGCCATGTCCAAAAATGATTTCTTAAAATGGATGGATGGTGTGGATAAAACATATACATCATGGTAGCCCCACGGAACTTAATGACTTTAACACACCACGTACGTCGGTGGTGTTTAGCGCAGCACGCAATCTGCTTCCTGTTCGGAGAGAGGACGGACAGGTCAACGACGTGAACGCCTGCCGGCACGCTAACGCAGCACGCAATCTGCTCCCTTAGGGTCGGTTTGGGCGGTGGGATTAGACGGGGTGAGGTGGGATAGGATTAAAAAACATAAATAGTACCCATGACAGGGATGGTTTCCTGTTGCCATGCGATAAGATTAATGCTTGCTTTGTTGGTAATAAGGTGGTACATTAAATGGATATACCCACCATCATTTAAAATTAGTGAGAATAACACACATGTTATATCTGAACCGTTCATTTGTTTTGTAACTTCATTTTATGGCATGGGCCTAAAAATGAAATAGATCCAAAACTTATGTGGCCCCAAAGAAGTTTTCAACCATAAGTATTCAATCCCCATTGCTTTCTATGGTGGGGTCCCCTTGAGCATTAGATTTACCTGATTTTTTGGCCCTTGCTCTAAAATAATCTCGATAAATGGGTCGACGGTGTGGATATAGCCCACACATCATGGTGAGACCTACAACAACTTGCTAACATTGAGTGAAATTAGCACAGGACCAATGCAATTCTATTTAATGAAATTCCATGCTTTTCCATTTTTCCCAAACATAGGGTGGAATCGGTAGGGGACCAGATAAATCCCATTCCACCTGATCCCTTCTAATCCCACCGCCCAAACAGACCTTTAGGGTCATCATGTTAACATTACTTGTGAGAGATAAATGGATGATTAAAGAAAATGGCAATCAATCCATGTTAGGGGAAGTTGGGGTAATTAAGAGCTTGTGGGTCGTGTAACCTATTAATTTATTTTAATTTTTTTCAAATCATTATAAGACATTATCCAAAAATGAAGTAATCTAAGGGTCTATTTGAGCGGTGACATTAGAAGGGATTAGGTAGGATGGGATTCAAAAAACATAATTATTACCCATGGCAGGGATTGTCCTCAGTTGCCATGGGATAAGATTAATGACATCCTTTGTTGGTAGTATGATGGTACATTGAATATACCCACTATCATTTGAAATTATTGTGAATAACACACATGTGTTATATCTAAACCCTTCATTTGTTTTGTAACCTCATTTTATGGCATGGACCTAAAAATGAGGTAGATCCAAAACTTATATGGCCCCAAAGAAGTTTTCAACGGTAAGGATTCAATCCCTGTTGCTTTCTATGGTAGGGTCCACTTGAGCTTTAGATTTACCTAATTTTTTGGCCCGTGCTCTAAAATAATCTCGAAAAATGGGTGGACGGTGTGGATATAGCCCACACATCATGGTGGAACCTATACAACTTGTTAACATTGAGTGAAATTGGCATGGGACCGATGTAATACCAATAAATTCTAATTCCAAGCTTTTCCATTCTTCCCAAACATGGAGTGGAATTGGCACAGGACCATATGAATCCCATCCCACTTAATCCCTTCTAATCCCACCGCCCAAACAGGCCCTAAATCTTAAGTGAACAACTACAAAAGATTTTATAAAATGAAATGGGAGTAAATTAGCGTGCAAATTTTTGGTAAATAAGTAACAATTACTTTTTTGCTTCTTTGAAAATGGGTGAGTAACTCCATTTAGAAAATTGGTCCAAAAATGTTGTCTTAAATCTGTGGGCTCTACCGTAAGGTATATGATATATATGTGTCGTCTATCTGTTTTATTAGAAAATTTTAAGGTATGAATAAAAAAATGAAGTTGATCCCATACTCAATTTGCCCACATTAAAGGAAACAATAGCCTTAATTCGTCCACCGTTAAAAGTTAGTTATTTTGTTAGGCCTCCATTGAGGTTTATTCACCATCTAACCCATTCAAAGGGTCATATAGACATGAATAAGAGAAAGCTATAAATATAAGCTTGATCTAAAACTTCTAAAGGCCCCAAAAAGTTTTTAATGGTAGGCATTCAATTCTCACAATTTCGTGTGGTGTAATCTACTTAAGCTTTGGATTTGCCTCATTTTTGGGCTCATGCCCTAAATTCGGTTGGCATGATGAATAGGCAGTGTGGATAAGTCACATACATTACGGCGGGCTCCATATTTATTTTATAAATTTCTAGTCAGCATTGGAAAAGACACAGTAATTACATTAGTAAATAATGATTACCCACAAAATCTAACAAGCTTAGAAGTAAATGATGTGAAATACATTTTTGAACTCCTTTTAAGAGTTGCACAAGTAAACAAAGGTGACACCATAGACACGGCATGCTAATAACAATCCAAAACAATTCAATTACCTACGACATCACTAAAATTATATTAATAGAATAATCTAAATCATCTAAAGGTTGGCTATCTAGTATGCCGGTCAAAATCACACAAGTAAAATTATTCAAATCATTCAAAGGTTAGCTATCTAAATGGATGGTTAAATAAAAGCATTAATTTTAAGGTTGTTTGTTTGTGATCTTTACATTTATAGCCCACTCAAGGAATATTTGTTACTCTTAAACTTTGGTCTACTATGTAGAGAATATATTATCGAGCAGAGAGAGAGAGAGAGAGTGTGTGTAGATATATAACACATGCATCAAGGTGTACCCAACTTACCCACCAGGCTGTCACCGCCTCGCCTTCGCATGTTCAAAACAGAAGTATTGCTATTGGTGCACACCCGCAGGAGTCGCATTCAAAATCCGAAAGTACACGCCCAACCGCGGTTAACACCAAAACACCAGCGTAACTTGCGTAGGTATGGGTGGAGGAGAGCGGATTAGGTGAGATCCTCTGCCTCACGCAAGACGGTTCCGCCCTACCGTAGGGTTACCGTGGGGCCAACTTAATGCAGGTATTATGTATCCATGCCGTTCATCCGTTTTTTCAGATTTTTTAGTGAATTATTAAAACAATAATTAAACAGATCCAATCCAATTATCAGGTGTACCATACTGTAAGCAACAGTGGTGATTCATCATTAATGGGCCACAAAAGTTTTGAATCAAGCTAATATTTGTTTTTTTTTTCCCTTCATCCACACTTACGTAACCTTATAGAGATAGTAAATAAACACTAAAGAAACGTTAAGGTGTGTCATGAGAATCTTTTAATGGTAGGATGGTCAATAACCACTGTTTCTCACGGTATGGTCACCTGAAAACTGGATATGCTTTCTTTTTCGGATGATGTACTAAAATGATGTGAAAAAACCAATGGATAGAATGGATACATGATACATGTTGATGCAAAAATCTGGTTCGTCCTCTCTTAGACCTTCGTATACCTGCACGGAAAGAGGACAAAGGAGACCCTGGCTTGAGCAGGGGACCCTCCGATGCCAAAGTCAGGCCTAGATTCTGGGTCTAAATGTATTGAGGGGTTTTGAGAAAGAAATTTTTTGCCCCCCTCACAAGACGATGGAGGTTCCTCTTTTATAGCTGCTGGAGCATTTAATCGTACGAGGATTCTTCTCCTGATATCGTGTGCGGGATCCTCTCCTGGTATCACGGAGATAGGATCGTGCCCATCTCCAGTCTTCATCCGATCCCGTGAGCTTCGGGGTCGGGGATCTTATCCCAAGATATTCGGGATGAGGCTTTATCTTGCGCTGGCCGATCTGATAAGAAGATCGGCCCGATGCATGAGCGGATTGCTGATGTGTCGTCCGAACCGACTTAACTTCTGTCTCGGTTTAGTGAACCATGCCTCGGATCTGACACATCCTTTGGCGACCCGAGGCATTAAGTCCGAATCTCCGAACTCTGTATCTTTTGTCCCCAACAGTAAGCCCCTTTACTCCGTGTGGTTCATATGACACTTAGGAGTAGCGAGTTTTGAGTCGGTTCATAACTTAGTCCGAGACAATAAGTAGTCATTTAATGCATTTTGTGTCGCCTTTGACGGGAGACGGTTTAATTTCTGACATCGCATGCGCCGACAGCCGTCAAATCGCTCACCCCGCCAATGAGGGTTGGACACGTAGCAAGGGCATTATTGTCGTCAGTCGACGTGCGCCACGTGTCGAGTGGGGGAGTCGATGCAGGCGTTGAATCATTTTCCCATTAATTGCTTCCGCCACATGGCAATCTTATAAAATGGTGGGGGTCCCGCATTTCGAACTTCCACTGCCATTCCTGCTTTGCATTTCCTTTGAAGCTTTTTCGGTCTTTCGTCTTCTTCCTTTCCTCTTTCTTAACTGTCAGCGGCTCCTTTCCTCATTTCCGTTTTCCTTCCTCCCTCCGGTGAGTCTCCTATTCCTCTTTATTTAGTGATAATGGCGGCTAGAGGTTCTCGAAGTCCCCAGGAGGGAGTTTCCGGAGATGAAGGCGAAGCGTAACGTTTTTGGAATGTTGCGGAATCGCCTTCCTTACTGACAGAGATAGCAGTTGATGCGAACGCTGCTTTTCTTTCTGAGAGGGTCACTGAAGCTCCGGCGGAGCGCCCTGCTTCCGTTGATCCTTCTCGTGGTGGGTCGTCTTTAATAACCCGCCCGGGAAGGCCTAATCTTCCAAGGGGCATGGAGGAAGAAGAGGAGGAGGAAGAGAAAATATTGATTGCCGAGGGAACCTCTGGGCCGGTTCCTGTTGATAAGTCGGCACACGCCGAGTCTGAAGGAGAAGGATCGAGGGATGATCTAAGCGGCCCGGTTCCTTCAGTTTTAACTGAGGCGGATTTAGACAGAATCCGAATCGGGTATCACATCCCCGAATCAGTTATCACTTATCTCCCCCGTCCGAATGACTTGCCGGATCATCCTCCTGCTGGGGCGGTCGCGATCTACCAAGTCTCGATGCAATGCGGCTTGCGTCTGCCCCTTCAGGCCATTGTCCGGGGAGTTTTATCTCGTATTCAGATTGCCCCGGGGCAAATAGTTCCGAATGGGTGGAGGAACTTATTAGGGTGTGCGGTGTTGTGGGCTGAGATGGAACAGCCACCGCTAACAGTCGACGAATTTCTCCACTTATACCAAGTGCGAGTGAACCCGAACTACCCCGGCTTTTATGTCTTCGCTGCTTGGCGGGGCGGAGGCGGCTCCCTAATAACTGACCCTCCCACTTCCAACAAACATTGGAGAGAACGTTGGTTTTGGGCCTGCGGTCGCTGGGAGACGACTGAGTCCGGGTCCTGCGAGGCTCGTGTTCCTCGGGCGTTCCAGAGAGCAGGTGACTTGAGTCTTCTCTCTTGCCCTTCTTTATTTTTGTAATATTCTGAGTCTGACGGGCTTGTGTCTGGCAGATATTCCGAAGAAGCGGCAAAAGCTCGGCTCCAGTGCTTCAGCTCGGATCAAAGAGTTGAGGACGTTAGATCCGGCAGATAGGTCCTGGAAGGTGCTCTTACAGTCGGAGTGTCTTCATCTCGCAGGTCTAGACTCGGCCGTCATAGGTAATTGAAAATGTATCTTCATGTATCTTCTGAATTTTCCCTGACTTACTTCGTTTTTTTTTTTTTTATTATTTTTAGATTTGCCCGAAGCTCGACCCTATCTTAGGATTGTTCCCGAATCGGCCCCCTCGAAAATGACTGGAGCTCGTCCTCCTCTTAGGGCGGTTTCGAAGTTAAAGGCTCCTCCGCGATCAGTTCTTCTGTCGGAGCCTCGGCCACCGAAGAGACAAAGAGTGGTGCGGAAGGAGAAGGAGCCTGCGAGTTCTTCTGCCCCTACTGTCGTCGTAATTTCTGACCCGGAAGAAAGGGTGGAAGTGACGGTGGCCGCAGCCTCGGAACCTCAAGCGGCACCCTACTCGGGACACGTTGCGACGGATGTTCTGAGACAGGAGGAAGAGACTAGGGCTGCGTCTTCCAGAGGGGAAGAAGAGACGAGGACTGCATCCTCCAGAGGGGAGGAAATGAACCAAGAAGGGCCGTCCGTCCTGCAGAAGGTGGTGTCGGAGATGGTTTCCTGGGCCTTAGCCCATGGGGGCGAAAAAGAGTTCATCAGTCTCTACAACGCTCCTTCATCGCAAACCATCGGCCATGCAGCAAGGGTGCTTTTTGAACTCGCTCCCTGCTTGGTTAAGGCCAGCAAAGAGTTATCTTCGACTCATCGGCTGCAGACTCTTCTGTCGGAAGCCGAAGGGCGACGCGAGGATGCCGAAACTCAGGTCGGCGTTCTTATAGGCGAGGCGGCCCTTGCCTGGAAAGCTGCCGAAGAAGCAAAAGCAGAAGTGGCTTTCTCCAAGAGAGCCCTTGATGAAGCGCAAGCCGAGGTTACTCGGGTATTGGCTCTCCTTTCCAAAGTTGAAGAAGAAAACCGACGAGTTCTCGCAGTCCATGCTTCTTGTGCAGATGACTTGGCCCCGGCTAAGCTTGAGGCGGCGGGGCATATTCAGCAGGCCAACGAGAAGACTCGGGAGGCTGAGAAGGCTAGGGACCAAGCCGTCCAAGCTTTCCTTGAGTCAGCGGAGTTCGAGGATGAGAGGGATCGCTTGTTCCAAAGTGATTTCTGGAATGTGTCAAAGATATAAAGAAATCTTTTCCTGACCTTGATCTCTCAGAAATCGAGGGAGGAGGAGCCTCAAAATCTGAGAATCCGGACGCCACCGCTGAAGTCACTGCTGGGGATGAGGCCGGTACATGCGAGAATGCTTCGGGTACCGTTCCTACCGGAGGACAGTAACCAGGGCCCCTTGTGTTTTTTTTTTAAAAAAAAAATCGATGTATTCACATGTTGTACTCGCATGTGGTTGATGAATGAAAGAAAACGCTTAGTTTTATTCATTTTGACTTAACTTTAATCTTTCTTAGTTCAGAGTCTTTAAACATTGAGTACCGAGCTAAGGATAGTAAATCTTGAGGTGCTCAGCGTTCCAAGGATGAGGCAATGATTGTCCGTTTAGATCTTCTAGCCGATACGTTCCTGGTCGGATGGTGCCCGAGACGATATAGGGTCCTTCCCAATTGGGTCCCAACGTACCCGATCCAAATTCCTTGGTATTGGAAAATACTTTTCGGAGAAACATATCTCTCATTCGAAACCTCCTGATCTTAACTCGGGTATTGTAGAACCGAGCCACTTGTCGTTGTCGTGCCTCCATGCGCAGCCGCGCCACTTCCCTTCGTTCGTCCAGAAGGTCGAGCCCGAGTGTAAGGAGTTCTTCATTTTCTTCCGCATTGAACGAAGTGATTCGAGCCGAAGGTAATCCGATTTCAACGGGAGTGACGGCTTCCGAGCCATACGCGAGCGAAAAGGGAGTTTCTCCTGTTGCGGTTCGAGCTGTAGTTCGGTAAGCCCAAAGAATTTTCGGGAGCTCTTCGGCCCATGCTCCTTTGGCCCGGTCAAGCTTGGTCCAAGGATGTTGCTTGATAATCTTGTTAACCGCCTCAACTTGTCCGTTAGTTTGAGGATGATAAGGTGAAGAATAGACGTTTCTGATTCCGAGGTTGTCGCACATCCCGCGAAAGCTCCTATTATCAAATTGCCTTCCATTGTGTGTAATAATGGTACGGGGTACTCCGAATCGGCAGATAATGTTTTTCCATACAAACTCGGTGATCTTCTGCTCGGTTATTTTGGCTAATGGTTCTGCCTCGGCCCACTTCGTGAAATAATCCACTGCTACCACAGCAAACTTGGTCTGACCTTTTCCCATAGGGAGTGGACCTATGATGTCGACACCCCACTGTGCGAAGGGCCAGGGACCAGTCATCGGCGTCAGTGCCTCGGGGGCTTACCTCGGAATTGCAGCGAACCGTTGACATTTGTCGCATTTTTGGATGAGCTTGCGAGCGTCGTGTTGGATAGTGGGCCAATAATATCTCTGTCGTAGGACCTTGTGGGCGAGAGATCGCCCTCCAGAGTGGTTTCCGCAGATTCCTTCATGGATTTCACGTAACACATAGTTCGCCTCACTGGGTTTGAGGCACCGCAGCAACGGAGCGTAGTAACCTTTCTTATAGAGGGTTCCGTTGAGTATGGTGTAACGGGAGGCTCGGATCTTAACTCGTCGAGCCTCGACACGATCTTCAGGCAGCTTTCCCTTGTCAAGGTATTGGTGGATTGGATCGATCCAGGATGGTTCCGAGTCGATTGTATTGACGGCTTCGCTAATTGGTTCATTTATACTCGGCTTATCGACGTATTCGACAGGGACGAACCTGGGTATATCGTCTTCATCGGCGGAGGCGAGCTTTGCTAATAAATCGGCTTTGCCGTTTTCTGTACGAGGGATCCGAGTGACACGACAGAGTTGAAATCCATTGATAAGTTCTTTCGCTTTCTCCATGTATGCTCTTAATTGGTCTTTCCGTATCTGGTATACACCGGTAACTTGATTAACAACCAACTGAGAATCACTGAAAACACTTAGGTGCGTGACTCCCATGCTAGCGGCGAGTCGGAGGCCGAGTAATAATGCTTCATATTCTGCTGTATTGTTCGACGCTTGGAATCCAAGTCGTAAGGCATACTGTATATAGGTATGATCGGGGGTTTCCAGCACAACCCCAGCCCCACTTGCCTTCGAGTTGGAAGAACCGTCGACAAACAGTTTCCAGGGAATAGGGCAGGGTAGGGTCGGGGGAGCGGTTGTTGTTGGAACTGCAACATCCTTTGGCATATCATTGACCGGGAGTTCGGTTGGTGGTGTTCCCTCGGCAATAAAATCAGCTACGGCTTGCCCTTTGATCGCTACCTTCGGTCTGTATTGAATGTCAAACTCACTCAGTTCGATAGCCCACTTCGTGAGTCGGCCGGAAGCTTCTGGTTTCTGCAATACCTGACGAAGCGGAAGATCGGTCATCACGATGATGGTATGGGCATGGAAATACGGCCTGAGTCGGCGAGAGGAAGTTATTAAAGCCAAGGCCACTTTTTCCAAGCTTGGGTATCTCGTTTCTGCTGGCAATAACGCTTTGCTGACGTAATAGACCGGCAGTTGCTTTCCTCCGAATTCTCGTAGCTAACCGCTGCCTCGGATACTGCTAGGTAAAGGAGCAGGGACTCCCCTGATTCGGGTTTTGATAAGAGAGGTAGAGAACCGAGATATGATTTTAATTGTTGGAATGCCGCTTCACATTCTTCCATCCAACCTATTGTTTGTCTTCCTTTCAACTTTTTGAAGAAAGGGAGACATTTATCCGTGGCTCTGGACAGGAACCGATTAAGTGCTGCGACTCGTCCAGTCAACCTTTGGATGTCCTTAATGGTTTTAGGGGATTCCATATCAATCAAAGCCTTTATCTTCTCAGGGTTTGCCTCTATTCCTCGCTGACTAACCAAGAAACCGAGGAACTTTCCAGAGCCCACCCCAAAAGCACATTTAATCGGATTCAGCTTCATCCGAAACTTCCGTAGGATGAGAAACATTTATTCCAAATCATTCACATGATCTACCGCGTGTATACTTTTGACGAGCATGTCGTCAATGTATACTTCCATGGTTCGGCCTATAAGCCGAGCAAAGATTTTGTTAACTAATCTTTGATAAGTTGCGCCGGCATTCTTCAGACCAAATGACATCACTCGGTAACAATAAAGGCCTTTGTCGATGACAAAGGTAGTTTTTGATTTATCTGTTTGATGCATTGCAATTTGATTATACCCTAAATATGCATCCATGAAGCTAAGGAGCTCATGTCCGGCGGTACTATCTACTAGCTGGTCTATCCTCGGAAGTGAAAAGCTGTCCTTCGGGCAGGCTTTATTTAAGTCAGTATAGTCAATACAGACTCACCACTTCCCGTTGGATTTCTTTACAAGCATGACATTCGCTACCCATTCTGGATAGTGTATTTCTTCTATGAAATTAGCCTGGAGGAGTTTGTTGACTTCTTCTTCAATGATGGCGTATCGTTCAGGGGCGAGCGGTCGTCGCTTCTGTCGGATCGGTCGATATGACGGATCGATGTTGAGTCGGTGAGTCATCACAGAGGGGTCGATCTCGAGCATATCTTCATGACACCAGGCAAATACGTCGGCGTACCTACGGAGCAGGGCTATCAACTTTTCTTTCAAGGGGGACTGTAAAGACGAACCAATTCGTACCGTCTTGGATCCATCTGTTTCGACCAAGGGGACTGAGATAAGATCTTCGACCGGCTGCCCTCGTTCATGACTCTCGCCCCGAGTGTCCAATGATTCGATCGTTGATATGTTGATCGGACTTTTGTCGGCGGTTCCCTTTACAGCTATCATGTAACAACGCTTCGCATCTTGCTGGTCTCCTTTGACAATTCCTACTCCCGATTCAGTCGGAAATTTCAGTGAAAGATGGTATGTGGATACCACGGCCTGGAGGAGACTCAATGAAGGTCGGCCGAGTATTGCGTTGTATACTGAGGGTTGATCGACGACCAAGAATTCGACCATCATCGTCGTCTGGTGTGGGGCACTACCAGCAGTGAGTGGTAACGAGACAACCCCTTCGGGCAGTACTTATCCTCCAGAAAAACTGATTAACGGGGTCCGAACTGGGCGTAACATGGATCGTTCGATCCCCATTTTGTCGAACGCCTGAGTAAACAACACGTCTGCAGATGACCCCGTATCGACGAGTATCCGGAACACTTTTCGGTTAGCGATGGTCAGGGTGATAATCAATGCGTCATCGTGGGGGTGATAGATACCTCGGGCATCTTCCTCTGTGAACGAAATGTAATATCTTTTTCTTTTCTTCTCCTTTGGTGGCCGATCTATAATCATAAGCTCGGACTTAAGCTGACTAAGTTTTCTCGCATGATTCCTTCGAGCATTGTTTGAGTCGCCCCCACCTCGCGGACCGCCGATAATTGTCCGGATTTCTTCCATAGGCTGACTCTCGGTCGGACGTCCCTCAGCTACCCCAGCTTTAACCACATGTTCTTTGAGTCGGCCGTCCTTTATGAGTCGTTCGATCTCTTCCTTTAGGTGACGGCAATCACTTGTGTTATGCCCGTGATCACGGTGATAATGGCAGTATTTATCCTTGTCCCGCCGATTAGGATTACTCCTGAGCTTCAGTTGACAAAGCCTTCGCTTTTGATTTCCATCAATACCTGTTCCTGAGTCTTGTTCAGGGGGGTATATGTGGAAAATCTTCGATCTAGTCGTTTGCCTGACCTTCGCTCATCATGCGCTTGATCATCCTTGCGTTTCCTTCCTCCGGCCGAGTCGGCTTCCTTTTTAGCCGACTCTTTGACCAAAGTTTTAGTTTCACGCAGAATTCGCGTTTCTTCGGCGTTTGCATACTTATCCGACCGTGCCATAAATTCTGCCAGAGTATCGGGCGGAGTTTTGTCTAGAGATGCAAGGAATGGCTTATCTCTAACTCCTTGCATGAGCGCATTGAGAGCCGTTTCTTCTGAATGTTTTCGAACCTGAAGGGATTCAAAATTGAAACGCTTGATATAATCTTTCAATAGCTCTCCTGCTTTTGAACTATGTTGTTCGGATGTGCAGGGGGCTTCAATTTCTTTTTCCACCGATGAAGTTGGTGAGGAAGGCGTCGCTCATCAACGAATGAGCCGATGGACTTTGGTTTCAACTGTGACCACAGTCGAGCTACATCGGTCAATGTAAGAGAAAATGCCCAACACATTACCGCATCCGAGGCATCGTGGAGCTCCATATAGGTTCTGAAGCATTCGATATGCTCCGTCGGGTCGGTCTTGCCGGTGAAAGGAGTGATTTGAGGTAATCGAAACCTCTCCGGAAACCGAGCCTTCATTACTGAGTCCACAAAGGGGGACGCCTTTGCTTCGGATCTGGTCGAATACATATTCCGGCCATGCTTCATGTCCGCCATCTCTTTCGCCATTTCTTCCCGCACTTCTCTTTTAAAATTTTGAATATCGGCTTTCCAAGGTTCACTGCTCTCTGCCGTGCCTTTCATGGAAGGGCGGTTGCGCCTTCTTCGCTTTATCTCGTGTCGAAGATCGGTCGGGGGCAGGGAAGCGTTGGCCGACTGCGTTGGAGATGGCTCTGATTCGCCTTGGGGTTGGCTCGGCCGGAAAGACTGCGGCGCGGAAGGTTGAGGATCAACCGCCGCAGTCGGTACGTGCGCTGTCTCCCCTTGAGGATGCGGGAGTGGCTGCATTTGCTGCTGATACATTCGTTCCAGCATCTGCTTCATCACATTCATATCAGACCGGATTTCTTGAACCTCCTGGTCCAACCGCCCATCATTGCGACCTCGCTGATTGTTGCTTGTTCTGGTCGCTCCTCGTTGGCGGTTGTTAGGTGGGTTCTGGGCTGCGGGGACCGCGACTGGACCCGCTGGCCCTGTAATCGCAATCTCATTCAAATCTTCTTCTAGGACCGTCCTTCTAGTCATCACCATGGAATTTAATATAGAAGTATGAGATAACTTTTTTGTACGGTTCACACAGACGGCGCCAAACTGTTGATGCAAAAATCTGGTTCGTCCTCTCTTAGACCTTCGTATACCTGCACGGAAAGAGGACAAAGGAGACCCTGGCTTGAGCAGGGGACCCTCCGATGCCAAAGTCAGGCCTGGATTCTGGGTCTAAATGTATTGAGGGGTTTTGAGAAAGAAATTTTTTGCCCCCCCTCACAAGACGATGGAGGTTCCTCTTTTATAGCTGCTAGAGCATTTAATCGTACGAGGATTCTTCTCCTGATATCGTGTGCGGGATCCGCTCCTGGTATCACGGAGATAGGATCGTGCCCATCTCCAGTCTTCATCCGATCCCGTGAGCTTCGGGGTCGGGGATCTTATCCCAAGATATTCGGGATGAGGCTTTATCTTGCGCTGGCTGATCTGATAAGAAGATCGGCCCGATGCATGGGCGGATTGCTGATGTGTCGTCCGAACCGACTTTAACTTCTGTCTCGATTTAGTGAACCATGCCTCGGATCTGACACATCCTTTGGCGACCCGAGGCATTAAGTCCGAGTCTCCGAACTCTGTATCTTTTGTCCCCAACAATACATACATCAAGGTGGGCCCCATTGTAAACCCACGTTAAGGGCCGCACGGTCTTGAGTGAGGCCGGGGTCTCACCTAATTCGCTGTCTCTCTTTTTAAAATTGGACCACTCACTATTTGACTTTTAACCATCCACTTTATATCAGTAAATAGATGGCCAGGATCGATTGATCAAAATGATTTTAAATATATGCTCCATCCACCGTGGGAGCCACAAATTGGTTGGTCAGGATGGCGGAACGCCAGTGCCACGCGTTACAGGATGAGTCACCATCATTTATTTCATGGTGCAGAAGTAACGCTGGAGTTGCTCCTGTCATAACAAGTCCCGCCCTCCGTACAGTGAACATGAGCGAAGCGACGCGTGAGCAAGACAACGTATAATACTGCCTAGAAAGGAGTCAACAGATGCCGAACCGTCCATTGTTTTCGTTCACGTGTGGACCAAGGCATGATTCATGGCCCTCAGCATTTTGACCAAATGATCTGAGCATTGGTCCCACGTGCAAACGCATCAGATGTCATATACACGAGTCCGATCCTCTACTTGCCCTCTGAAGTTTTATGTTTGTTGCAATGTCATTATGTGACATTTATTCCCACTGTCTGTGTTGTTGTCCACTTTGAGCCTTTCAATTTTAGTCTCATGCTCTAAAATTACATGGAAAAATGAATCGACGGCGTGGATAAAAGTCACATGCATCCGTGGTGGGCCTTTAGAGAAGTTACTCAATACGCAATCCGGTTTCCTAAACCGCATGGAGTTAATATGGTACATGGTCGAACCAGATACTGTTAAGCGCTATGGATTTCCTGAGGTATGAATCAGAACCGTCTATCTAACGCTGTCTACGTGGACAATAGTACCTAGCATCAGTTTGCCATACTTCTTCCAATTGAATGTTGGCTGTTGATAATTTTTATTTGGTTGTGAGCTCTAATGTGACTGATTGAACGATCGTCCGGACAAGGTGGTTTTTGAACCATGTTCCATCTATGGTAGGTTCATGCGTACGGTGGAGAGTACGCCCTGCCATATTCAGGTTCAACCATCTTAAACACTATCTTATATCGGTTTTCCGGTGACAACTCACCACCATTTACAAAGCGGGGGCTGCCGAGATTCCTGCAGCGTGGAATCTAACGTGATGTGTGTTATATCCTCTCCGTTCTGTTTTGCCAGCTTGTTTTACGACATCAGGGCCTGCAACGTCTGTTTGCCATCCAACCCGTCTATAAGGTGACTTTAACCTAAGTGAAGGTAGAACACAAATATCAGCTTACCTACTTGCACACATGTGAGGTCATCCAGACCATCCAAGGTGCATGACACGATAAGGGTGGCTAATATATAGCTAGAGAAAAAAAAAAAAAAAAAGCACGTGTAACATACATACATGAGCGACAGGGAGGCGTGACTTGGCTGGTACCCAGAACTAACTCTGTGGGTAGTACTCAACTGCGGGACCCACAAAAATGAAAAAAAGATATAAATCTAAAGTGGATCACACTATAGGAAAAGGTGCCGAATGACTATTAAAAACTTCATGTGGGCCATAAAATTTTTGGATTAAGCTGATATTTGTGTTTTCCTTTCATCTTGAAATGTATAACCTTAACAATGTGTATGATCTTATCAACAAGTTGGATAACAAATAAACAACACGGGGGGCTTAGGAAGTTTTTAATGGTGAGCGTTCAATAACCACTGTTTCATGAGGTGTGGTCTGCTTAAATTTTTATATGCTTTATTTTTAGGCTCATGCCATAAAACGAGATGACAAAACAGATGTACGGCTTAGATATACAACGTATACATAGATGTGAGCCCCACTGTCACCACCTACATGGCTTGGTATAGCCACTTTCCCATATAATCGAGCGCTTTGTGTGACGACTTGCGTCAGATTCTAATATTAGTTTCGCTCCATTTAGAAAAATGATGGTGACTCTTTAGATGTTGATGGTATAGTTGTACGATCATTGGGACCGTCCAAATCTCTGACCTAAATATGAATGCAGCCGGAACCCAAAATTTGCTTGGAGCAGACAAATGTTAACCATATGATTTCTTTTCCTTTAAATTGGGACCATCCATTTGATACCCATAAATGGAAGCGGATTGCGTCCTGCCCGCTGGACGGCATCGGTCCAGGCAAGGCTTTGTGGGACCCACCATAATGTATGGGTTTTATCTACACCGTTCATCTATTCCCCCCCTGTCAATTTAGGGTATGAGCCCAAAAATTGAGGCAGATACAAGGCTCCAGTAATATTTGCTCCATCCACAATGGGACCCACAATTTGAATCGTGTGGATAGATATACATCAGTACCACATGCGAGATGAACACCATTCTTTAACGGTACAAAACTAACAAAGGAGTACTTCCCTTCTCAACGAGTCACAGCGGGATCCTAGAAAAAACACACTGATCAATCAATCCTAACCATCGAAATGATCACTATCAAATGGATGTTGAGGTTATAAAAAATGAGCGGGCCTAATTCAATCGGAAAAAAAAAAACAGATGGTTGCTACCGCTCGCATCTTGCTACCTTTGGAATAGTCTCCATCCACAGCTGAGTCAGCCATGTGGATACTCTTAGATCACCTAACCTAATGCGAATATGCTAGGTCCACGTTAGTGATGCTTAGATGAGTCACCCAACGTACCTAAGATCAGAAGTGGATTGGGTGGTGACCAAACCTTAGATCATTTGTCTTATATGTGCGCTGTCCATTAGTTTTTTTCGGCTCGTTTTAAGGTTCAACCCCAAAAACGTAGCAAATCTGAAATTGAGACCTGAAGGGTAATGAACACAAACATTAGCTTGATCCAAAACTTTAGTGGCTCAAAAAAGTTTTTAAAGGGTCATTCAATTACCATTGTTTTCCGTGGTATGGTTCACTTGAGCTTTTGATTTTCTTCATATTTTGACTCATGTCTTAAAATTAGATGACAAAACAAATGAACATAATTAATAAAATACATATACCTAGGGTTGTATACAAACTGAGTTAGTTTGGTTAGCTCGCTTGACTTGACTCGAAAAGGCTCAATTTAGTTTCGAACCAAGATGAGCTGATTTTTTGAGCTGTAAAAATTTTTGAATGAGTTTGGGCTTGCCCAAGCTCGACTCAACTCGAATCGAACCCCAACTTGATTCGAACTTAGATCGAACTAGTTCGGTGACTTGGTTACTCTGATATTGATGTTGCTCACCAAATGTTTGATGAAATGACTCAATGAAGTGTCGGCTGGTAACAAGGAAGGTATGTATATGAAACAAATATCATTTTTTCTTAATTTTGATGTTGCTTACAAGGTATTTGATGAAATACATGTAAATAACTACTGCTATTTTACATACAGTAAAAGATTAAAAGTGCACTCCATGTATTTGTGAAAATGGCCCATAGGTTTGATCTTGGTTCAAACTTGGCTCAAATTGCTGACCGAACTGAGCCAAGCTGGCCAGTCAAGCTCGCGGACTGAGCTGAGCCGAGTTTGAGCTATGGTCAGCTAGTGGCGGAGCCACAGCACGACTCAGTTCCACTCATGTACACATCTACATACATCACAGGCTAAGTGGCATCGGCTTGCCCTAAGATGGTGCTAACTACAGCAAGGATTTAGGATTGGCATGGAATTCTCCGTAGTTCATGTAACATGATGGTTATACGTAGGCAGTGAGGAGCGCGCACGTGATCTTCCTGTAATTTAGACCGTCGTGTCAATGTAGATTGCTTTGTAAACTTAAAATTGCTGTTGTTGAATTTTCTAACTGGCTGATTCGTGGGCATTCACAGGCAGTCAATGCTTTTACGTGCGCACGTAGTCATGCTGGATGCAATCCGCGTCCCAGTCCAGTCAGCATACTGTACAGCCTGGATCATCCACCGCATGCCAAACTGGCATATGTGTTCAAGATCCAGGCTGTTCATCTGGTGGGCCCTCTTATGTTTACAACTTGACAGGTTTTGAATTATGAGGACTGATCATCTACAGCCACATCTGTATACTAACTCAACATGTTTCCCATCTTTCACTACCGTGTCTATTGCAGGATATTCGATCTTGGTAAATGGTGGGTCCCGCGATCCACTCACCAGGAAAGCTGCACCGTTGAAATCAAATGATGGCCTTTGTGTGACCTAACTTAATGAGCGGATGGACCTGATTTGGAAGATAGGTGATCTTCAATGGTGCCAGCGATTTACACGATCGCGGATGAAAGATGGTGACTAGCATACAGACCGCTTTTCTCGTGTCATGAGAGATAATAGGATATAGCCGAAGGAACGGTCACAGTAGAGATATCTCTCTATAGGACACGTGGCAGTGTGACGTGGAAATCAGGTCCACTCATACGCAAGACATAAGACCTAGCATACATGGCTTACGTTTTACAATAAAACGCATGAGACAATCAAATACATTACTTTTTCGATGGTTCGTCTCAGTACATACTCGACCTTTAACATCGTCTTTCCACGGTTGCCATCGATCACATGGGTAGTGTGGTCTCCTAAGACTTATTTTTATATAAAAACCATTCAGGTCCACCTAAGATATAGATCTACTTCATTTTTTGAGATAAAGCCTTAAAATTATCTTTCAAAATAGATCGACGGCATGGATAAAACACATGCATCATGGTGGACGGTACGGATAAAATACATATATCACGGTGGTTCCATATAGAACCGACAAGCCACCTGGCCGGCAGCGTCATTAGCCAAACCGCGTACGTAAAGATATGACTCCACCGTATCGCACGGACGCGGATTTCCTGCGAAAGCCTTTCGCAGGAAGTTCCTGCGCTGGAAACCTGGGTGGGGCTCAACTTGATGTTTTTGAGAAATCCACCCTGTTCATCCGTTTTCTGAGATTTTTTTAGAATAATAAGACAAAAATGAGATGTATCCAACACTCAAGTGGACCTAAAATGTGAGTATTGGACGTACACAGTTGAAATATTCGTAGGCCAAAAAAGTTTTGAATCAGGATAATACTTGTGTTTTCAGTTCATCCAAGTAGGAATGAAGTTATTAGTGGTATGGATGTCATGTAAACATCACTTTCTATCTTAGAAAGTTTTCAACGGTAGGAATTTTCCTACCCACCTTTTACTCTAGTCCGGCCCACTTGAGTCTTGGATCCTTCTCACTTTTGGTCTCAAATCATAAAATCAGTTCAGAAAACGGATGAACGGGGTGGATTTCTCAAAAACATCAAGTTGGCCCCCACCCAGGTTTCCAGCGCAGGAACTTCCTGCGAAAGGCTTTCGCAGGAAATCCGCATCCGTATCGCACTCCCTGGGATTCCGCATGGCATCCACGTAAATTTAGTATAAATGTATGACACGTGGGATGGTGTACATCTTTTTTTATTTTCTTTTTTCGTGAAACACGTCGCGGCGTGACGGATGCGTCATCGTGGGTGCTCACCTTCGTAAACGGGATTGGCTACTACTCACCCTGCTACCGTCCCGGTGGCCGATGGTCGGTTTTCTTTGGGCCCCACCATGATGTATCTGTTTCATCCATTCTGTTCATCCATTTTTAAAGATCATTTTAGGGCTTTATCCCAAAAATGATAGGAATATAAATCTCAGTTGGACCACACCACAGGAAAACAATAGTTATTGAATATCCACCATTAAAATCCTCCTAAGGCCCACTGTACTGCTTATTTGAAATCCAATCTATTGATTAGATCATAAAGACCCGGATGAAGGGGAAAAAACAAAGATCAGCTTGATCCAAAACTTTTATAGCCCTATAAAGTTTTAATGGTCTACGTTCATTCAACACTTTTTCCTGTAATGTGCTCCACTTGAGATTTGGATATACTTCATTTTTCGTCTCATGCAATAAAATTATCTTTAAAAAAATAGATGGATGGCATGGATGAAACACATACATCATGGTGGGCCCCACAGAGCACCGACCACCAGCCATTGGCTAGTGGCAAGGGGAGTTGTCAATCCGTTCCCCTCACCTTCGTGTATGTGTCTTTTATCCACGTCGTCCATACGTTCGGCTGGATCAATTTAAGGTATGAGCCAAACAATGCAGTAGATTCAAATCTCAGGTGGACCACACCGTATCAAACAATGGTGATTGGCCAGTAAAAACTTTTTGAGACCACAAAAGTTTTGAATCAAGCTGATATTTTTGTGGTCCTTTCATCCATGTCCCTGTGACGTTATCAGAAGGTTGGATGGAAAATAAATATTTAAGTGACCCCCAGATGGTCAATCACCACTGTTTACTATAGTGTGGTGCACCTAAGATTTGGATCTGCCATATTTTTTGACTCAAGAGCTGAAATGATGTGAAAAAACGGATGGACAGCATGGATAATTGACACATACATTAAAGTGAGCCGTATGGTCAAAAGATCTACCAAAGCTGATCCAGTGAAATTACGCTGTTTAACAGGTGCTCCTTGCCTGTATCATATTCCAAATGTTAGGAAAGTTAGAACACCAAGAGTGACACGTGTATACACGTGTGATTTCACGAAGATGACAATGGGAACGTTAATTGCGTCCGGCTGCGGCAATGACATGGACATGCATTGGTATTACACTGCATTTATCGCAACTGCCAAATGCACGCACGTGTCTGATTCCTTTGAGCCGTCCATTTGGCATTCACATGTGACATGGTTAGCATGAGATCGGATTTTTCTATTTAAATGAATTTAAGTTTGGTATTGCAGCGCTCTATTTCTCACTCCCTCCCTCTTTATCCATATGGTACTGTTGGGGACAAAAATACAAGTCCGAAGACTCGGACTTAATGCCTCGAGACTCAGACTTAATACCTCGGGTCACCGAAGGATGTGTTAAATCCGAGGCATGGTTCGCTAAACCGAGACAACGGTTGAGTCGGTTCGGACGACTTATCAGCATTCCGGGCATGTGTCGGGCGGACCACCTTACAAGACCGACCGTCGCTAGGTCAGATCTCATCCCGGAGATCTTGGGATAAGATCTCCGACCCCGAAGCTCACGGGATCGGATGACGGCTCAAGATGGGCACGATCCTATCTCCGAGATCCACCAGAGCCTATAAAAGGAGGACCCTGTCACCTTGAGAGGTACGAAACAAATTCTCTCTAAAAACCTTTCAATACTTTGAGACCACGAGTCTTGGCATCGGAGGGTCCCCTGCTCAAGCCAGGGTCTCCTTTGTCCTCTTCCTGTGCAGGCATACAAGGGTTCAGGAGGACGAACCAGATACATTGCATCAACAGTTTGGCGCCGTCTGTGGGAACCGTGCAAGAAAGCCATCTCGTATCACTATATTGATTCCAATGGTGATGACTAGAAGGACGGTCCTAAAAGAAGATTTGAACGAGATTGCGATTACAGGGCCAACGCGGCCCGGAACCCACCTAACAACCGCCAACGAGGAGCGACCGGAACAAGCAATCAGCGGGATCGCGACGATGGGCGGTTGGATAAGGAGGTTCAAGAAATCCGCTCGATATGAATATGATGAAGCAGATGCCGAACGAATGTATCAAGAAAGAATGCACCGCTCCTCATCCTTCAAGGGGAGAGCACGGGCAGATTTACGGCTGGCGCTTGATCTCAACCTTCCCGCAGCCTCCTGGCCGAGCCAACCCCAAGGCGGATCGGAACCATCTCCAGCGCAGTCGGCCATCGCTTCCCTGCCGACCGATCTTCGGCACGAAATAGAACGAAGAAGGCGCAATCGCCCTTCCATGGAAGGCACTGCAGAAAGCAGCGAACCTTGGAAGCCGACATTCAAAATTTCAAAAAAGAAGTGCGGGAAGAGATGGCAAAAGAGATGGCGGACATAAAGCACGACCGGAATGTATATTCAACCGGGTCCGAAGCGAAGGCATCCCCCTTGTGGACTCTGTAATGAAAGCCCGATTGCCCGAGAGGTTTCGATTACCTCAAATCACTCCTTTCACCGGCAAGACCGACCCGACCGAGCATATCGAGTGCTTCAGGACCTATATGGAACTTCACGATGCCTCGGATGTAGTAATGTGTCGGGCCTTTTCTCTTACATTGACCGATGTAGCTCGACTGTGGTTCAAACAGCTGAAGCCAAAATCCATCAGTTCATTCGTTGAGCTAAGCAACGCCTTCCCCACCAACTTCATCGGCGGAAAGAAGAAATTAAAGCCCCCTGCACATCTGAATAACCTAGTTCAGAAGCAGGGAGCCTCAAAGATTACATCAAGCGTTTTAATTTCGAATCCCTTCAAGTTCGAAAACATTCTGAAGAACGGCCCTCAATGCACTCATGCAAGGAGTTAGGGATAAGCCATTCCGGGCATCTCTAGACAAAACTCCGCCCGATACACTGGCAGAGTTTATGGCCCGATCCGATAAATATGCCAACGCCGAGGAAGCGCGAATCCTGCGTGAAACCAAAACCTTGGCCAAAGAGTCGGCCAAAAAAGAGAAGCCGACTTGGCCGGAGGAAGGAAACGCAAAGAGGATCAAGCGCGTGACGAGCGAAGGTCAGGAAAACGGCCGGATCAAAGATTTTCCACATATACTCCCCTGAATAAGACTCGAGAAGAGGTACTGATGGAAATAAAAAATGAAGGCTTTGTTAGGTGGCCCAGTAAGCTCAGGAGTAATCCTAATCGGCGGGATAAGGATAAGTACTGCCATTATCATCGCGATCACGGGCATAACACAAGTGATTGCCGTCACTTAAAAGAAGAGATCGAAAGACTCATAAAAGACGGTCGACTCAGAGAACATATGGTCAAAGCTGGGGCATTCGAGGCCCGACCGAGAGTCAGCCTATGGAAGAAATCCGACGATTATCGGCGGTCCACAATGTTGGGGCGACTCAAACAACGCGCGAAAGAATCATGCACGACAGCCTCAGTCAGAGCTCATGATTATAGATCGCCATCAAAGGAAAAGAAAAGAGAAAGATATTGCATCTCGTTCATCAAGGAAGATGCCCGAGGCATCCATCACCCCCACGATGACGCATTGATCGTCACCCTGACGATCGCTAACCGAAAAGTGTTCGAATACTCGCCGATACGTGATCATCTCGCAGACGTGTTATTTACCCGGCGCTCGACAAAATGGGGATCGACGATCCATCACGCCTCGGACCTCATTGATCGGTTTTTTCGGAGGACAGGTGCTGCCCGAAGGGATTGCCTCATTACCACTCACTGCTGGCAATGCCCCACATCAGACGACGATGATGGTTGACTTCCTGGTTCGTCGATCAACCCTCGGGATACAACGCGATACTCGGCCGACCTTCATTGAGTCTCCTCCAGGCCGTGGTATCCACATACCATCTTTCAATGAAATTCCCGACCGAGTCGGGAGGAATTGTCAAAGGAGACCAGCAAGACGTGAGGCGATGTTACATGATAGCTGTAAAAGGAGCCGCCGACAAGAATCCGACCAACATATTAACAATCGAATCATTGGACCCTCGGGGCGAGAATTATGAACGAGGACAGCCGGTGGAAGATCTTGTCTCAATCCCCTTAGTCGAAACAGATGAATCCAAGAGCATTTAATTGGCTCATCTCTCGCAGCCCCTTTGAGAGAAAAGTCGATCGCCCGCCCGAAGGTACGCCGACGTATTTGCTGGGTCATGAAGATATGCCCGGGATCGACCCTCCGTGGTGACTCACCGACTTAACGCCGATCCGTCATATCGACCGATCCGACAGACGCGACGCTCGGCCCCGAACGATACGCCATCATTGAGAAGAAGTCAACAAACTACTCCGTGCTAATTTCATAGAAGAAATACACTATCCAGAGTGGGTCGCGAATGTCGTGCGTGAAGAAATCCAACGGGAAGTGGCGAGTCTCGGATTGACTATACCGACTTAAATAAAGCTCGCCCCAAAGATAGCTTTCCGCTTCCGAGGATAGACTAGCTAGATAGCCGGACATGAGCTCCTTAGCTTCATGGATGCATATTCGGATATAATCAAATTGTAATGCATCAAACAGATAAATCAAAAACTACCTTTGTCACCGACAAAGGCCTTTATTGTTACCGAGTGATGCCATTTGGTCTGAAGAATGCCTGCGCAACTTATCAAAGGTTAGTTAACAAAATCTTTGCTCGGCATAGGCCGAACCATGGAAGTATACATCGACGACATGCTCGTCAAAAGCATACACGCGGCAGATCATGTGAATGATTTGGAAGAAATGTTTCTAATCCTACTGGAAGTTCCTGATGAAGCTAAATCCAAGTAAATGTGCTGTTGGAGTAGGCTCCCGGTTTCTTGGTCAGTCAACGAGGAATAGAGGCAAACCCCGAGAAGATAAAGGCTTGATTGATATGGAATCCCCCAAAACCATTAAGGACGCCCAAAGGTTGACCGGACGAGTCGCAACACTTAATCGGTTCCTGTCCAGAGCAACGGATAAGTGTCTCCCTTTCTTCAAACAATTGAAAGGAAGACAAGCGATGGGTTGGACGGAAGAGTGTGAAGCAACATTCCAAGCAATTAAAATCATATCTCGGTTCTGCACCTCTCTTATCAAAACCCGAACCGGGGGAGTCGTTGCTCCTCTACCTAGCGGTATCCGAGGCAGTTAGCTCGGCTTTGATACGAGAATCAGAAGGAAAGCAACTACCGGTTTACTACGTCAGCAAAGCGTTATTGCCAGCAGAAACGAGATACCCAAGCATGAAAAAGTGGCCTTGGCTTTAATAACTTCCTCTCGGCGGCTTAGGCCGTATTTCCATGCCCACACCATCATTGTAATGACCGACCTTCCGCTCCGCCAGGTACTGCAAAAACCAGAAGCTTCCGGCCGACTCACCAAATGGGCTATCGAGCTGAGTGAGTTTGATATTCAATACCGACCAAAGGCAACAATCAAAGGGCAAGCCGTAGCTGATTTTATCGCCGAGGGAACGTCTTCAGCCGAACTTTCAGCAAATGATACACCGAAGGACGGTGCAGCACCGACCTCGACCGCTCCCCCTTGCCCTATTCCGTGGAATCTGTATGTCGACGGTTCTTCCAACTCGAAGACCAGTGGGGCTGGGGTTGTGCTTGAAACCCCCGATCATACCTATATACAATACGCCTTACGACTTGGGTTCCAAGCGTCGAACAATACGGCGGAATATGAAGCGTTGTTACTCGGCCTCCGACTCGCCGCTAGCATGGAAGTCACGCACCTAAGTGTTTTCAGCGACTCTCAGTTGGTTGTTAACCAAGTTACCGGTGTATACCATACACGGAAAGACCAATTAAGAGCATACATGGAGAAAGCGAAAGAACTTATCAATGGATTTCACCTCTGCCGTGTCACTCGGATCCCTCGTACAGAAAACGGCAAAGCCGATTTATTAGCGAAGCTCGCCTCGGCCAAAGAAGATGAAATACCCAGGTCCGTCCCTGTCGAATACGTTGACAAGCCAAGCATAGATGAGCCAATTAGCGAGGCTGTCAATACAATCGACTCGGAACCTTCCTGGATTGATCCAATCCGCCAATACCTTAACGAAGGAAAGTTGCCCGAGGATCGGGCCGAGGCTCGACGAATTAAGATTCGAGCCTCCCGTTATACCATATTCAACGGAACCCTCTACAAGAAAGGTTACTACGCCCCGTTGCTGCGGTGCCTCAAACCCAGCGAGGCAAACTCTGTGTTACGGAAAATTCATGAAGGAATCTACGGAAACCACTCTGGAGGGCGATCCCTCGCCTACAAGGTCCTACGACAGATACTACTGGCCCACTATCCAACACGACGCCCGCGAGCTCGTTCAAAAATGCGACAGATGCCAACGGTTCGCGGCAATTCCGAGGCAAGCGCCCGAAGCACTAACGCCGATGACCGGTCCCTGGCCTTTCGCACAATGGGGCATCGACATCATAGGACCGCTCCCTATGGGAAAAGGGCAGACCAAGTTTGCTGTGGTAGCAGTGGACTATTTTACGAAGTGGGCCGAGGCAGAACCATTAGCCAAAATAACCGAGCGGAAGATCACCGAGTTTGTATGGAAAAACATTATCTGCCGATTCGGAGTACCCCGTACCATTATTACAGATAATGGAAGGCAATTATAATAGAAGCTTTCGCGGGATGTGCGACAACCTCGGAATCAGAAACGTTTATTCTTCGCCTCATCATCCTCAAACCAACGGACAAGTTGAGGCGGTTAATAAGATTATCAAGCAACATCTTCGGACCAAGCTTGGCCGAGCCAAAGGAGCGTGGGCCGAAGAGCTCCCGAAAATTCTTTGGGCCTACCGAACCACCGCTCGAACAGCCACAGGGGAGACCCCATTTTCACTAGCCTATGGCTCGGAAGCCGTCACTCCCGTTGAAATCGGATTACCTTCGGCTCGGATCACCACGTTCAATGCAGAAGCAAACGAAGAACTCCTTGCACTCGGACTTGACCTTCTGGACGAACAAAGAGAAGTAGCACGGCTGCGCATGGAGGCGCGGCAGCGACAAGTGGCTCGGTTCTACAACACCCGAGTTAGGATTAGAAGATTTCGAATGGGGGATATGGTTCTTCGAAAAGTATTTTCTAACACCAAGGAATTTGGTTCGGGTACACTGGGACCCAACTGGGAAGGACCCTACATCGTCTCGGGCACCATTAGACCGGGAACGTATCAGCTAGAAGACCTAAAATTACAACCGTTGCCCCACCTTGGAACGCTGAACACCTCAAAGTCTACTATCCCTAGTTCTGTCTTCAACGATTAAAGACTCTGAACTAAGAAAGGATAAAGCCAAGTCGAATAAGTAAAGATAGGCATTTCTCTTCCATTCATCAAAACATATGTAAGTACAAAGCGAGCGAAGATCTCTTTCATTCATCAAAACATATGTAAGTACAAAGCAAGCGAATACATCAAAGCAAAAAAAATATATATGTCCAAGGGCCCCGGTAAATGTCCTCATGCACCGGCCTCGCCCCCAGCGGTATCTTCAGCAGTGGCGTCCGGGTTCTCGGATCCCGAGGCTGCTCCACCCTCGATTTCTGAAAGGTCAAGGTCAGGGAAGGATTTCTTTATGTCCTTGACGCATTCCAGATATCCGCTTTGGAACAAGCGGTCCCTTTCATCCTCGAACTCCGCCGACTCGAGGAATGCTTGGACGGCTTGGTCCCTAGCCCTCTCGGCCTCCCGAGTCTTCTCGACGGCCTGTTGAATGTGCTCCGCCGCCTCAAGCTTAGCCCGAGCTAAGTCATCCGCGCACGAAGCATGGACTGCTAGAACTCGCTGATTCTCCTCTTCAGCTTTGGAGAGTCGAGCCAGTGCCTGAGCGACCTCTGCCTTCGCTTCGTCCAGGGCTCTTCTGGAGGAAGCCGCCTCTGCCCTCGCGTCTTCGGCAGCCTTCCGGGCAAGGGACGCCTCGCCTGTCAGGACGCCGACCTGGACCTCGGCCTCCTCGCGTCGACCTTCGACCTCAGACAGAAGAGCCTGCAGTCGATGTTGAGGATAGCTCCTTGCTGGCCTTGATTAAGCAAGGAGCGAGTTCAAAAAGCATCCGGGCAGCGTGGCTGACAGTCTGCGACGACGGGGCGTTGTAGAGTTTCACGAACTCTCTTTCACACCCATGGGCCAGGGCCCAAGGAACCATCCCCGACACCACTTGGTGCCAGGAATGACGGCCCCTCCTGGTTCGTCCCCTCTCCTCGGGAGGACGCGGTCCTCGTCTCTCCCTCCCCCTGGAGGACGCGCCCTGCCTCTGCTGTCCCGCTCGGAACATCCGTCTCAACGCGTGCCGAGTCAGGATCCGCCCGAGGTGAAGCAGCAATCGCCGTCTCTTTCGCCCTTTCGTCCGGGTCGGGAATTACGTCATGTAGAAAGAGTGGAGGAGATTCATCCACCCCCACCTATCATAGTCTACAAAGGCTTCTACGCCCATATCCCGGAGAGTGTTATGGTGAAGGAAGCTCTTCTCAAACGAAGAGTTTGTGGGGTCCACAACTAGATTTACCCAAGTGGGGCATCTGTAAAAAAAAAAAAAAAAAAAAAAAAAACCAGAGAATAAGTTATGGCGAAGTAAGTCGAGGGAAATTCGGAAAATTCAGAAGATTCATTCTCAATTACCTGTAACTTCCGAGTCCAGACCTGCAAGATGAAGGCGCTCCGGCTGTAGAAGCACCTTCCAAGACCTATTCTTCGAATCCAACGACCTCAACTCTTTGATCCGAGCCGAGGCAGTGGTGCCGAGCTTCGGCCGCTTCTTTGGAATATCTGTCAAACACGAGCCTCAGAATATTACAAAAACAAAAATAAAAAAAATAAGGGGGCGAGAGGGAGAGAAGACCCAAGTCACCTGCTCTTTTGATCGCCCGAGGGACACGAGCCTCGTAGGACCCGGATTCATCCGTCTCCCAGCGACCACATGCCCAAAACCAACGCTCTCTCCAGTGTTTGTTGGAAGTGGGAGGGTCGGTTATCAGGGAACCGCCTCCGCCTCGCCAAGCAGCGAAGACGTAGAAGCCGGGATAGTTCGGATTTACCCGTACCTGATACAGGTGGAGAAATTCGTCGACTGTAAGTGGTGGCTGTTCCATCTCAGCCCACAACACCGCACATCCGAGTAAGTTCCTCCACCCATTCGGGACTATCTGCCCCGGGGCAATCTTTATGCGAGACAAAACTCCCCGGACGATGGTCTGAAGGGGCAGACGCAAGCCGCATTGCATCGACACCTGGTAAATCGCGACTGCCCCGGCAGGAGGGTGGTCCGGTAAGTCATTCGGACGGGGAAGATAGGTGATGACCGACTCGGGAATATGGTATCCGACTCGGATTCTGTCCAAGTCCGTCTCAGTCAAGACTGAGGGAACCGGACCGCTTAAATCCTCTCCCGATCCTTCTTCTTCAGACTCGGCCTGCGCCGATTCACCAACGGGAGCAAGATCAGGGGTTCCTTCGGTGATTAAAATTTCATCTTCTTCCTCCTCATCTTCCTCCATGTCCCTTTGCAAGTTAGGCCTTCCCGGGCGGGTTAATAGAGATGACCCGCCCCGAGAAGGAACGACGGAAGCAGGGCGCTCCGCCGGAGCTTCGGTGACTCTCTCCGGTAGACAAGCAGCGTTGGCGTCCACTGCTATCTCCGTCAGTAAGGAAGGCGATTCCGCAACGTTCCAAAAACGTTGCGCTTCGCCTTCGTCTCCGGAAGCTCCCCCCTGGGGACTTTGAGAACTCATATCCGCCATTAATATCTAATAAAGAGGAAGGAGAAACTCACCGGAGGGAGAAAGGAAAACGGAAATGGCGGAAAGAGGCACCGACGGTTAGGAGAAACGAAAAGAAGGAGATGAAAGGCTATGCAAACCCCAAAGAAAATGCGGAGCGGGAATGGCAAGAGCAGTAAAAGTTTAAAGTGCGGGGCCCCTGACGTTATATAAGGTCGCCATACGGCAGAGACAATTAATGGGGAAATGATTCGACGCCTGCATCGATTCCCTCATTCGACACGTGGCGCACGTCGACTGGCGACAATAATACCTTTGCTACGTGTCCAATCTTCGTTGGCGGGATGTGCGATTTGACGGCTGACGGCGCATGCGATGTCAGGAGCTGAACCGTCCCCCATCAAAGGCCTTACAGAATGCATTTAATGACCACGACTCATCTCGGACTGAGTTACGAACCGACTCCAAACTCGCTACTCCTTAGTGTCATATGAAGCACACGGAGTAGGGGGGCTTACTGTTGGGGACAAAAATACAAGTCCGAAGACTCGGACTTAATGCCTCGAGACTCGGACTTAATACCTCGGGTCACCGAAGGATGTGTCAAATCCGAGGCATGGTTCGCTAAACCGAGACAACGGTTGAGTCGGTTCGGACGACTTATCAGCGTTCCGGGCATGTGTCGGGCGGACCACCTTACAAGACCGACCGTCGCTAGGTCAGATCTCATCCCGGATATCTTGGGATAAGATCTCCGACCCCGAAGCTCACGGGATCGGATGACGGCTCAAGATGGGCACGATCCTATCTCCGTGATACCAGGAGAAGATCCCGCGCTCAATATCAGGAGGACCCCAGCAGCTATAAAAGGAGGACCCCTGTCACCTTGAGAGGTACGAAACAAATTCCCTCTAAAAACCTTTCAATACTTTGAGACCCCGAATCCAGGCCTGACTTTGGCATCGGAGGGTCCCCTGCTCAAGCCAGGGTCTCCTTTGTCCTCTTCTTGTGCAGGCATACAAGGGTTCAGGAGGACGAACCAGATACATTGCATCAACAGGTACTATGAGGTTGACTTCATGGGAGCTTTCCATGAGATCAAGCTTTGTGGGCCCCACCGTGATGTGTGATGGACATCCAGACGGTGCATTTGATGAGTCCCCTCTATATTATAAGGATATTCCAAAAAATCAGCCCTAAAATATCCAAAAACACACACATGGTGGGGCCCACCTGTGCTTTGGATATAGCTTAAACTTGGCGTGACTCCTCATTTAAGTGGGACACAGAGAATGAATGGGCTGGATGTCTGAACCACATTTCACTGGGTCTTATAAACAATTAAGAAGGTTTTAATGGGTGGTATCTTCTCTCAATTACCGTCGTCTATGGTGTGGCCCACCTAAGTCCTGGATTGGCCTGATTTTTAGGTTCCCATCACGGACTGTGCATTTGACTAATGGAGTGGATGTCTGACGTAGATCACAATGTGTCCCACATAGCAAGACCTCACAGGTAGCTTCCTATGAGGTTGGGCTCCATATGCCTTGCCTTGATGGATGATGTACATCCACACCATGCATTTAATATGTTCCCTTTATGGTATGTGCCAAAAATCAGCCATATCTAGAACTCAAGTGGGCCATAGGATATATGCCTAAAGCATCTAAAGCACTTGGTGGGGGCCACTTGAGTTGTGGAATAGCCTAAAATTTGATGTGACCCTTCATTCATATGGGACACACACACTGGATGGACTAGATATCTAAACATCTCGTTGGGCCTTATATACAATTAAGAAGATTTCAATGGGCAAGCATCTACTCTTGATTATTATTTAAGAGGTGGCCCACCTAAGACATGGATTGTCTTAACTTTTAGGCCCAAGGCTCACCATATAGAGGTGCATTTGATCAATGGGATGGATGCGCATCACACATCATGATGGCCCCACAAAGCAATATATATATATATATATATATATATATATATATATATATATATATATATATATATGAGGTTGACCTCATAAGAAGCTTCCCATGAGGTCGAAATGCATAGTGGCTCCACTATGATGTGCCACATATATCCCACTATGATGTGTCACATATATCCCCCATAAATCACACCCCAAAAAAAAAAAAATAAATCACATGCACCCTTTCATGATGGGACACAAGCTTAAAAATCGGGCCAATTCATAACTTAGGTGGGCCACACCATATACAATAGTTGAGAGTAAATAACCCTATTTGGTCGGACTGACAAACTGTCAATCTAACCCACAGAGTACGTATTTTCTCAAGAGCAGAGCAGGTTCTATCGGTTCAAGTCAGTCTAATCGATTGGCTTCAGTTTAGTTACGTGGTTTTGCAAAAATTAGGATATTTAAGCCTAATTATGGGGCTTGGTATTACGAGTGTTTTCTTTCTAAGGGTAAGAATTTTACGAGGTGAGAGGGTACTCAATACTTATAAGGATTTAGAATGAATTTTCTTAAGGGGCTAGGGTTTTTCCTAAGTGTGTATCACAAGGGAAGATCAGGAGCTTCTGTAATCAAAGAATGTGAGTAGTGTAATCTCTAAAGTTTTGATTATACTTAAGATCTTTATTGCTTTTTGTTGTAGTTTTTTTCTTGTAAGGATTTTCCATGTAAAATCGATGTGTTTTGTATTTGCTTGCTTGATTATTTTAGTTATTTTAGTTATTTTGATTGTTCTATCTTCGTTAAGCATTTTTCCACAAAGTACAGGATAATCGACGGTGGTGTGAGATCCGAATTTCTAATGCTTGGGGTTGATCTACGTTTGTTGTTGTCGTACCCTAAAATTTGAATAGAGAGCATGTACCCTCAGACCCGAGTTTCGAGTTGCGACTCATACACTATGTGTACATGATACCGTTAACTGAATAGCTAAATCAGAGTCAATGTCCATGTTTATCCGAAGTTCCATCCAAACCCATTGATTGTTAATCACACATATATAATACTTAGCACTAATCAATCATGCACATATAAATCTTCACAACTATTCAAATAACATTAATCTTAGACATTATTCATCAGTCATAACAGCCTACTAAAAATATGCTTATTTCATACTTAAAATGTCTTAATCAAAAGAAGCCAAACAATTGTTTAAAATTTCAAAATTAATACCAATATGCATTGTACATCAACCAAACTATCATAACAATTAAAATAAGATAATTAAGAATGATTTAATGATGCTAATTCATCTTTTGACAAGTATGGCCATGTTTCACGTGGGTCGTTCGTCAGCTTAGTGACCACTTTCTATTCAAGCGCCACATCATCTGCTAATTGCTTGTTTATATGGTTTTCCATTAATAATAATGTAAGGTGACCAAGCTTAGTAAAATAACTCAACCTGGTTCATGTACACAGTAATTAAAATAGTACAAAACATAAAATGCAAAATGGTGTGAGAGCACATGATGTATGAATGCATCAGATGTGGTGAACGTCCATATGCTTGAGTTGGATAGTTGTCAACTCGCATCCACCTGTTGGATAGCTTTTACCTTTTGGTAGGCATGGGCATAACCCACATCTGGTAACAACTTTATTATGATCGATACTCTCTCACAAAGGTCTCGCAAGATCAACAATACAAAATAATTATGCAATGAATGATGCATGGTTTCATCATTTCATAGCTATTCATAATGCACATCTTATGTGGAATGTATGCATGTGAAATTATTGTACTAAATGCCAAATTTTCAAAACTAAAAGCATAAATGAGCATGTGACATATATTATAATCAGCTAAAATTAACTAATAGTATGTCATCCAATCGACACATAAATCAATTAACACACTAATCAAACAACTATTCAACAAACTCTATTTCAATATCTATAAACATGAGATATGTTGGGATTACTCACTTAAGTCTAGTAGTGCAGAATCCACAAGATAATCATATTAATTTGAATTTGAAAATTCTAACAATCATATGCACACAGTATAGTTTAGTCTAATTATGTCGCATAGTGGGGCCCACCTTTGATTAATAACCCAAGGTAGTTAACCACTATTCAACAACCCGGACTGATCCAATGAATGTAAATTCCATATTTTACACATTCATAAATTTCTAAGTATCAAAGTTCGAAATTCAGAAAATTCTATCCAAATGCCTGTCGGTCAATCGACTATGATCAAAGATACTTTGATTGATATATCTTTAAATTGAGAAAATACAAATTAAGGCAGATAGGTCACTGAACAAAATTTAACATCTTCGATCAATCAATAGTTCTCAAATTAACCCGATTTCATCAATTTAAAATCAAAAAATTGGGGGTTTCCTTTGATTAGGAGTAGAGGTGTACACGAGTTGAGCCGAGCCGAGTATTGCCCAGCTCGTGCTCGGCTTGGACTGCTCGAGTCCCAGCTCGTGCTCAGCTCGGCCCGGCCTTCGAGCTCGAAACAACAGCTCGTGCTCGGCTTGTCCGAGTTCGAGCAGATTTTGAGTCGAGTCCGAGTTCGAGTCTTCGAGTCTTTTTCGGAAATCAAAAGGTAGACTTGGGGAGAAAGAGGAAGATGAAGAGAGAAAAAGAAAAACCTCCTTTAAAGATCCTTGTCCGTTCCCAATTGAGGAGATAAAGCGACCGCTCGATGAAAATCCATCGGCAGTGGAGGATCTGAAGAAGAAGAGAAGAAATGAGGAAGAAGAAATGGCGGTGGATCTGAAGAAGAAGAAGAGAAAGGAGGAAAAAGAAATGGCGGTGGATCTGAAGAGGAAGAAGAGAAAGGAGGAAGATGAAAATCCATCGGCTGTCCGTTTCCAATCGAGCCTTTTTTCTTTGAAGGGTTGGGTTTTTGTTTTTTGAATGGGCGGCGGGCGCTGGGATGGGGGGTTAGGGTTTTTTGTTTTGGAATAGAAGGGTATATATACCCCTGGTTACTATACCGAGTCGAGTCGATTCTGAGTAATATTCGAGTCGAGTTGAGTCGAGCAGAGTCAAGCTCGTGCTCGGCTCGAACTCATCTCGAGTACCAAAATTCAGCTTGTGTTCAGCTCAAACTCACTTCAAGCTGAGACAAGTCGAGTTTTCCCGAGCCGAGTTGAGCGAGTTACAGAGTATATGTTGCTCGTGTACAGCTCTAATTGGGAGTATTGGGTATATTTAAATAATTTGGACAAATCTACACCTATTATTGGACTCTCTTAAGTAAATCACTAGAGAAGGCCCATTATTTGGTCAATCTGAGCCATTCATATGCTCATTTACATCTAAATTCCAAAAGAATAGAATGACAATGATAGATCTGATCAGTGCAGTCCATTAATCAATTGTTTCGGTTAGATAATATGAGATATCAATATAGTTTGATCCCAATGATTGTTTGAACTGGTCTGATTTGATCGATCTCATATACTCAAGAGTTTCGACATGATTCAAGATTAATAATAGATCTATTATAGTAATCTGATCGGTGTGACCCATCGTATGATTGGATCATCCAAATTCTCATAGTCATAGTATATTTTACCTCTAGCATTTGGATGAACGGTATGGATTTAACCACACACACTCCGATGACCCATCTTGACCCCTTGCATTGCACCAAGTGATACCAACACTTGTGTAAAAATTCTGATACTTCGATTACACACTCCAGATCTAACAATACCATATATGTTCAACCAATCCAGTCCGTCTATAGATAAATTTTATTTAAATTATCGAAACTTCATAATAACTCAGTCTACCAAAAAACCACGAATTAAATAATCCATTATTAAAAGCGGATGGCAATTCTCTACCCATGGAAGACGTAGGCTACATTGTGTAGAGAAGAGACCCTCCACGTCCAATGGCCGTAAGGGTAATCCAAACCGTCCATCACATTATTCAGTTCACTAATATAAAAGAGATTAAGAAAGCAATTGATGTACTAACCTGAGCAAGATTTTCCACGTCCCAAACGCTCCTCTCTCACTCTCTCTCTCTTCACAGGGTTTCTTTTGGTTTTAGATGTAGGAATAAAACTCATATTGAAAATCTTTTCCTTAAAAGGAAGAGCCTGATAAGGAAGTTGAGAAATACGGAGGAGTCAGAGAAAAATTAGAGAAAAGGGAGAGATAAAAGAGGGAGGTTGAGAGAAAATCTCTCCAAAATTCAAATTAAAAAAAAAATAAAAAATAAAAAAATCTAAAAATCTTAGGCATTACAGTTGTGGGTGGGAATTATATCATAGTAGTGTGAGAGGAGCCAATTAACTCTTATAGGTTTAGAAATCCAACCCATCCATTGCGTGTGGCCGACTTGGATGAAGGGTCACACCAAGTTTTAGTCATATTGATCCAAAACTCAAGTGGGCTCTTACAAATGCTTTTGGATGTTTTAGATATAATTTCACACGGGTTCAGTTAGTGTGGCCCACTTGAGTTGGGATATCCCATAACCGAGAGGGAGCCCACCATATGCTTGGCGCAGATGTACAATACACATCATGGTGGAGCCCACACAGCTCGACCTCATGGGAAGCTCCCATGAGGTCACCCACACACACCACAGTGGGCGTTCCAACCCATGACCTCAGTGTTGAAACTCCTGTGAGTCCACCACGTAGCCATGCGTAGGGACTCCCATGTATAATGTTCATCCACAGGTGCCATATGGATTACCTTGAATTGGTGTGTGTGGGTTCGGGCTAGGCTAAGGTAGCCCAATTCAAGTGCTATGGACTTTTATACCTAAGCCAAAGCCAATCCCATGTGCATAAAGGTTGTGCCCAAACCCAGCCCAAAAGCTCATAGGTTGACCCATCCCATTTACAGCCCCACCCATATCACAAAATCAGGTGATTCATGCTTCCATCACGGTATATAATAGAACTGATTACAAATTATAGTTGTTAGAAGGCTAACTTAACCTGCAACCACTTTTACCAGGACCATTTCATTAAATATTGAATATTTTTCATAGGCAAAAGTAAAACCAAAAACTCAGAAGGGGAAAAAAACAGCCATAACCTATATATGTTAAGAAATTTTTTTGAAAAAAAAGATTTTGAGTTATTTAAAAAAAATAGAGGTGCAATTTTCCTTTCGGTGGAAACTAATCGTTTTAAAGGCTACTTAAAAAAAGAAAAATATTAATTACATGCTTTGTAAAAACATTTCTTACTAAAAAGATGCAAATGGTAGAACAGTAAAACTAGAAAATTTACACAAGCCCCCAACCACTCTCTTTGCAAATTTCATTTTCAAATTCACACACTACATGTTTCCTGTTGCAATTTTTTCATTGTTTTTTTTAATTCATGCACACACATAATATAATATTTTCATTTTCTAATTAACCTCATTTATTACCAAAGGTATTTCAGGTCGAAACAAATATTGCTGTCTGAAAATTGATGACCGAAGCTTCCTTCTATCCTACGGACAAGCTACTGATAATTACTTGATTTTTATTTGTAGTGGGGGCAAATAACATCTTAAGGGAAACGGCTCCATAAAGCAACCTCAAGCCGCTTTCCTTCTTTCATTCAATTGATAGCTATACACCAAATAATGTAATCATGCAAGTGATTGGTTATCATGTTTTCCTTCTCGAGCCTCTACCTAAACCAACAAAATAGTAGGTTTTAGGGCTTTTGATCAACGGCATCATCGACTTCTTCTTCTTCTCCATCGAACAATTGTTCAGCATTCCTCTTTCAGAGAAAATTTGAATTGTTGTTGTCCCAATCTTTGAGGACTTTATTCTCTCTTTACCATTCATGGTTTCGTGGATGTTGTTTAAGGGTCCAAGGTTAGGCGTTATGGCTCAGCAAAGGACCTTAAGTAATATAATGACTTCCTGATGTAGAACAAGTTATGTATGATTTCAATGATGGCAAAGAATCAGACCCAAAATTCAATCTAGGTGGAAAAATAGGTTTAAATGCTTATTATAGTTTTTGATGACCATAACTTTGCCATTGCTTATTAGGTCTACGCATATAATGTGTCACTGGAAAGATATCGACAAACCCTATAATATGGCAATTGACGAAATCGACCACCGTCAAGGGATTTCAAAAAAAGAACTATTTTCTAAGTCGAAATCATATATTTGCTCAAGGATTACTATTTTTAGTAAGCTTTGGTTTTTTCTTCTTACTAATTTTAGGGTTTTAATTGTCCAATTTTGGTTCAAAGTCTTTGCTTTAGTCATTCAAAAAGTCCTTTACAAGTTTGTATATAATGAAGTGCTTTTTTTATATATATATTTATTATTTTTATTATTTCATAAAACTTATCTATTTTAAGTTGGATTAGGAATCCAGGGCTTCCTTTGCTTATATAAAACTATCAAGTATATTGTAAATTACGCATTTCATTCAGCAAATATTAATTTACTCTCATTTAAGTGATTCTCTTTCACCATGTGGATTCTGAGGCTATTCTTGAAAAGAAGACAGTGATCTCGTCTTTTCTCCACACACTCGTTATGCCACTTCCTAATGATGATTAGTTTGCTTTTAATATTTTAAATAAAGTGAAAATATAGATGATGAGTGTAAATGCGTGCAAGTAGTTGAATTGAAGGATCCACTTAAGGGTTTGTTTAGTCTTCAACTTAAAATATTTTAATACTTCATTTCATCTGATGCAAGGAAACTACCTAATAAGTAAACCAACACCAACAAAAGCTTAAAGGGAATGTAGGCTTACCAATTATTATTATTTTAAGAGAGAGAGAGAGAGAGAGAGAGAGAGAGAGAGAGAGAGAGAGTATTCTATTCTAATAGCTTTGTTCGGATGGTGGTATTATTTATGGTTTGTCAATCATTTTTTATGCAATGGCACCAATACCAATAAAAATACAGAAACGATTGTCTAGAAATCCAGTCATTATCAATTAGTATAAGAAAATTTGGATAAAAAATTAGTATTTTTGTTTTTTTTTTTGTTTTTTTTATTTTTTTTGTTTTTATTTTTTTTAATGTATGCAAATAAGTAGCTATTTTTATACACATGCATGGTGTCATGTGTCAATATGCCGCAAGTGATGCCACGGCCCTCAAGCACCTTACATGTGACAAAACCAAACTTAAAATGCCTCATATGTGACCCACTCATCAAACAACCAATTGCTCTAAAAGCTTGAGCTGTCAGAAGACATTGTATCAATGTATATATCAACAAGACTTTTAACACTTCTTGCACGTGCAATGTAGTGTTCCTCATGACATACTAGGTACGGGTGGAGGGACACTTACCGTTCATAACAAAAATGGACACCGTGGGAAAATATATTAAGGAAGCATATTTGCTACTCCCAAAAATCAAATACAAGACTATATGTTAATGTGTCAAATGTGTACAGAACCACTAAGGATGGCAATAGCCTCAGTGGCCCAACCCTATATGGCCTAGGCTTGGCCTCCTAAACTGACGGGTTAGGTCTAGGCTTCAAATCCAAGCCCAATGATTAGGCTAGGCCTGGGCCTATGATGAATGACCTGGCCGAGGCCGACTTTTAAGTTTTCGACTAGCCTGTAAGGTAACCGTGCAGCTCTATTAATTATTACTTTTTTCTGGTAATTATACATACTTATTACTCTAATGAAAGAGTCCTTGCTTGCACAGATTACAACATGAGTAAATCCTGATGGGTGTGAAAGAACAACAAGAATGAGAAGACCAAGGAAGATAAAAAAAAAGATGAAGAGAAATATTCTAAAGGCTTTTCAACTATTTCCTTGAGATGTGAGCTAATGGGAGTGAAAGGAACAAGAAGAAAAGGAGGGAGAAAAACATGCGAAGAAATATTCTAGTGGGACGGAGGCTTTCAGTATCACTGGTTAGTCCTGAGGAGATAAAACCATTCATCATCAAGATGCGGATCACCTAATCAGGCTTGGTCGATTCTTCTTTCTCACACAATATCATACACGTTTTAACGAGTGCACCAAGGAATATTCTTCACCCATATCATTAAAATATATCAGCCCAGCTGTTTTAGAAATCAGTTTTATATATATAACCTTACAAATGCCAGTTTTGGCCTGGACCTGAAAAGAGAGGGCCTGTTGGGACCAGGGCCAGGGCTTATGGGAATGGATGATGATTGCCTACTGATGCTGCCACCAGTGAGATGGATACTGGACAATGCTTGTGGGTACATTTATATGTTTTATCCGCATTGTCCATCTATCTTTTCAGATCATTTAGGGCATTAGCTAGAAAATGAGGCAAATCCAAATCTCAAGTGGACCACACCACAAGAAAATAATGGTGATTGAATACCCACTATTAAAAACCTTCCTAAGGCCCACCGGAATGTTTATTTACCATCTAACCTGTTGATTAGGTCACATGGACGAGGATGAAGTGAAAACACAAATATCAGCTTGATCCAAAACTTTCGTGGCACCAAAAAGTTTTTAATGATGACATCATGATGGGCCCAGAACAGTCTGGTAGCCACTGCCTACTACAGTTCGGTTAGCTTGTTAGTACAAACCCCACCGTCAGTACACACTTCATTATTAGCCACCCCAACCAGGGAATCGATACCAATACCTCAGTGTAAACCAGGGTATCTTTTGCCCAGTCTACCACTTGAGCTAACCTTAGCCTTATCACCTTTATCTTTATATATATATATATATATATATATATAGAGAGAGAGAGAGAGAGAGAGAGAGAGAGAGAGAGAGAGAGAGAGAGAGAGAGAGAGAGAGAGATGCTCACACAGAACTAGTTTGATCATTCTAATTGGACAAATTAGTTGTGCATTAAATGACAAAAATTCATTTTTCTATCCACATATAATGTATCACATATGAAAATACATTACATCGAGTCTTACATAAGTACGAAAATAGTTATATGTCATAAATTCAGCCCGTTTATCAAATAGGGCCCATTAATAAAATTTTACCCTAAAAGCTATCATTTTATAAAGAAAATATAAAAAATACCCCTCAAGGGTCCGCTAACATTAGGCTTTGTTAGCATATGAAACATGAGTCATATGAGCTAAAAAAGAGAGAGAGAGAGATAAACCCATAATAATTTTAGTATCACAATTTTAACACAAATCAATGATATCATAAATTTCATATACATACAGTAATCTCCAATGGACCATTAATTTGGGGCCATATTGATAATACACGCACACACTACGGCATATCACTTGGTCAAGAGAATTGACATGCATGGGCTAGCAATATGCATGAATTGATTTCTTAAACCATGGTACCGTCGGTCTATCACCCTTGTGATGGTCGGGCCTATCTACCGCAACTCCATGGTTTTCTTCACCATCCAAACAGATATTATGTCAAATCAATGAAAAGAAGCTGATTGTTTTACTGTGATTTCCCCAAAACAGGCATTCATATTCATAGATGCTAATTAGTGAATGAGTCTAAGAAAAGAAGACATGCCCTATTTTATTTATTGGTCAATGACAAGGCCGTCGTTACCACACAAAACAATTAATTTCCCTTCGCTTGGCTCTATAAAAATAATAGATTTACTTGTACGACCGAGGATCCAAAGATTAAAATACTTAACCTTTTGATTTATTTGCCTATCAGCAATAGAATTCTAAATCATTTATGACTCTCTATCTCCCCCAGTCGGCCCACTCACTTCCAGATTCTTAACCCTTGATTGATTAATTAATTTAATAAAGAAATAAAATGGTTTAATTTTATCAATTTTTTGTCATTGTGCATGTGGACTTGTGGGGAGAGTGATGCTAATAAAAATAAAAAAGATAAAAGCTTTGATACTCTGGTAGAGAGTCATATGCAGGAATATAGAAATTAGATATGTAGTATACAAGTAATTCAAATTAAGCTGCCCAAACTGTGGGTCCCAGTTTAGATTTATCATGAATCAGAAGTCATGCTTATTTGATTATCTGACAACCTGATTGGTAGATATAATTAATTGGACCGTTAAATGGAATATTTCCAATGGTTCTATTTCATCAAACAAGTATATACAAATCAGAGGTTAGGATTGTTCAACCAATTTGAGTTTTTTAGTCAGATTTTTGAGTGCCCTGCATATCAAGAATTATACTCTGCCAGAGTATCAAATGGAGGAAAGGTAAGAATGGCAGTGTAGTGATATTAGTGGCCCACAGGAACTCATGGGGACTTATTTGTATGATCCCGAACTCAAGAGTTCAAATATTATCCTTGGGTTAATTTTTAGTTTCCTGCCAGTGGGACCCTTGGTTTGAGGATCAATTCCTATTATCTGGTGGGCCACACCATAGATGGGCCATGGCAGAATAATCTTGGGAATTGGAGGATCTTAAACTCCCGGTCGTTCGCCTCTGTTGAATGTGGTTTGTTGTTGGACTTTTTTCCTCAACTGATATGATTCCACGCAACTGATTAAAATGGTTAATGACTGTCCCATGATGGAATTTCTGGGGCATGGTCCATCTAGGGTGGCGCCCACCTGACTAGATCACCTCACCATAGGACCCGCTTGTAGGAACTCAAGACCGAGCATCCTTGACTCTTAAGCTAGTACAAGTGTGGCCCATGGTTGGGTGAATCAGATCACAGACCATATGGACCTCATTGCAGACCGAGTAACTCTTCGGTTGATGCTCTGCAAGTAGACGGTTAAGAAAAGAAAAACAAGAGTGCTTTACGTTCAAGAATGAGAGATTGGATGGCTAAGATCTTTCAATATGGAAGATATTTTAGCACATTCTCCATCCTTTAAGGCCCATACGATCAACTACTTTGACGGCAGAAAACAAGAGGACACCATGCGTATTCTAGTCTTATAAGTGCATATTCTCTAGTGTTTGGTAGATGCCTGACAATTGAGTTTAACTCATTTTCTGGCATCTACCAAGCAGCGGCGAATCCTAAGCAATCGTACCAACCTATCAAAGCAAAGGTCACCAGCAATTAAAATGACACAATATATCATATACCTTAATGAGGTGGAGCATTGCAATCATTCATTTGTCCCAATGAAAAAGTGACACCTGCATGTATTAGATGCAACCCCACATTATAAAGGATAACATTGTTATTTATATGAGTGACTCTTCACTCTTCCTTGTAAGTTTTACATTTACCATGCACTCAGTGCATGACGCTTTTTCATTTGGAGGACTCCAACTAAGAGATTATAGACTTATTGGTGTGTGTGAGTGTAAAGGTGTGGACGTTGAAAAAACTCTAAAGGGTTAGAGGCAAATCAAGGAGTTAACCATCAATTTAAAAGACATAAGTGGTGTTTATATTCACTTTCTAATGTTATTTAGACTTGATGTGATGCATATCATGTTGCTCAGTGAAAAACCACCATGTGTCAATACTTATGTATGAATAGTAAGAGACTATCATACTTACACCATAAAGGATTATTAGTGCTTATTTGTCAATGACATGTGGCCTGTCAAAAACAACCACTCTTAAAGTTGTATGCACATTTATCAGAAAAGGGAGCACGTGATTAACACATGAGCAAACATGACGACCTTTTCCATTTAAAAATAAAAAAATAAAATCAGATTTTTCTTGAAAGTGCTTTTTAAGGTGATTGGCGCTCCTTGGTACCATAGCTCATTGGTAGATTTATTAAAGATAGCCTCGTTACAATGTTGAGGTTTTGGTATTGATTCCCAAGTGGAGTGTGTGCCAATAAAAAAACATGATTTATTGTAGATTGGCTCTTCGATGAATTGTTTAATCCGAACACCAGTGACCAATGAACATTGCGTTTGTTTTATATTTTATAATTTATATATTTTTATTAAAGAAATGGGCCCATGGCATAGTGGATGACCTATGAAGCATAATCCCTTAGAACAGATCCTAGCCATGTATTGTTGAATGAAACTACGGTTGTATTCACCTTTTTGTTTGAAAGGTTCAGGGCCTGTTTGGTTGAATCTGACTTCTTTTTTATTACTCTTTCCACGCTAAAGGATCAATTGCCTACTGTTAGGATCTCATCTGATGTCACCGCCCCACATTTAGAATTAATCAATATAATTTGATGGAGCGTTTGGATTTTCCAATTTGCAGAAAGGTGGCACGTGTGACAAGTCACAAAATTTATTTGTCTTTGAACCATTTAAAATAAATAAATAAATAACAACAACAAAAACAACAATTATCCAATTGTTTTCTGCCCAAAGAAGGGATACAACCGCAGAAAATGAAAGTAACATTAAAAACCAGAAAGGCGGTCCTATAAAAGCTTGGGTCAGCGAAAGGTGGGCCCTATTTGTAGGAATTTAAAACGTGAGTGGGTATTATTTAAGATCTCTGGGTATTATATAATCTCTCGGCCCAAGCATTCTACGGCGACAAATGACTACATAAAGCAGGTATACGTCAACTTAACATACAAAAGTTTATTCATATTGCGTCACAAAAATCACCGAAGACAAAAGCCAGGATGGTCCACTCATCACGAGCGCTATGCAAGTGAAGTCCATATACAACATCAAAAAGGCTATGCAAGTGGAATCAATGTGCAAATGTGATACAGGATGACCATGATGAGGTCGATCACTGTCTTCCTCAAGGATAACTACTACGAATCAATGGAGCTTCTCTTGACTCCTCATGGAGACTTCTCGAATCCATGATGAAAAAGTAAGAAAAATAGTAATAAATTCTATAAATTTTATAATTTGATTGATTGATTGATGACTAACGTATCTCCTTCACCATTAATAAAGAAAAAATAAATCAAAATTTATAAATTTCAAAAATAACAAAATTCTAACTCTAATAAAAATTCTAATTCTAATAACACTCTTCTAAATCCTAATTTCTAAAAATAAAAATTTCAAATAAAATTTTGCTAGAAGAGTTCTAGTATAATTATAATTTATCTCTAAAAGAGAAGAAAATCTAAAACTCCAAAAAAAAAATTATTAAAAAATTCAGAATTACTAATAATAATAATTTTTTTCTAAAAAATCATTTTCGAGTTGAAAGCATGCATTTTCTAATGATACGAACAGATGCGACCTAGAACGTGGGTCGGTTGACCTCGGATGGCCCGCTTCAGTAAAGATTGATAAGTTATGCTCCTCATAACGATACCCGGATCAAAAGTTACGATCAATTTACAGTCTACCTTCTTCTTGCCCAATTAAGCTAAAGCGTATCTATGACACGTTCTACGTCAAAATGATAGTATTAGTTAATGTATGAGTGTGGTCCACTCAATGTATTTGTGTGGTCCATCTGATAATATGACCCTAGCATGTGTATGAGATACACGACACTTGTATCCTTGTTGTAGTCAACTAGATATATTCTTTTTGAGCTACGCATAATTTTATGGATCGAAATCTTATTCAATTGTCAAAGAAATCGTATAAATCTTTTCTAAATTTTTTTTGTTGATATCTTATTGTCACTTGGCATTATTTCAGTCGTTGGATCTGACATAATCAAATTAAATATAAATAAATTAGTAAAAATAAAATAAAATAATAAAGGTATAAATTTACAAGTAGAGATAAAAAGATATGGTCAATGCTTATCTCTATCACACTAGCTTAACACATCAGTGGAAAATAAGAACATGTTATGTTAAGTTAACATGCAATGTTGGGTATGATGATTTCTGATTATAATAATCCTCATGATCTTCCTACTTCATGCATGAGATACCTAAGGTTCCTTGATCCAGACTGTTGATCTGATGGACTCACCATTGATGAAGGATGCCTAGAAAATCCTGCTAGAATGGACAATCACAGTGGTCCATTCATTTTCATCCTTCCATCAGACCTTCTATGGCAGCTATGCAAGAGTTCAGATCCTCCATTAGGGAAAAGCTCATGATGCATCCTCCATCAATGGTGGGACCCCTTAGATATATGATTTTTCATAAAATAATACCTCATTGTTTAGGAACTTGCACGCCGTGCTTTAAAAATAAAATCATTAACATGACTTATTAATTTAAGTGTTTTTTTTATTCCGGTACCTTCTGTTAGGTTTCTCTAACCTTCCATTGGGGTTTTTCTAATGGCAGTTAGATTTAAAAACGATTATTTTTCGTAAATGACAAGTCCTTCAAACGAGAAGGCTCTCCTGCAAACATGAGTTCTCAGTTCTCACATACCAGAGGTTAGGTTGTCCAACCGATCTTATTTTGGGGTTATGATTTCGGAACGGTGGGTTCTTCCATTTTTTGGATGGTTAAAAACAGAAGAAGTAAAAAAATCCAATGGAGCTATTTCAATAAACATGTGTTCACAAATTAGAGGCTTTCAATCATGACTTAAGGATAGTGGATTCCATAATTGAGTAGGTTTATAATTAATAGATGGCATCTTAAGAATTTCCTAGTGCCTGCATATCAAGAGCCATGTGCAATCTGTGTATCATAAATCTCCCTTTCTTTTTGTGAGTGTGAAGGTAGAAGTTGAGCTCAGGAAGACGTGTAGGGCCTGTTTGGATGGTAAGTTACTTAAGATAAGCTATTTATGACTCTAAATAACTTATCTTAGTTTCTACTTATTAAGCAGATATATATGTTTGACAAACAACGCTACTTATTAGCCAATAAATAAGCATGTTTGGTTTCCATCATCATAAGTATTTATCTCTCAACAATGATTGGTCCCCCTTACAACCACTCTCTATCATTCAAGTATGCTTGGTCCCCTTACATCCACTCTCCAATATGTGAGGCTAACCTTTGATGTGGACTATCCAGTGGTAGAACCCACCGGATTTATTTTTCTCATTACTGCCATTCATCCATTTTTTTCCAAATCATTTCAGGGCTTGGGCCCTAAGGTGTGGCAGACCCAAGGCTTAAAGTGGGCCGCACCACTGAAAACTGTTGTAATTGAGCACCTGCCAATGAAACCTTCCTTGGGCCCACTATGGCGCGTGTCTTGGAAACACACCGTCATCCAACTTTCTAGCCCACTTCAGGGCCTGGGCCCAGATATTAGGCAGATCCAAAGTTCAAGTGAACTACGGCACATAAAACAGTGAGGTATGATCCCCATCCTTAGATTTTCTGTGGGGCCCACCATGCTGTTTCTTTGACACCCAACCTGTGGGTATGATCACGTGGGGTCTGGGTACAGCCAAAACACAAATATCAGCTTGTTGCAAAGCTCAAGTGGGCCACATCTCATGTATCAACAGTGGATGAATTTCCACCGTTGAAATACTCCCTGGGGCCCATCGTGATGCTTTTTTTTTTTTTTTTCCTAACAAACCTGTTGGTTAATGTCAATTATACCTGGTTGAAGAGAAAATATAAATGTCAGCTTGATCTAAAAGCTTTGTAGGCCCCACACGATTTTAAACGGTGGTGATTGTACTCTTACTGTTGAAACCTTCCTAGGGCCCACCTTGATGAATGAGTTTTTCACTCACCATCCAGCCATCTGTACCAGCACACTTTAGGGTACGGGCTCAAAATCAAGACTTTCATATTTCAGGTGGATCATACCACAGAAAACGATGCTTGATTTTCCACCGTTGAAACCCTTTTTGTGGGGCCCACTGTGATGTCTGTCTGTCATCGAACCTGTCCATGCGGTCACTGGACCTAGACATGGGGGCAGGGCCAACAGATGGGGCAGATCCAAAGCTTGATGGACCCCACCACAGAAGCTACAGTGGTTTTCTGTCCACCGTTGAAACCATTCTGCAGGGCCCACCATGCTGCTTTTTTTCACTCAGACCTGTAGGAAAGGAAGATATAAATGTCAGCTTGATCTAAGCTTAAATGGACCCCACCATAGGCAGTTATCGTGATTGACTGCCACCGTTGAATCTCCTTGTGGGGCCCAAAGTGATGGTGATGTGCCCTCCCACCTGTTGTTATGGTCACACAAACCTGGGAAAAGGGACAACACATCCATCAGCTTGATCCAAAACCGCTGTGGGCCCACCCCAAGAAACAGTGTTGATGGAACATCCACCACAAGAAATAGTGTAGATGAAGCACCCACCGTTAAATCTTCCTTTAAGAAAGGAACCAGATTCAAAGCTCAAGTGGGCCCCACCCCCATGAAACATCGGTGACTGAATGTTTACCGTTGAAACCTTCCAGGGCCCCACCCTACCGTTTATTTGCCATCTAACCAGTTGATCGGGTCACACAGGCCTTGACGAAGGAAAAATACAAGTATCAGCTTCGTCCACAAGCTCCAGTGGACCCCATTCCAGGGAGCAGTGGTGATTGAAGGCCCACCTAGCCAAACTGTACTAGGTGTGCGGTTGAACAGTCACCACCATGTTGGAATGGTAGTGAATTTCGTCATGTACCAGAGATTTAGACCATTCATGAGATGGGTTTACCCTGGCCTAATACTCAACAAGGTTCACTCATCACTATCTTCATTGTAGTCATATTTTTACTTGACCTTCAGTTTTAAGTGTGGTCCACCTTGATGCATCAATGCACAAACATTTTAGTTTTTATGATCCAAGTGCCAACAGCATTATATAAGTTGTACAAGTGGCTGGATTGATTAGATGGCTTGATTGGCAAGTGCTCTGAGATATTCAAGTTGCAGGGGGCTACCATATTTTGTCTACTGCGCTTTATGAAAGGTGGGTTGAAGCTTTGGGCCGGTCTATATTTTGAATACTAAATGTCATGATACTTCATGTTAGTATTAGCCAAATCATGTTTGACGCAAGAATGAATGTGATGAGGATAACTACTTCGAATTCATGGAGCTTCTCTGAATTCCTCACAAAGACCTCTCGAATCCACGAGGAAAGAAAGTAGAAAATAGAAATAAATTCTAATAAATTCAAAATTGATTAATTGATGAATAAAAACGAGTTCATTACTCGGGTACCAAGCAATGAGAAATAAATTAAAATCAAACTACAACTCAAACTCCTAGAATCCGCGACTTACTATTTATAGACAGTCATGGTCATGAGGTCTACTAGCATGCAAGGTTTTTGGTCAAAAATAATAAGTGTCCTATTTGGCTTCACCAAACCGTTTTCCTAATTATTCTAAGCTCTTTTCACGTTGGGCACAACTCCTAAAGCCCGACGGATGAAGAGTTATAATCAAACTAAAACTTAATATTTATAGTAAAAACGAAATTAAAACATGGAAATAACCATCGATCTAGGGGGTTTTTTGCAATTCTAGTCTGCGTAACCCGGCGTAGTGGGGTTGGTTGGCTAAAGTAGCTCGTTTTATCCCAAAATCATATATTTTATGTCAGATAACTCATTCCGGATTACGAGATATGCCCGATCTAAGGTTTGACAGTCCGTATTACTTCTGTCGTCGACCGGGCCTTTTCTAATCCATCTTGGCCATGAAACTATCCGCGACCCGCTCTACATCAATGTCTAATACATTAATACTTGCTTACTGAAAGTGTAATAAGGAAGTTCATTTTCATCATTTATGGAAAATATCCTACTTACTTTAACATCCGCTTGGGAAACATAACAAATGAAATTTACCTCATTAATAAGTGTTGGGATAAGAGATCTCTTTTCAACCACATGAAGCAATGTAAGAATCAAAAGAACACATAAAAAAATATATATGCAAACAACAACATAGAAATTTATGAGGTTTCTTTTAGCATGTTCATATATTCACATTGATTCACCAAAGTTAAAGGCAAAAAACAAACAAGCAGCTCTCTCTCTCCCATTAAAATATATATTATCTCAAATGAACTAGGATTTAAATAAAATTTAAAGAGCTACGCCCTAGATCCCCAAGCAAGGGGGCATTGCCTTCCTACAGCAAGCTCAGTGCAGAGCTTGACCCACATTGCCCTCTTACGACTCCCAGCAAGCTCAACGCGGAACTTACTAATGACAGTGCTGACTGGATGAACAATAGATATCTGATGATCAAGTTCCATAGAGCCTAATGATCAGGCATGTTAATGGAAAGCTTTTTAGAAAAGTTACTGAATGTAAGAATGTAAAATCCAAAATAAATGATGTAGCGTTTTAGATGGACCTAGTGGACAGGTCTAAACATTTTTATTTCTATTTTTTAAATCTGTCCTAGTCACTTCCATTTAATTGGTGGGCCCATCTAAGCAAAGCCTACACATTTAAGCACAATGGGCCTGTTCCCAGCCTCCAACGTGCCTTGATACAAAATTCCGCATAACTGTACCCGACTCCGCCCATTTATCAATCCAAATTACAAACCATAGCTGGGCCCGAGACATGAAACTTTATTAAAGGCCTGGGACTAACCCTGACTTGGCTGGGACTGAAACCACAGTGCTGACCTGGCCGGTTGCTAGCCATGGATACACTATCTGGATCACCAAACCATGGGATGCCCTTTGTAGACCTACCAAAAATCTGGGCTTGGGTTGGCTTTCAGCTCGGATTCTAAAAAATTTTGGCCCAGTTCCAAATGGAATTTTCCTCTGCCGAGGCCCAGCTACAGCCCACGATCCAGCATGCGGGGGGCGGGGTGGCTTCAGTGGATACCCGGATCCACCGAGGTCGGTGGTCCCTGACTGTGGGGCCCACCTTGACGTCGTATATTCCTTACATTTATGCTATCCATATGTTTTGACAACTCATTTTAGGTTATTTTACCAAAACGGAAGCAGATCCAAATATTAAGTGGACCATGCTGCAGAAATAGTAATGATTAAATACTTACCATTAAAAACTTCTTTTATGCCACTGGAATGTTTATTTACCATCCAACCTGTTGATAAGGATACAGAGACCTGGATGAGGGACCACACAAATCTCAGCTTGATCCAAAACTTTTGTGGCCCCCGATAAGTTTTTAACGGTCAATCACTACTGTTTCCTGTGGTGTCGTCCACCTGAGAATTTTGTTTTCTTCATTTTTTATGATCATGCTGTGAACTAAGCTGTCAAAATGGATGCACGGAGTGGATGTAAGCTACATACATCAAAGTGGGCCCCACATTAAGGGATCCACAGACCTCGGTGGAAGCCGCGCCCCGTTGGGGGCACCCAATCCCAGCCTGAGAGACTAGGAATGGGAGATCGAGAGTGGCCATTTCTAAGGGAACCGGGAATTTGGTAGAGCTATCTCTCCACGGCACGTGCCAAGGTGATCCGGACCGTCCATCCAGCAACCCTACTAGAGATGTAAAATGGCTCGAAAAGAGTATCTGTCCATTTTATGTATCTGGTCCTGATCGTGTCTTGAAAGCGAAAGTCGAATAAGTGTATTTAGGACGCGGATTCCCTGCGAAAGCGTCTGGAAGGAAGTTCCTGCGCTGGGATGTAAGGTGGGCGTACTGTGATGTTTGTGAGAAATCCATCCGTCCATCTTTCTCCTCATTCTAGTATGTGCCACCGAAAATGAGGTAGATCCAAAACTCAAGTGGGCCATACAAGAGGAAACAGTGGGAATTCAGTTGCCACCGTTGAAACATATGTACGGCCACAAAAGTTTTATATTAGGTTAATTCTTGGGTGTTTTCACTTCATCCCAGTGGGAATTACCTTATAAACGGTTTGGATGGCATATAAAAATTAAGGTGGAGCTTAGGAAGTTTCCAACATTAGGAGTTTCTTTTCCCAATTTCCCCTCTCGCGGGGCTACTTTAGTTTTAGATCTGCCCCATTTTCAGTGGCACGTCCTCGCAAAATGGACGAAGGGATAGATTTCTCACAAAAATCACGGTGGGCCACTGGGCCTCACCTTGCATACCAGCGCAGGAACTTCTTCCTGCCAGAGGCTTTCTTTGGGAATCTGTGTCTGCGTGTTTCCAAAACTATGGACCCTTCACGATGGTGGCTGCTAGATGTCCGGTCCTGAATTGTATGGCTCTCTGCTAGTAGTACAGTGGAATAATGGGTATGAGATACTCTACAGTATCATCTTCCCGTCAAATTTTCTGGTGTATGCTAAATCAAGGGTGGACTATTCTCTCCCAACTGTTTCCTTTGATGTGGCCCACCAGATTCAAAGGTGACCTTAATATTTTGTATTTGAGCCTAATATCAGACTAAATATCTAACGGTCTGAGTGGATCTAACATAAAATGTGTGCATTGGGCGCATCACCACCATCTTTTAAAAGGCGAGAAAGGTAAGAGTCTATGGGCGCGGATTGGGTACTCACTAAAACTAGCTATAGACGGCTTTTCACCCTACAAAATGGTGGTGACTCATCCTCCCACATGTGGCCCTGATTTATAGTTATCCGGGCCATCGAAACTTGTGAATCCCATTGTGATGGAGCATGTCACATTGATTAAGCAAACCCAACCGTCCAATCAAGGAACATAAAAAGGGATGGTTAAGAGTAAATCAAATGAATGATGGGTTTGGGGGTGGCTAACATGGAGTGTGTGTACTGACATGGGTGGTGTGTACAAACTAGCTAACAAAAAAATAAATAAATAAAATTTGATGATGGCTCACTATTTTTCATTTGTATTAGAAGTAAGGAAATTTGGTAGCGCTGCCCGGTTTTTGGTCTGAATATCTGTAGTTAGAATAGAATCCATGCAAAGAAGGCGTCGCTACATGAACGGTCAGGATTTAAGTCCACGTGGTCCAAGGTATGGTACGGTCTTCCTGCAAGGTGGCTACTCGACAGTGCCCTGTGGGCCCACCATGGTGTATTAATTTTATCCACTGTTCATTTATTTTTTAAGATCACTTTAATGCACAGTACCAAAAGTGAGGAAGATCCAAATCTCTAGTGGATCACAGTGCAAGAAAACCGTGGTGATTGAGATTCCACCTTTAAAACTTCTTAAGCCCACTGTGATGTTTATATTCCATCCAACCCATTGATTATGTTACACAGACATGGAAAAAATAAGAAAATACAAATATCAACCTCATCCAAAACTTGTGTGGCCCTTTAAAAAGTTTTTAACGGTAAACATTTAATCACCACTATGTCGTGTGGTGTGGTCTACCTAAGACTTAAAATCTACCTTATTTTTTGGCCAATAGCCTAAAATGGCATGAAAAAAATGTGTGAACGGAGTGGATAAAAAACATACATCATGGTGGTGCCCATAGACGACCGTCTAGTCGCTAATGGCTGCTAAAAGCATCCGCAAGCAATCCCTGTCGTGGTATGGACAGCCATTAGAGCTTTACACGAGCTAAGCTAGCTCGTAAAGCTCATTCGATGTTAGATCTAGCTGGGCTTGAGTGATGACTCGAGTCGTGCCAAGCTTCATATGGCCCAACTTGTTTTGAAAACAAATCAAGTTCGATAATAGTGGATCTTGAATTGACTTTACTCGAACTCGGATTGGTTCGACTTGAATATATATTATAATTTTTATATATATTTAAATAAATAAATAAAACTTAAACCCTACTTTAATCATCTATCCTTTTCTTACCATTTTCATTCCTTACCAAACTCGCCGCGCCTAAACTCCACAGTCTCTCTCTCAACACCAACAAAAAGGTACCTCTATGGCTTTATTTTATATATATATAATTGACTATTTGATTTGGGATTTGGGTCGGGTGTGGGTTGGGTCAGTTGGGTCGGGGGCTAGGTTGGGTTGGATAGCTAGGTTGAATCAGGTGTGGGTTGAGTCGGGTGTCGGTTGGGTTAGGTTGGAAGCAAGCTCGGCTCAACTTGAGGTAAGCTCACCTCGACTCGATCTACCAGCTCGCCTTGAGCTCGACTTGAAAGGTTTGGCAAACAAACCAAGCTCTAATGGTAAGCTCGAGGCAGAGCTCGAGATTGAGGAGACCACGGACGAGTCAAGCTAAGCTTGGCTCACATCGACTCAACTCGGCTCAATGTACAGCTAGAGCTGGGCATTGGTCCGAATCAGATCGGATTGGGTTCAACTCGATCCGATCCGAAATGTCAATGGCTTAACCCGAACTTGATCCGATCCGGGACCAAGTCCTGGTCACCTAACTCGAACTGATCCAATACATGGTTGGCCTGACCCAAATCGAGTCCGACTCGGTCAAAGAAACCGAGTCAGATCGAGTTGGGTGCGATTCGGATCGTATGAATTTAATCCAACTATTTCATGTGGTGTAGTCCACTTCAGCCATTAATATACCGCCTTTTTGTGCTCAACACCTAAAATGATATGTCAAAATGGATGAACGGCTTAGATAAAACATATACATCAAGGTGGGCCCCACATGACTCTGAAAGAGTTTTCCATCTACCGTATTCATGATATTACCGGACTGTTGACATGCATAGCACAAAACCAGTGACTTGCTTTTCAAGCAAGCACAGCTTGCAGCCTTGCACAGTGTGACTTTGTAATTTGTATTGACATTAGTGAGTTATGTGGGTCTAATCATGGGGTATGTGTTATATCCAAATCACTCATCCATTTGGCGAGCTCGTATTAAGGCTTGAGATAAAAAATAAGACAGATCTAACTATTAAGTGGACCACACGAATTATTTAACGGTGAAAATCATTCTTTACTACTATTTGTGGTGTGGTAGAGATGATCTTTGGATATTATTCATTTTTTGGATAATGTTCTATAATGATCTCTAAAAATATATGAACGGTGTAAATATAATAAATTGTAACATCCTGAATTTTCACTGTTTTGAATTTTTAAAAATCCTTGAATATTTATTTTATTTTTATTTTTTATTATTAATTAACTTATTATATCACTTAAATGATCAATAGCACTTAATGTTAGTCTATACAGGGTGTACCAGTGAAGAACCGCATAAGTCCGGTTAATCATGTAACGTCCCATCCAACCAGAACAGTGTACTGAGGCGTTCTCGTAGGATTTGCCGCAGGACCGTTCGTTTAAACTACTCATGGTTTGGTGTCATAACTAAATTAAGTTAGGATTAGCCCATTAGAGTAGACCAGCCGGGTTGTGATTAGGCCAAGTGCGGGCCGTCAAACTAAATGGCCATTTACACTTGGCACCAGCCCGTGCGGGTTATACCGCGACATGGGAAGGTCAGAAAATTATAAAAATTCAAGGGAGCATAGATCTCACTGGGCTTGGAGACCATTGCGGACTACGGACCCAGTGGACACCCAGAAGTGTAATCTGGCACTTGCCAGATGCGCCCCACCAATGCTAAAATTAGAATCTGGCACGTGTAAATAAAAACTGAAATGTAAGACATTTCAGCCATCAGATTCTTTCATAATTTACGATGAGTGTCTAATATATTTTTCTACACCCGCCCACAAAATCTGGGTCCCGATCGTGGCACGGTGACAGTTGATCGCAAATCAGACCCGTGCGACCAAACCCCATATCCGATCATCTCTAAATTTTGCATGGCCCTTCATTGGGCCATGGAGCATCTATCCTATAAGTTTCATGGCCAGAGGACCACCAGAACTGCCTTAGTTATCTAAACAAACTCTAGACCGCTCGTTGGTGGACCACTAGTTCCAAAACTATAGAATAATGTTCGTCTCATTGGGCTTGACGTCTATTGCGGGAATCGGACCTGGGTACGGTCCAGAACCGGTCAACTTGAGCCGAAGGACGAGTGCATGAGAAGTCCAAATACCCTAAAGGAAGGAGTTGGAACTTAAGTGAATTGAGTCGTCCACTCTTATGCAAAGTTGAGGATTTCGGACCGTCAGTTTGCGACCAAACTTTACCCATGGAGTAAGGATATTTCCCTGCTCATATCCGTATAGCCGCGGCCCTGATCAACTATCAGTGACCGTTGAACAGACTTCTTATCATATATGTCGATCGGCGCATCCAAATGGCGGGCCGATCATATCCATACGTAGATCATCACTAGGGCTAGCTATCCTACGGTGTATATTGACTTGTACACCCCATAGTGGGCCCTAGAGGCTAAAAAGACCCTCTCATAGGTCTAGTATAGTGAAAACACATCTCTTAGGGTCATTTACACCAAACCTGAGACTATATAAAGGCCTCATTTGAAGCACCCCTCTCCCCATACGAATTTGCCCTAGAGAAAGGAAAGAGAGAAGGGAGAAAAGAGAGAAAGGGAGAAGAGGAAGAGGAGAAAGGAGGAGAAAGAGAGAGGAAGAAGAAATGAAAAGAGTATGTGGTAGGAGGTGGGGCCCAAGGAAGCTCAAACTTGCAAACTCTCTACCCATTCTCCAAGGAAACCTCCACCAAACCCACCCATGCCAATAAGAGGAGGTAAGAATGGTATATTTTTCTTCAATAGAGCAACTTAGTGTAGATTTATAGGCATTAATGTTGTCTTTTTTATTTTGATTTAGGAAATGGTGGTTTTACCCAAATCCCCAAACCCTAAGATCTCAAAGAATGGAAATCTCCTCTTAAGGTGCGGACTATTACTCTTAGGGACCTAGCACCAATTTTAATACAAGATTAATGATTTTGATTGCTTGGATGTTATTTTTGAAAGCCTAGGAAATCCTAGGAATTGTATGTTGGTTGATATGATATGGATTTATATGTTTTGACTCTCTCTGTCATGATGTCGTTTATGTTTCTCACATGATTTGATGTATGGATGATCATATGCTCATGCCGTGTTGATTTTTTTATACGTTGTTGCTTCATATTTCGTATGATTTCATTACTCTTGTGTGTATGATTTCTCAACATGGAGGAAGTGTTAACTTCCCCAATAACCCACACCACACACCTACACTTTATTCATGATATTAATAGTTTACTTGCTAGAGAAGTTTGGATTGTATGTTGAGTAACATGAGAACATGGTGTTGAATACGTTTGATGTTACATTGGTAGTTGGCATGCTATGAGTCACAATTCCTACCCTTGGGTTGGTCAGGAACATGAGGAGAGCGAAGGTGGTTCCGTTGGTAGGACCACCTTGAGGCTAAACCCATGGGTTTGGGTGAGTACGTGTGGGCGGCAGTAGTTAGACTACATGGGTCGCTTGTACCCGATGTCGTTCCGCTACATACTTGCCTGGGCTTGTGCAGTTTAGTCCACTAGCTGACCCACCTGGTTTGTTAACCTTGTTTGCTCACATATGTATGGAAACTGGAACACCCTACTACCATTGTAGCCTATCGATACCGGATGGAATATTGATCCACAGTCTCGTGAGCCAGGCATGGTGGAATGGGACACTATGTCCGAGCTGTCGGCCTATGCTGGGGTGACGCGCCTCCCCGTAGTGACCGCGAGCGACCCCACATTCAGCACCCCCATGTGCTTGAAGTCGGGGATGGGGGAAACCCGACGGGGTCAAGGATCGTGGGGTCTCGGCCTCACACATTGAGGGGTCTTGGCCTCGCAACTAGTTCAGGGCATTTGATACGTGGGGTGTATCAGATTCTCAAATCTGCTGGATGAATGGACTTAACTAAGAACCTGGTTAACATCATCATTGCATGGCATTAGCTAGGTTGGCGACTCGGCAGTCGAGGTCGCACTGAGGGAGTGTTGCATTGGCGATCGTTAGATGTTGTCGCACGAGGGAGCGTTGTGGTGAGGGCATACATCATATCATCCTGCATCCATGCACATTAACAAGACTAGATAGATGTTTATGATTGATTGTTTTTCATTAAATTCTTATTATAATTAATGCTTGTTGCGACTTAAGGCTAATAGCACCCACTGAGTTGATCACTCACTCCCACTCTGGGACGGTGTTTTAAAACACCAACCAGACCCGTTCATAGATGCAGTGATACAGACTTCGTGGAGCCTGGCGATGCGAGCCTTGAGGAGGAGGACCGGTTCTCTTCTTCCAGCTGATGAACGGGTCCTCATCGGACCTGTAGATGGGTTGTTGAATCGCTGCGCAGAGGGCTCAGCTTTATTCCTTTTTAACATATTATTCTTTTGTGAATTTGTTGGGCGTCACCTTATGCGCCCGTTTGTATTCTTTTAGGCATGTATATATAAGTATAAATGATCTATTTTTCATTTCAGCAGACTAGTTGTGATTGTGCTTCATGTTTCAAGTAATTCCATGCGCGCCTTTTAACCTGGATTAATCGCATATTAATGAAAACCGATTATAAGTGACCCCGGGAACTCGGGTGTCGAGGGTATGCACGACCCCCGATTTTCAGGGTGTTACATAAATACATCACTGTGAGGCCCATATAACTTTGATCTCCTTTGAACCGTTTGTACAACTCGGAGTTTGAGGAGCGCCAGACGCCCTACTGGAAACGGATTGGCTACTCCCCCTGCCACCAGCCAATGGCCGGTGGTCGATGCTCTGTGGGCCGCACCATGATGTATGTGTTTCATTCATGCCCTCCATCTATTTTTATAAATCATCTTATGTTATTATATAAAAAAAAATGAGGTATATAAAAATCTCAAGTATACCACATTATAGGAAACAGTGTTGAATGAACGTTGACCATTAAAGACATTTTGGAGGCTATAAAAGTTTTTGATTAAGCTAATATTTATTGTTTCCCTTCATCTGGGTCCTTATGACCCAATCAACAGATTAGATGTCAAATAAACAGTACAGTGGGCCTTAGGAGGATTATAATGGTGGATATCCAATCATTATTGTTTTCCTGTGGTGTGGTTGACCTGAGATTTATATCACTATCATTTTTTTTGTATGAGGCCCTGAAATGATCTGTAAAATGGATGAACGGAATGGATGAAACACATACATCATAATGGGGCCAGATCGGATCTGATTGGATGCAATCGGATCAGATTCCGGATCGGATCGGTTTGAGTAGGTATGGATCCGAACTCGACCCGAAAATCTTTTGGATTTGGACTGCCCTACTCGATCCGCACCGATCTAGGCCGTCGGATCGGGTCGGATTTAGTCAAATCAGGTTGAATTCACTAGATCGAGTCAGGATTGCCCAGCTCTATGTACAGCCCTAATGGCCATATGGAAGCAGATTTCCTGGTGGTACGTCACTGGGTGTACACCTAAGGGTAGGTCTCATGGGCTAGTATATCTACACCGTTTATCTGCTTTATTGGCTCAAAAATGAAAGAGATCTGAAACTCAAATGGACCACACAACATGAAACACTAAGAATAATGACACACACCGTTAAACCTTCCTAGGTCCACCATGATGTTTATTAGTCATAAGACATTTTTTTAGCGAAGGGTGTTCAATCACCATTGTTTTCGATGGGGTGGTCCACTTGAGCTTTGGATCTACTTCATTGTTTTTGCATCATCGCCTAAGATGAGCTGGAAAATGGATGGATGGCGTGGATAAAACAATTTCATCGCGATGGATCGCATAGTGTCTGCAACTGGGGTATCCCTGGTGGCAGGGTCACCAGCCAGTTCGCTTACGGCCATACTCTGCTACGTGTGGAAACTTTTTCTTACTGAGAAATGCTCCGGTGCTCTCACAGCAGTATAAGTTATAGTGCTCCTACTTGCACTGGGCCACTTGAACTGTTCAATCCGTTCATCTAGACTGTTCATTAGGTCCAATGTGTACATCAAAGGAAGTCGTGTACGCATCAAAACAATATGAGAAATATTATCCATTCAATCAGTTGTCTTTTAATATTATAATGAGCGGTTCTGATTTCGATCAAGCAATCAGCAAATGGATAACGTCAAAACCCAAAAACCTGTACTCGTTCTGATTGCGACTCCTGCTGACGCTGATTGCGTACTGAATAACCCAGCACGCGAGTAAACTCCCTGGGGCCCACCGTGATGAATGTGTCTTATCCACTCCGCACATACGTTTTTTGGGATCATTTTAGATATGTTTGCAAAATTGAAGCATATCCATAGCTCAAGTCGGCCACTTCACAGGAAACGGTAGAAATAATGAGATCCACCGTTGAAATCGTCCTAGGGCCTATATTGATGTTTTTTTGTCATCCAATCCGTTCATATGGTCAGACAGACATGTATTAACTATTAAGGTAAAAAACAAATATCAGACCGATTCAAAACTTATGTAGCTCCGAGAAATTTTCAACGGTAGGAGTGCGAATATTCCAACCGTTTCCTTTTATGTGGTCCATTTGAGATTTTACTATAATTCAAATTTTGGATTATGTAATATTATCATATGTAAAAACCGATGGACGGCATGGATAATACACATACATCACGGTGGGTCCCACGGAGTTTACTTAGCGTGGACGCAATTTGCGTCCATGCGTTTCAGAAAAAAAAAATGGATACTTTGGCAGAGTTAAATCTTCTGTAATCACGCAATTGAAAATTACCGAGTGACCTTCATGCAACTCAACATAAATTCCAAGAATCATATAACCTACGTAAATAAAACTTATCGTAATGTAATTATACACTGATATGATGTACATTCGCCGATTGATGGACATATCTAATGAATGGCTATGATGGAAACTTTCCAATGCCTGATTCTAGCAAAGTGATCTCCATCATCAGATATGATCTTTGTTCGGTAAATATAACTATACAGAAAAAAATCTAAAGATGGGCCCACAATTTTAACGGTTTAAATTGAGTTACACGTGATATCACGTAGGGTGAATGAGTACAAAAAATCAATACTCCGACGCGTAAAGAAGCATACAATTCACGGTGCACTCCTTCCCTCCTTCAGTGACCAGAGGCCTCTCTCTCTCTCCACGGTTTATGCACGGAAACCTTTCTCTCCCAGCGCCGAATGCAGCAGCAAAAGCCAAGCGTCCTCTCTTCAAAGCCAAATGTCAATTCCTCCATTTGTCGTTACCAAACAGCTGAGGCGGTGTTGTGCATCTCCACCTCAAAAGCTTACCCACCAAGAAACGAATATTACTAAAACTTATCGACGAAGCATCATGCGTATAAAACCCATCTCAGTCTCCTCCTACTCGGCCCATTTTCGCTGCTTTCCATGGCTTTAGACCCAAGTTCCACCTCATTCCAGTCCTTCTTCGAGGAATGGCTCGTCCATCAGGAGCATTTTCTCGAACAGATTCTCTCCGCCCAGAACTCCTCTTCCACCCTACCCGATTCTCAGCTCAAGGACCTCATCTCCCGCGTCTTCCAGCACTACCGGTCCTACTACGAGAAGAAATGAAAGACCGCGAGATCCGACGTCCTTCTCGACTTCTCCCCCACATGGCTGACCTCGTTCGAGAAGGGTTTCTCTGGATCGCGGGATGGAAGCCGTCCTTGATGTTCAGGCTCGTGGAGTCCTCAATCGGGGAGCTGCTCGGCCCTGACCAGGCGGAGAGGATGGAGCGGCTGAAGGCGGACACTAGCAGGGAGGAACGGGAGCTGGCGGAGGAGATGGCGAAACTGCAGGAGACGGTGGCGGCTCCGACGGTGGTGGAGATGGCGAGGAATGCGGGGAGGGTGAGGAATGGAGAGAGGAGGGAGGAGAACTCTGTGGTGGAGGCGCTACTGGTATCGCTGGAGGTGATGTTGGAGGGCGCTGATTCGTTGAGGGCGAAGACGCTGAGGAAGGTCTTGGAGATCCTCAGCCCCAGCCAGACAGTGGGTTTCCTTGTAGCGGCCGCGCAGCTCCAGCTTCGGATCCGACGGTATGGATTGGAAAGGGACGCTGCCGCTGCGACAGATGCGCAGCAGTGAGTGACGGGGAAATGTAGGGTCTTGTGGGGCCCACCTAAACACGACCGTTGGCTGAGGCTCCAGTAAACCGTAGGTGTGGGGCGCGCGATTCGGTGGCATGGAAAGAAATTTGAGTGATTGCCCGGGAGAGAAATGCGATGTAGTGCTGCTCGAGTGCACTGTGGGAGAGTATACTCGCTTCGTACGTGTCTCAGAAGTTAATCTACACCGTGCATATGACATGACCTACAGATCTGGCAGATCTGGTCGTCAGTTCGGCTGCGCGTCTATTGCTTTTTGTTCATTTTGTCCACGCGTGGCCCAGCTTATTATGATTATATAGGCCTGATATTCGAGGCATGGTATCTGCACGGTGGGGATTGCCGATGAATGGCTGAGGCACGTGTGAGGCAAGTTCACTTACAAAGTGCACTTCTCATCGCCCAAAGTGTCCCAGATGGGGAGCTCAGGAGCTTCGTGTCTTTCAACCCTTTCGCTGATTGTGGTCTTGTGCAACTTTTCTGTTATTCGTAAGCGATCAAACGGTCAAGATCCTGTAATCGGGGAGAATTTGTGGGGGCATCCCTCAATGGACGGCAGGACAAGCAGGATCACGGTCTAGATCAGCGAATCATGGGTCCCACATTGATGGAATTGTTAGGCTCGGCGAACAGTTATTTTTGTGCGGCTCAAGAACCAAGCATTTTTCCGTTTATTTATAGCATTACTAGTAGAAGGAAGATTATAGCGGCATATGTAGCCGAGTATCTATCGGTCTATCACGACTCTATGATAAAATAAAAATGAATTGATGTAGTACCTAAATTAACGGTTGCGGAGTGTTGGGCACAAATAATCCAGTGAAGGCCCATGCCCAGGGATGATTGGAACCGTCCAAGAGGTAGGTCCCAATGAATAGCCCGACAACGAAGTTGGCTTGTCCGTTCAAGAGTTGTTTTGAAGCTTCTACAACAAGGGAACGGATTGGGTGGAAGCGGATTGCCTGTGACCCCGGGCACAGAGATATTCCTGTGACCGGGCTTGTATGGAGCCCGCGTAGATGTCTTTGATAAATCCACTCCATCCATCTGTTTTAAAAGACCACAATATGACATGATTCTAAAAATCAGGCCGATCCAACGCTCAGGTGGGCCATACCACACGAAACAGTGAACGGTTTGGATGTGGCTGACAGAAGTTGTGTCAGTATATTTGTTCCTACAGAACCCAATGAACGGTTTGGATGGCATAAAAACATCATGGTCAGCCCCGGGAAGGTTTCAACGGTGGACGTTTCTGTTCTCACTGTTTCGTTGGTGTGGCCCACCTGAGTTTTGGATCTGCTGTGACCGAATCCGGAAGCGGATTGCCTGTGACCTGGGGCACAGCGATATACCTATGCCCGGGGCCGTCTCGGCCCACATAGATGTCTGTAACAGATATAGTGGGGCCACCAGCACCTACTTAGAGGCAGACGGTCCTTGCAGAGGCTCTGTGAGGCCCACCGTGATGTATGTGATCCCAAAAAAGTGGCAGATTGAAGGCTTTTGAGAGGACCACACCACAGAAAGCAATGGTGACGATGACACCCACCATTGAAACTTTACGAGGGCCCACCTTGATATGTATTTCATCCAATTTGTTCATAAGATCACACTGACATGGATGAAGGATGTTTACAAGGTCACACAGATCTGCATGAGGCCAAAACATGACACCCACATTTGAAACCTTACTAAGGCCCACCTTATGTTTATTTGCCATCCGACTTGTTCATAAGGTCACACGGACGTTGAAGTGAAAACATAAATATTAACTTTATCCAGCTTTCAATCACCAATGTTTTCTGTGGTATAGTCCACTTGAGCCTTCAATTTACCTTCCTTTTGAGCTCAAAAATAACCTATCAAAATGAATGGATAGCACAAATAAAACAGATACAAAATAACCTGTCAAAATGAATGGATAACACAGATAAAACAGATACATGAGGTGGGCCCACATAGCCTTATCCAGGACTGTCGGCCTGTATCTAGGTCCTGGTGGGGTAGTACTCAATCCCGTACACTACGAAGACTGTCAAAATGAGTTGTCCATTCATTTTGGCAGCTCATTTTACGGCCCAAAGGTAGATCCAAAAATCAGGTAGACCACACCACAGGAGAGAGCAGTGATTGAGCGCGCACCTTTGAAAAGCTCTCAACCCCAAAAAGCTTTTATCTTATAATGGTAGGTGTTCAATAGCCGCTGTTTGCTGTTTCCTGTGGCGTGGTGTGCCAACTGGAATTTGGATCCGCATAATTTTTTGGTCTTATCTTTGATCTTATGGCTTAAAATGAAGTGGAAATTTTGATGGGCGGTATAGATAAACACATATACATCATGGTCGGGCTCACAGTACACCACTATCTCTCACCTCATTAAAGAGTTTGATGATAGGACCATATGCTATGATACTATGTCAAACAACCATTTACTCTACAAGCTTAAGCTATCAAGTGTGGTGTATTAATGTATATCAAGGGACATTCCAACAATCCCATCCCATAGTTCCCCGTGAGTTAAAAGTTCTGGCTGATATTTATCTTCGCTGCAATTATCATTCCTGCCCTGGGAGCAAATGGATTGTTGGCTTGGGTTGGCCTCACCATGAATTTTATGTATAATCCACCCTAATCACCAAATGCTCCAAACCATGTTATGCAGGGCGCCCAAAAATTATCTCCTTTTTTTTTTTTTTTTTTTTTGATGGACTACATTATTGGAAACAGTGTACAGGCATCACTCGTCATCCAAATTGTTTCCATTACTGTGGCCCACATGAATAATGTATGGGTATGTCCTTTTAGCACACAACTAAATATTTGCATGAAATCTAATGGTTGAAGTTGATTTTATATAATTATCGTAGTGGGCTTTATAAAAATCACCAGTGGATATTTCTTTCACAACTATTTCCTTTAAGTGTGGTCCACCAGATTCACAGGTGAGCCAGATATTTTGTATATATCTGGGCCTAATATGAGACTAAATATCTAATGGTCAAGTTAATCTTACATAAACATCAAGGTGGGCCCATTGAAATCAAAAATAGCATACAATGCAATTTCATTTCTTTTTTCTAAATAATCTCTCCATACACAGACCGAAGCCCCCACTCAATTTTTGGCAGGGCACATCATGATGTGTTTGCAACATTCAGTGTGACCATTAGATGCACAATCTCAATTTAGGCCTAGAGACAAAATGAAGCTGACTTGTGATTAGGGGCCCCCATCAAAGATGGTAGTTGGGAGAGAGATGTCCACACTTGAATTGTATGGAGGTCTCCCTGAATATTAGGGGTCATTTGGATGGTGGTAAATCATTTACAACTAACATTTGGATGCCCTAAAGTACTTGTAAATCGTTCAGTAGTTGTAAAACATTTATCACATTTTTCTCATTCTCATTTGTACGTTTAAAGGTGGAATTTCATTTACTAGCAAATGGTTTGGTAACGAGAACCTTCAAACAGCTCTTTTCTTCTTCTTTTTTTCTTTTAAAGCTGGGAAACATGCACCTCCCTCCCGCTATTGTATTAAGAACTCCAAAGGCTGTGAGGTCCCCCCTATTCCCCTGCGTTGTGCTTGTGGCATCTACTCGGTCCATCAGTAGATCCTTCTCATGTTCAGAGTACAACAAAAAATTCACTTGATCCAAAACTTTAAATAAATAAATAAATAAAAGGGCAACAGCATGAGTAAAAATGTAAAAGCAATATAAAAAAAAATTAAGTAAGCCACACCATGGAAAATTGCTATAACTAGATTTATGTGGATGTTAATTGCATGGCGACCCTAACACCATGTAGGTTGTGGCTCCACCATAATGCATGTTTTTTTATGGACTCTATTTTTTTTTGCTAGCTCATTTTAGGGCATGAGCTCAAGATGATGCATATCTAAAGCCCAAGTAGGCCTCACCATGGGAAAGAGGGGATAGTGACTTCCACTGTGGAATCCTTCCTAGGGCTCGAAGAGATGAGCTTGATTGACTAAATAACTTTGAAACATGTTTTGTGTGGACTCTATTAACTAGGACAGTGGCAGGTGGCTTAATCAAATCCTTTCACGTCCTGGCACCACTGACCTAACGTGTTATTAGATTCACCATGCAATCATGTCACGTCCTGGCACCACTGACCTAACGTTGTGCTAGATTCACCATGCAATCTGTGTTTGATTCCTATAACCACAAAAGTAAGTGACATGCTCAGGTGATTTGCAATTTTTATTACGCCACATCAGGTATGGCTCCTTAAGTTTTGGATCAGGCTGCTTTTGAAGGTGCTGTTCATCCCTTGGCTGGTGTCCCCCACAAAGGAACACATGGCTGGCATCCTCTTCCAATTGTTCCCTGTGGTGTGTCTCAATTGAGTTCTTTGACTCCACATCTTAACTATGATTGATGCACCATAGTATAAATGTCACAAAAAGTAACTCGTTGGACCTGCAGAGCTCGGGTTCAGCAGGCGCTGGGAGTTGTTCGCCAGGGCTGGAAGTCAGGCAGGTTGGTGATCAACCCCAGCGCAACTCAAGGTTTCTATAATTCAACCCTAGCCCAACCCAAGGTTTCTATACCTCAACCCTAACTCAACACAACTACCTCAGGTTAGGAATTCTCGACCCAAGCCCAATCCATGCGGGCTCGGCCGGGTTGGTCCTTGGATATATGCTAATATTTTCATTATTACATTAGTCTATTATATTTAATACACATCTTATTTTTTGTACCCATAATTTTATTAATTATATACATAATTATTTATAAAAACGAATTTCATTTTTTCTAAACAAACAAGCTAAAATAAAGGACAACTACTCCTTTAAAAGTCGTGTTGTGTAGCACGCGATCTATTTGGTAGAGAGAAATCTGGCATATCTTGTTAGCTTGAGCCATCGGAAATGACATAGACCAATGAGACCCGACGACACTGGAATTTCTTGTGCCTTCAACAAAGACCATCCGCACTCAATTATAATTTAGAAGTAATTTATATATTGGTTGGGTTGGGTTGGGTTGGGTTGGGTTGGGTCGGGTCGGGTCGGGCAACCTGAGACCTCAACCGGAGCCTGACCCAAGTTTTATCGTGTTGGTGTTTATATAGCCCAAGCTTGAGACGAAACCCGATACATCCTGCCCAAGCCCCACCCAATGTTGGGTCTGTCGGGTTGAACCCGCCCAACTTTCAGCCCTATTGTTTGCACATGTTTGCAAGGGCCAATCATTTGGTGATCTTAGACCATTCATCAGTTGGGCCATGCCATGCATGAACAAAACTCTTCAAGCTTCGGATACCTGCATGTGGTCATGTGCCATGTGACATCAGGCCATTTTTTGCATGATGCCAAAATTCAGACCTTTTAAGGCATGCAAAATCTGGCAGGTCTGCTGATCAGGTGGTCCACGCATTAATAAGAAAATGGTAGGAAAAATAAAATAAAATTTGTGAATAGGCTATATTCGATGCAGTTGTGGCCCAGTTGATAAGTGACCTTTTTGGTTTTTCCTGAAACAGAAGAATTGAAAATCCGCAGACAGTGAATTTCCACGCAACTGTAACTTATAAGCTGCTCTGGCTCGGCGAACCTTTTAGTGCAGCCCACTCATGGCCGTATTTTCACACGATATCGAAGCCCATGGGTTGGACACGAGTCTAACGTTTGCCCAACAACTAGTGAAGTTGGCCAAATCTTACATCTGTGAATAGCCCAGAGTTAGGCCGGCACAACCCAGGCAAGCAAGACCCATAGTGAATAATGGCAGGTGAGTTTTGGACAAAGGAGTCACTTGGTCTGATCAAATGGCTGAGCTCTCGCCTTCTCAGTTTCTAAGACAATCGGTTGGAATTGGGCATTTTTCATCCTGGCCCACGGGCACTTCTTTCCTAGTTTTTCATGTGGTATGAGTATGACCAACTTGAATAGCGCTCAACCTTATTGTTGGGCTTACGTGACCGGTTCAGATGACCGACGGAAAGGGGATCCCACCCATCGGTATGGCCCACCGAGCTTCCTTCTCGAAAACATTTCTGGGTCTTACTTTCGCTGAGGATATTTTAGTCATTTTCTAGAAAGGTCTCGAGCTTCTGGTCTTTTCTGCGGCTTACGAGTCGGGTCCAGAAGGTTCGAAAAGGCATCTCCCGAAACATCAACCCACTCTCTCTCCTCCCTATAAATATCCAACCACTGCAAGCGTCTCTCCCAACAATCAGCAGCATTCGATACCAAACGACTATTCGCTAATCAGCGCAGCTCAATATCCGCTCTCGCTCCTTGCATAACTTTTTTACTTTCCTATCCCTCCCTAAGACGAAAGATGTCGATCATTCCATCATTCTTCGGTCGCCGAAGCTACGATCCCTTCTCTCTTGATCTATGGGATCCTTTCGATGGCTTTCCCTTCAACTCCCTTGCAACAGCGAACCGAAACAGCGAGACTGCTGCATTTGCAAATACCCAAATAGACTGGAAAGAGACGCCAGAAGCCCATGTATTCAAGGCAGATCTTCCAGGGCTGAAGAAAGAGGAAGTCAAGGTGGAGGTTGAAGAGGGCAAGGTCCTCCAGATCAGCGGAGAGAGGAGCAAAGAATCGGAAGAGAAGAACGACAAGTGGCACCGTATAGAGAGGAGTAGCGGCAAGTTCCTGAGGCGATTCCGGCTGCCGGAGAATTCCAAGGTGGAAGAGGTGAAGGCAGCAATGGAGAACGGGGTGCTGACGGTAACGGTGCCGAAGCAGGAAGTGAAGAAGCCCGATGTGAAGGGCATTGAAATTTCTGGTTGAGAATGTGTGATCTTGTTGTTTTACCCAAATAGCCTTCTTTCTTCTCTTTTGTGTGTATGTTGGTTGTCTTTGTATTCGTGTCGTGGAAGTATGTTGGAAATACAAGTTGATTGTTATGAAATCGGATACTGACGGTACAATATTTGTACTTTAATACAGAATATAAATGTTAGCTTATTTTCTTGAACCTTCAGGGATGTAAATGTCAGTTTATTTTATAGTCTGGGATACAACCGTTGGATTACTAGAATGCCATATGAGGACAGATGATAGTGACTATCTGTCTGATGGACCCTCTGTTTTGGAAATTGGAAGTGGTTTGGATGCCACTAGCTTTTCTTCATTTTCTTCCGCTTTCAAAGGAATTAAAAAGTAGTTAAATAGAGCTTGTGGCTCACTTTTATGGGTTCAAGAAAGTTTGTGTGTAAAAACCACCTGTGATAAATTACCTATAATAAATCCTTTACAACTAAGAAAATTTAAACACAAGCATATTTATCGAACCAACGGACGGTTTACATGGAGAAAGGACAATGGTACAGCACCTCTCCCAATCGATTATGAAAGAGTTTTTTTTTTTTAAGAGTTGTTTAGGATCGGAATAGTCTAACAGCATTGATAGCAGCACATCATTTCCCTCTTCAAGAGTGGCAAAAACGGCAGCTGGGGACGCGGATTAGCTGGCGAGACTCTCAGCTATTGAAGTGACGTCACCAAGATCTGTGGGGCCCACCATGATGTATGTGTTGTATCTACACTGTCCATCCATTTGGAGAGATCATTTTAGGGCATGATCAAAAGAATGAGGAAGATCAAAAGCTGGAGTGGAACCCACCAAAGAAAACAGTGGGGAGAGTGATGCTGACCGTTGAAACCTTCTAAGGTACACCGTGATGTTTATTTGATATCCAGCCTGTTCATAAGTTAACACATATATTAAAGAAAGGAAAACACAAATAACAGCTTGATCCAAAACTTTTGTGGCCCTTATGAGTTTTTAATGATGGACGTAACTCTCTCCACTTTTTTCTGTGGTGGGGTCCACTCAAGCTTTTGATCTGATTCATTACTTAGCTTATGCCTTAAAATGATCTCTCCAAACGAACGGAGGGTGTGGATACAGAACATACATAATCATGGGATCCACCGAACTAGGTGACGTCACTTCAGTAGCGAGTGGCGAGTCTCGCTACTCAACCTATCAGTGGCTAATCCGCGTCCCGCAGCCAGTAAGACACGTGTGCATTTTAGGTCCCCCGTGCCGTGCTTGTAGCATTCACAATACAGTCCAGGAATTTACCTGAGCCAAAACTGAGGAGGGCCACACAACGGGAAGACTGTAAGTTCCAAAAATAAATGAATAAACTTATGTGAGCCACACCCTGAGAAATTGCTATAACCGGATCCCCTTGGACGCCGATTGCGTGGTGAACCAACAGATGCAGATTGCATGCTGTCTCAATACCACTTAGTCTGTAGGGTCCACCGTGATGTATGTGTTTTTCCCACACCCTTGATCCGTTTTGCCATCTCATTTTGGGGCATGACCCAAATTGAAGCATATTTAAAGCCCAAGTGGGCCACACCACAGCAAGCAGAAGGGATAACAATGTCTACTGTTGAAACCTTCCTAGGGAATGAAGTAATGTTTATTTGTCATCCAAGCTCACATAGACTTGGATGAAGGAAAAATACAGATATCAACTTTATCCAAAACTTGTATGACCAAAGAAGTTTTCAACCATAGGCTTTCAATCTTCACTGTTTCCTATGGTGTGGTCCACTTGAACTTTGGACATACTTCAATTTTCAGCTCATGTTCTAAAATGAGCTAGTGTGGTGGATGGACAATGTGGTTAAAATTTATACATCACAGTTATTGCGGGGAAATTTGACCCGGGCAAGTCAGGGTGATTGGCGAAGGCTTGGAACTCGGAAGGAAAACATCACTCCGGGCCTGAGTAGACCCTTAAGTTACAGAAGTTTGGCTAAACCGAGCTCTTCCTTGAAGAGTCATGACTCCGGGCTGGAATCCTCATCCGAAGACCCACGCCTGTGAATTAGCTGAGGAGAGCTTACCTCCTACCCAAAGGCCGAGGACTAAGGTCAGGGATAAGCACATCTGACAAACTCCGATCCTGATACCCCGAATACGAACTCCGACTACGGAAGCCTAGCTGTAGACTCGGATAGGATGAGTCTGAGTCTGGATGAAAGCGTTCCGATTATGGGCTCCGAGTATCGAGCTGGGAAATCAGCCCAAGTATGGACGTAGGCCGAAGATCACGCCCAGTGATACGTCCCATTAAGACACGATGCAATACACAATCCAAAGATTGTGGAGGATATTTCCACGATTGCAATATTCGCTTGAATGAGTAAATCATGTCGAGATTGACGGACATGATTCACCCGACCCACAGGTATAAATACCAAGGGACCCCCATTGCAGCAGGTATGCAATATCTTACACTCTCTCTCTACACCACGCAACTTAGACCCAAATTCCTTACCCTGACTTAGGCATCGGAGGGTACCCTGTTTAAGCCAGGGTCTCCTTTGCTCGCCTTTCTGCATTGGACTAGGGTCCGTTTCAAGTTCGTAGCATTGAGTGGAGGGTAGTTCAAATTTTAACCTCAACAATAGTGGCCCCCATGGAGTCATGACACTAATTACCTGTATGGTGTTAGCTCAAAACTCAATCCTCATCCATCCAAACCACATTACCGTGTGGCTCTCGGTAGCTTTGGGACATGGTGGGGTTTGATTGGGCTGCATTTAAACTTTGTGAGGCCCACTGTGATATATGTATTTTATCCCCTCCATCCATCTGAAGCTCAGGTAATTTTAGGCCTTGATTTTTAAAAAATGACATACATTCAAAGCTCAAATAGATCACACCATAAGAAATAGTATGAATTGAATGTCTATTATTGAAAATTTTCTGGGGGCACAAAAGTTTCGGATCAAGCTGATTTTGTGGTTTCCCTCCATCCATGTCTGTGTGATCTTAATAAATATCATTGTGAGCCTAGGAAGGTTTCAACCATCAAAATCATTATTCCCACTATTTCTTATGGTGTGGTTCACTTGATCTTTGGATATGTTTCAGTTTTGGGATCAACCCCTAAAATGATTTGGAAAAATGGATGGATGGCATGGATAAACCACATGCATTCAAGGTAGACCCAACAAAGTCTACTCAGTACAATAAAAGTGTACTAAGTTACACAATCTACTTTTCTTTCAAGTATGTTTTGTGTGGACCCATTAAGGACAGTAGGACTTGACATAATCAAATCTTGTCATGTCACTTCCAATACGACCGAGCCACCTGGTGTCCGGTTCACCTTGCAATCTACGTTCAACTCCTATAACCGCTAACAATGGCCCAGTGTGAAAGTGGCACGGCTAGATGATTTTGGCTTGTGTGAAATGATGATTTTGCTACCCAACTGACTGGTTTAAAGGAATCTCATGTAATCACATCCAACGTTACGTTGATGAGAGGCATCGCTCCTGAAAAATAGTATAGGCCTACTTGTGCCATGTCAGCATGTGTATCACCAAGAATGGACGGGTCGAAACAGAAGAAATGAATTTCCCGCAGATGGTGAAATTTCAAGCCACCGTGAATAATAAGCTGGGCTGGCTCGGCCTTACCTTAGTGCAGCCCACTCATGGCTGGATTTGCACTCCATCTCGAAGCCCATGGATTGGACACAAGCCTAGTTTTTGGGTCCAACGGCTAATCAAGATGGCTAGATATTGATCTGCGAATAGCCCACAACTTGCCCCGCATAGCCCAGGCAGGCGAGACCTATATTAAATAATGGTGGGTGAGTTTTGGACAGTGGGGGTGACCTTGTTTGATCACATGGTTGAGCTCTAGCCTTCTCAAGCTCCAAGCTCATGTGTTAGAATTGGGCATTCTTTGTCTTGGCCCATAGGCAGTGCAATCCTGGTTTTCCATGTGATGTGGCCCACTCATATCTAAATCAACATTATTTTTGGGCTTACGTAGCCGGCTCAGATAATGGACGGAGGAAGCCAATTGCGTCCGAACCCTAGTTGGACAATAACCAACCTGACCAGAGATCCTGTAGAGTTCACTATGATGTATCTGTCTATCCACTATGCTGTCTGTTGATGCAGAAATCTGGCTCACTTTCACCGAGCTCCGAGCTCTTGTGCCGAGCCCTGTATGCTTGCACAGGAAAAGGATAAAAGAAACCCTAGCTAGGGCAGGGGACCCTCCGATGCCAAAGTCCAGCTAGGAATCTAGGTCTAAGTTTTGTGGATGGGTTTCGAGTGAGAGATTTTGTGTACCTGCCTCCATTGAATGATCCTGTATTTATAGTGTGAGTAACATGCCGTGGTTCCGTCATCTTCGGCACAATCTCAGCCACTAGGCAAGGCGTAAGGAAGCGATCGGCGGGCGAGGTGGTTGTTCCCATCTTGCGCTACTGGAGTGGGTTCAGCCCCCTTATCAGGTTGTCATTTATTCGGGTCAAACTCTTTTGGTTGACCAAAGAATGTCCAAACCAAGCCTAGGTCACCCGAGCCGAGCCTAAAATAAATTGAGCTCGATGACCAGTTGACAATGACCTGTTCCATGCAGAATTCAGAGCAGATCACAACTTGGCGCGGCTCCTTGCTTAATCTAATCAGTTATACATTCAGTTTATATCAAGCTATACGCATTGGCTCCAAATAGGAGAACTTTCATGAACATCCCTCTAAGGTTGGAGTTCAATGTTACGCTCATCCTACCGGGCTGTCTAAGTAGGGTCGACCACATTTCCCATACCATTCTTTTTCTCGTGTCATTTGGAGGCAGGAGTCTAAAAATGAAGTACGTCCAACGCTCAAGTGGACTGCACCAAATAGCAAGCTTGCATTGCATTAAATGCAAAAGTCATCTTTGATGTGGTTCAGTTGAACGTTGGATCTACTTCATTTTTGGGCTCATATCTTAAAATGATATGAGAAATGAATGGATGGCTTGGATAAATAGGTATATCATGATGGCCCACAAGAGCTCTAGTCCAACGGCTTATCGTGCATTCCGCATGCAGGTTGCGTCCAACCCCGCTTGGATAATAAGCTGTCCGACCAGGTGCGTCGGTCTCGCCGTGAAGTGTCTATTTATCCATGCCGTTCATCCCTTTTTAGATCATGTTAAGGTATTTGACTTAAAATGAGGTGGATCCAACACTCAAGTGGATCACATATATAATGAGCTTGGGTTGCATTAAATGTAAGAGTTATCTTTAGTATGGTATACTTGGGCGTTGAATCTTGTTATGAGAAAATCTTAACCAAGTCCAACAAGGGCCGACCTGGAGAAATTGGTGGGCAAAGTCTCGGCCCAATAGCATCATGTCCGACGCAACCACACTTCCAAACTACGGTCCCAAAGCTAGGGTTGTGAAAGAGAGGCAGGTCGGATCACACCAACGTCCGGAACTCTCATCCGAAGAACTACGGCCCTGGATCGGAGCCCCGAGCCCTGACTTCAGCCTGGAAGCCGAAAATCAAAATGTGCAAGACTCGCGACTTCCAACCCATCAAAATGCACAAGACTCACGACCTCCAACCATGGGCTCTGAGGGCTACAGGTCGAGTCCGAGGTCCGAGTAAGGGTAATTTCATCATGAGCTCAGAGAGTCATGGGTCGAGTTCGGCTCGGATAGGTACGTGGCCGAAGATAACGTTCAAAGAAGAAGCCCAATAAGGCATGTTGGAGAGTAATCCGGTGCACGATATAAAGATAACGGTCGACGTCCGTGCACGCGCAATGCCCACTTGATGGAAGAAATTGTGTCGAGATTAACGGCCACGACTTATTCGATCCACATGTATAAATAGGAAAGGAATCCATTGAGAAAGGTACACAACATATGGCACTTTAAACTCCTAGCTACATTACTTGGACCCGAATTCCTAGCGTGACTTAGGCATTGGAAGGTCCCTTGCTCATAGTCAGGCTCTTCTTTATCCTTCTCTTGTGCAGGTTTACAGAGCTCGGATCTAACCATCAGGGCACGGTTGGAGTTGCCATACTCATTTTTTTAGCCAATACCTTGTTAACATGACCTGAGGAAATAAATGAGCCGCAGGGATAAACAAATACATTATGGTGGTCCCATACAGATCTAGTCGGACCACTTAATTCTTCGAGCGGGATCGACGGCAATCGGCTTCCGAACGGAGAAGGGGTCACACACATCACGATGGACCCGTAGCTTTTCGTTGCCCCTGACTCCCTGCGAAAACTCTAGTGCCTTCCGGAATCTATCGTCACGCACCTGATGGTTCTCGGTCTTTCGGTGCGGACATTATAGTCATTTTCTGGAAAGGTCTCGAACTTCTAGTCTTTTCCACGGATTAAGAGATGGGTCGAGAAGGTTAAAGACATCTTCTGAAACATCAACCCACTCACTCTCCTCCCTATAAATATCCAACCACTGCCAATTTCTCTCCCAACAACCAGCAGCATTCGATAGCCAAACGACTATCTGCCAATCAGCTCAGCCCAATTCCCGCTCTCGTTCCTTACAAAACCACTATACTTTCCCACCCCTCCCTGAAACGAAAGATGTCGATCATTCCATCAATCTTCGGTCGCCGAAGCTACGATGCCTTCTCTCTTGATCTATGGGATCCTTTCGATCGCTTTCCCTTCAACTCCCTTGCAACAGCGAACCGAAACAGCGAGACTGCTGCATTTGCAAATACCCAAATAGACTGGAAAGAGACGCCAGAAGCCCATGTATTCAAGGCAGATCTTCCAGGGCTGAAGAAAGAGGAAGTCAAGGTGGAGGTTGAAGAGGGCAAGGTCCTCCAGATCAGCGGAGAGAGGAGCAAAGAATCGGAAGAGAAGAACGACAAGTGGCACCGTATAGAGAGGAGTAGCGGCAAGTTCCTGAGGCGATTCCGGCTGCCGGAGAATTCCAAGGTGGAAGAGGTGAAGGCAGCAATGGAGAACGGGGTGCTGACGGTAACGGTGCCGAAGCAGGAAGTGAAGAAGCCCGATGTGAAGGGCATTGAAATTTCTGGTTGAGAATGTGTGATCTTGTTGTTTTACCCAAATAGCCTTCTTTCTTCTCTTTTGTGTGTATGTTGGTTGTCTTTGTATTCGTGTCGCTGGAAGTATGTTGGAAATACAAGTTGATTGTTATGAAATCCGATGATGTCTTTACATTTGTAATAAGCAGAACACATCAATGTCAGTTTTTTCCTTAAACTATTTAAGTTGCTGTGCCTATATTTGTAATCCGAGATACTTACCTTGGATGACTTGAATGCCATATGAAGGCAGATGATCCAGACAGTCCATCCGATGGACCCTCCGGTTTTGTAAATTAGGGATCGCCTGGATGTCCGTTAGGGAGGAAAGTGTTAATAGTGTAGAATTGTTTAGAGCCGTGTAACTCTTGAATGGCTCAAATTTTTGGACCTTATATCTAGAGATGGCCACTAAGTTGTAGGTCAGCATGGATAGAGAATAGGATGCATATGTATAATTGTATATGCTAAGGCAAGGCATATTTGGAAATTACGGTGGCCGACTTGCATTCATATGCATTGCATTCATATGTATTAGGTGATTGTGGTGACAGTAAGGAGCTCATTGATCATGATTGGTACTGGCCAATCTCGTGTCCTATAGAGATGTCTGATCTAATCTCTTTTCTTTAGACAATCCATTTTTAGCTATAACCATTTTTAGCCATAACCGTTAGCCTTCCTACTTTCAAGCTCGCACAATAGGCTTGGAAAATTAATTTTGGTGAGGTTGGACATTTTAACCAAGTAGGAGCGGTAGTGAGTGTTTGGGTGAGCTTTTGAGCTCTTCCTTTTATTTGGGGAATTCTGTTTTTGTCAAACAGATGAGTTAGCAGCAATAATAACTTCATGAAGGGCTAATTTCATGAGGGGCCAAGCAGTTTACTTAAAGGGATTATTTTTCCCTTGCATTAAGAGATCATTGTATATCGTGCGATCCGAGTGGCATTACCAATTAAGGGATAGACTTCTTCTTTAAAAGTCGGGCGATTGGTTGGACTGTTTTTCCCTTGCACTAAGGGAAGTCCCCGTACTTGGTCGTATGGTTCTAATAAGAGGGACTTTCTTCCCTTTAATTAAGGGAAGTCCCGGTAGCTCGGATCGTCAATACATTTAAAAGAAATTCTCTTCTCCTAACTGGGAAAAGTTCTTTTATTGTAGAAATCGTCGAACTGTAGAAAACACAATAGTAGAATCATGAAGGCATTTTTTCCTTTTAAAAAGGGAAGCCGATCTTAGTCGAGTAGGTTGGGGTTGGCCGACGAGTCTTAGTACTGAGCTCGGTTGATTGGTTCAGCTCGGTCGTCAAGTTTCCTTACTCAACTCGACTTCTTTCCGTCCTTGCTCCGGCTTGGCATTCAAGGTAATGTACCGATGGAAACGACTTTTTAAATGTCGGTTGGTATGCTGGTTTTGGTCTTGGTCGTCCTCTTTCTTTCTTTTGGCATTAACGGTAGAATGTTCCCCCTTTTCCCTTCGCTTCCTATCCTCAGTCGAGTTATTTCTTCTTCGAACAGTTTTTCGTGAACTAAAGAGCTCCTCGACATTGGAATATTTTTTAGCTCGGTTAAGTAGGTCAACGAGGGTATTCGGAGAGTTCTTACCAATAGAGAAGAGGAACTTTCCTTGTTTAAGGCCAGCCACTATGGCGGTCAGAGCTATCTGGTCGGAATAATCATCGACCTGGACAACTTCGGCATTGAAATAGATGAGGTGGTCTCTTAATAGCTCGTCCTCCCTCTGCTTGATCGTGAGAAGATGAGCTAATGGCTTTCTTCTGTCTCTCCCACTAATGAAATGTGTGAGGACGGCTTTGCTGAGCCGCAAGAAGGAACCGATGAATCTCGGCTTCAGCTGCCTGAACCACTGCCGAGCAACTCCTGATAAGGTCGAGGAGAATGCTCGGCATATTACGGGGGCCGAGACGCCATGAAGCTCCATCAAAGCTTTGAAGGACTCAAGATGCTCGGCTGGGTTGGCAGTTCCAGAGTAGGTGATTATTTGCAGCATTTAGAACTTGAGTGGAAGCAAAGATGTCATAATGTCATCAATAAATGGCGGTTCGGTTTCTCCTAACATGGCCTATAATGAGGTTGGCACTCGGGCATAGTAGGCATGTCTGATGTCGTTGATTTGTCATCGATTTTTCCTGAACTCTGCCTCTCAAGGGCCCTCGTTCTCAGCCACTGCTTCAAGAGCTTTTCCATGGCTCTTCCTCTCTGTTGCGGGGCGCAAGTCGGAGTATGCGAGTGTGGTTGCTCCTGAAGTGTAGGAAAGAGCCTGGGCTGGCAGCTCAGGAGGTTGCTTGTTTCTCTACGAGTTAACCGGTGCTTAAGGTGGTGCAGTGGTTGCACCCTCTTCTGTATCGCGACCAAGGGGTAGATTTTGTCTCTCTAGGAGTTGCATGAGTCAATCCGTGTTTTTATTCAGAGCTTCGACTCAATTCTCAAAGGAGACTAATTGACCACCCCAGGTGCGAGATTGAGGAGTGGGCGCAGCGGGAGTAGAGTCGGCCTACTGCTGGTAAGGCTGAGCACCATACTCGCTTATGATACAGGAAGAGCCGGGATGGCCGCACTAATGGCAGCTAGAGCTTTCTTATTTCCTTTTGCCATTGTAGTTTCCTGGTAAAGCAGGAATGACTTTGATGTCGTTTCCACAGACGGTGCCAAACTGTTGATGCAAAAATTTGGTCCACTCTTTTTAAACCTTCGAGTACCTACACAGGAAGAAGACAAAGGAGACCCTCACTAGAGAAGAGGACCCTCTGATGCCAAAGGCAGGCTAGGAATCTAGGTTTAGCAGTATCGAGGGGTTTTGGGTGAGAGATTTTGCATACCTTTCACCATTAGAGGTGCTCCCGTTTACAAGTGAGGAGAGACGGTGACGGGGAGGAGATCTCCCTGTTTAGTAGGGACGTGTTGTAGTAAGATTCGAATCTCAAACGCATGGATGAATATCCCAAAATCCTTAGCAAAGATCTCGAAATTCCGAGCATGTCGCGGATATCCTCTGAAATCTTTCGAGAAGATCTCAGGCGGATCTTTCTTAGATAAGATCTGCCTCTTACTGCAGAGATGTGCAGTAAGAAGCCGAGGTAGCCTTGGCCGACCTAACCTGGGGATAGTATAATGACTTGAATTCTTTAACGAGCCTTGACCCTTCTTTTAGTGTCGTGTAGATTGCCAACCTACCCTTTTACTTCGTGTTTAAAGCAGTGAGGCCAAGCTCATTTCCTTATTAGAATTCTGATAATATATGTTGTGAGGGGTCGAGCTCAAGAGTTTGAAGTGGTTAGAATTCTGATAATATATGTTGTGAGGGGTCGAGCTCAAGAATTTGAAGTGGTCTTAGCCAACCTGAATACTCACATGAGCTTCAAGCCTACGACCTGCCTTAAGAGTCCGAGATGGTCTTAGCCCACCTGGATACTTGAATAAATTTTGAACTTCCCCTTATTATTGGGTAGATGGCCGACCTGCCTTCATATGTAGTAAGTGACCGACCTCTCTTCCTTTGCCATTGAGGAGCTCAATGGTCATGACCAGCACTAACCGACCTTGTGTCCTGCAGAGATGTCCAAGCTGACATATTCTCTTTAACCAGTTCATTTTTACCCATAACAATAACCATTGAGACCCACCGTGAATGGTAGCATCAGCCGATCCTCACCATGCAGGCGCCACACCAACAAAATTAATGGATGGTTAGTGGTCTCGCAACTAATGAGCCTGATTTTTCACGACAGGCCTTCATGATGGGCCCCATAGTTTACTTGACCCAGATGAGCCGACCATTTGTGGGGTGATCGGTTCTCTAGAGACTTGTCATCCCTCTGACAATTGAACTTGGTAATAAAACAAGGATATGAGACAGCCAAACGCACAAATGAGAGATTGAAGAGATAATCACGCACGTGTAAGTGCATCTTTTAGATGGGACCCATCATAAAAACGCTTTGTTCAAAATCAAGCACGATACCCATCGGATGGTTTTTTTTTTAATTTTTTGTATGAATGCTCTTGATCTCACACGGGTTTCAACCTCTGGCAAATGCAATTAAAAAAAAAAAAAAATCTTGCTAACGTCTCAAACCTTTTACATGGCAACCGCACAACCTGAACCATTCATACATCTACGAGCAAGCCATGGTGCAAGAATCAAGCTGATCGGACGTTCCTGACCAGCCAATTTGGTACATAGCCAGAAATCACGTGGTTAGAACCATCAGTGTTATTTCAAAATCATAAGAAATACGAAGTGGGATCTATTTACTAGATGTTTCAAAATGATGATTGGACATATTTTGTTTCTCCAGTCAATCTTCACTGTCCATTTTCATGCTATTGATTGGAGGCCTAGGATCACCTGATTGGCATCTTGCTCATGGTGGTATGAATGAATGAACTGTTCAGATGGACAATAGGTGTGTCATTTAAAAGGTTTGGGGAAGAAGTTGCAATCTCATTTTTTGCTTATGGCCATAATCAAATTCTGCATTTGCTAGCTCAAGCAAACCCGCAATGCAAACGCTGGCCAGAAGCCAACGGACACTTCAACAAGTGCTTCCTACAATCAAGCTTAACTTGGAGAAATAGCGTTTTGTTAGTCCTACAATCAAAGCATAATTTTGAGAAATAGTAAACTTTCTACCCATTAAACCAAACTAATCAAAGCTAAAACCAAATTAAGCTACTGGAAAAAGAGCTAAGGATTTCTCTCCCAGGCACAATCCAGCCCATGGTAGACTACCTCTAGATAGAGAAAACAGCAAGGTCTTTGATGTTATAGAACTCGGAATTTCAAGATCCTGCATTCCCACATTCAGAAGCTGTAGGAGACCTGGCTATAGGAGTTGTAGGAGACCTGGTGGTATGAAAGCTAGAACAGCTGCCTACCTTTGATGTTGGCTTGCGATGCTTCACGAGAGGGACCAGTGACTGCACCACGTCTGCCATTAGAGGCCTGTAATCTGCTTCCGCTTGTACACACATTGCCGCAATGGCTGCCACCTGAATAACCTCCTTCATCGAATACTGACCTTCCAATGATGGATCCATGATCTGTACAACCTTTTCTCTATCCGTGAGCCGAGGCAATGCCTTTTAGCATACAAAGAGGAATAAGGCAAAAGGATAATTAATATAATTATAAATTCAGGGTCACAATTCAGCCAGGAAAAAAAAATGACATGATAAACTGATAAAACTGTCACCCAACAACCAAGATATAGCATCATATAATGTTAACAGGATTGCAGAGCCTCAATTGACAGTGAGATAAAAACCATTCTGGTGAATTTATCACACTTACAAACTGTGACTTGGTGCAGAGACGTGGAAAATGCCCATTTCCATTTTAGACACTCCCCAAAGGCACATAGAGGACTGTTAATCCATCCCAATTTGCAGGCACATCAAAATCATTACTCCAACTATTAAACAGCATCCTAGTATTACAGCTAACAGAGCCAAAAATGTTTTGGGTGTTTACTAGAACTTAGTGACCTTCCATCATTGAGCATCATGAACTTAATTCCAGCAGGAAACAAATGAACCTGAATTTCAGGACCGAACCTAGGACATTTTAGGAGTGAACCTTGCACATTTTAGGAGTGATCTACACATACAAGGATTTCTACCAAGAGAAGTTATAAGAAGAGTGCTCTGAAGTGTCCCGACTGAGAAACCATGCAAGTGGGGAGCATTCTTAGCTGATCCACTCTGATGATCTGATGGGTCCAATCATTGATAGGAGATACCCCAAAAATCTCGAAAGTTGAAACATTATACTCCTTTCAGTGGCCCTACGGTTAAGAAAATACAGATCCATTGGAGAGAGAATGCTGGAAATTTCTCGAACATTTTTTGAGCCTCCACCACCCATGGTGGATCCCATCAGGTCAAACAGTCTGGAGCACCAACCATGGGCCCCACTTCAACAACAAGGCGCATCAGCACACTATTCAGGTAAGGAGGCATCAATTATGCAATCTTCCGTAGGCTTGGATAGGCTATAGATCAACAGCAAGGATATAATTTCTGCAGTTTTCTTTGTAATTGGTGTCTGGAACATGAAATCTAAACTAATTAGTTGTGGCAGCAGATATTACTTGCAGGGAAATTAATTGGAAAAAGGAAACAGGATTCCCTACCCATGATACAAGAACACCTTCCCCAGGAGCCCTCTTCATGTCAACTGGAACCCTGCCTGTGAGCAGCTCCAAGAGCACAACCCCATAGCTGTATACATCTGATTTGGTGGTCAAATGTCCAGTTAATGCGTATCTGTGTGGGAAAGAGACCTTCATAGTTAGAGTTAAATCATATCGTCTATTATCTTTTGCCTTAAAATTTGAAAAATAGAGAGCATGGTTATTTCATTTATAAGCATGCTACTGTAAGTGGCAGCAGCAGGTAATAATATTTCTGTTGATCTTCCAGGAAAAAAAAAAGTAAGCTACTGTCAGTAGCAGCCATGGTATTCTGTAACGATAACGGTTACCGTGATACCCACCACCATTACCATTACAATATGGGCCATAACGGCCATTACAGTCCCCATAATGGTTGTTACAGTCTTCTTTTTGTTTTTTAGATAAACATGTATCAGCCCCCTAACGACTGTTATGGGTCCATTATGAGGGCCATTACGAGTTTTTATATATATATATAGTAGCCGTTATGACCCCGTAACACATAACAGTTGCCACCGTTACTGTTATGAATGGCTATTATGGTCCCATAACGGCCGTTACGGCACACCTTGGTGGCACCTTCCCTAGCAGTCAACAAATATATGAGTAATTCTTATTTTAAGAACAAATAGTAGAAGTTGTAGTTCTTACTCGGGAGCGACGTATCCTTGGGTGCCCAATACACGGGTGGAGACATGCCCTCCAGCTTTCTCTGATCCAAGCTTGGCCAAGCCAAAATCTGAAACTTTGGCATGGAAGTTCTTGTCCAAGAGGATGTTGCTACTCTTGAAATCTCTGTGAATCACTGGGGGGCTGACATGTTCATGTAGGTATTCCAGACCTCTGGCTGCTTCCAGAGCTATTCTCATTCGGGTCTCCCAGTCCAACTTCGAAACGCCACCATGGGAACCTGTGAATCTAGAATCACACCAATAAATTCATCTTGAAGGGACATGTAGCCAACATGTATACATTTGCTTAATTGTGTATATCTGAGAGACTTGCGGATAAGTGCATGCTTTGACCAAAAATTAAAAATAAATAAAGTAGCACAGCCGTCCAATGAAGGTATGTTCACCAGTAAAGGTTGAATGGTATATGACAGAGCAGGCTTCAAGGCTAACCATGTATACTATAGAAAAAGCAGATGATTAGATAGAGGATTTCCACATGAGTGATGATAACAAGGATAATGCTTACAACTTTAATATGGAGTCCTTTCAAAAAAAAAAAACAAACAAACAAACAAACAAACAAACAAACAAAAAAATAAAAAGTAAGAAAGAAAAAGAAAACCATGGATACGTAAGTTTCTTGTGTTACTTTTCTTGGGCGTCATTCATAAATGAGGCTAAGATATACAAGTTTAATATGGAGCCTACACCCATTTGCAAATCAAATGTCAACAAAAAAGTTTGTCCTCCTATCTTTTCATTTTTAATAAAACCACACACACACAACTAGAGGGAATAGAACATGAATGTGCACACACAACTAGAGTGAATAGAACATGAATTAGGTGGCGCGTGCACAACAATCTAGGCTGCATAGAACATGAACTAGGTGGCATGCATACACACTCGCGCACACACCAATCTAGAGTGAAGAGAACATGAATTGGGTGGCTACAGCCTTATGGTACTGCCTTTGGATACGGCTATTGAATCCTCAATAACAGCATGCCTGTGCTTCTTTCCTTTTTCCCATTTCTGAAATACTAGAGCAACTCCTGCATCATTGACTGACAGTTCTGACAGTCTATCAACAGCTTAATTCAGCATTAGGTCTCCCGCAATCCTTCTGCTTAAAAGTTAGATCCATCTGTTAGAAATAAAATGCTTGTGCATATTTTGTACTTCATGGGGATTATGATTCAGTCATCTAATTATTGTTTAGTGTTCCAAGGACATCTTAGTGTAAGGCATTTCAACCACATACCATCTCCCTTCCCCTGACAAATAGCATATGATCTTATATAATTAACACTAGCAGTAGCACTATCAACGTTGTCAATTGATATATGCATTTGTTCAGAATTTCAAAATGAGGCTTATGATCAATATGGAACCTCACCCAACCTTCTAGTTGCAAAGAACACTAATTCTCAATATATCCAGAGATCCCAAATGCTCAATCAACATATTCTCAAACCGAGAAGGGACCACCCATTTGGAACAAAGCATTGTGATTGTTTTGAAAATAAAAGAGTTTATGTTTTAGAATCAACAATCAGAAAGTGAACCACAACATGCGCATGCATGCACATACTCGGACCGAACCACATTTCTAGAGAGAGATACATGCTAATGTGCAGCCCACATTGTATGCTGCTTTTGGACGGAACTAAATAGGTGTTTTTCTTTTCTTTTATGATTTACAGCACCAATTACAGTTGTGAAGGAAAGAACTTAAGGGGCTGTTTGGGGTGAGGGATTTGGGCAATTTGTGAAATCCATAGATTTCAAATATCCCCTGCTTGTGTTTTGTTGAGGATTTGTCAAATTCGTAGATTTCTCAAATCCACAACCCCGTAAATACATGGATTTGGGGCAAACCCAAATCCCCAAAAGAACTAAAGACTTCACAAATCTACAAAATGAAGGACTTGTTTAAGCAATAAAAGTTGTTGCATATCAATATATGCTTCCAAATCCAATAATTTGTAGCTTGCTTCCAAAGAGTGGACTTTGAGATTTGCCAAATCCAAAGCATTGAATTTCTTAAGTTTATGAAATTATCAAATCCATAGTTTCATTTCCTCAATCCCAAACAGGACCTAAACGACAAGATCGACACTTATGTACTGCCAATCTACCACATACAGAAACCAAGTGCTGCACAAGATGTCAACATCACCTCTGTTCATGCAGATAGAAAGAAAGACAAAAATTCTCAACAGAACCAAAGCAACATGCCTGGTGGTATCCCTAATTAATATTTCCTTTAAAGAAGGCGAGTTGTGGGGTCATCAGAAATTAGAAGAGACTAGTAGCACTTTTGCATCTCTGATTAAACAAGAGTATCTGAAGGAACAAGTGGTTCCCTAAATCACCCAGCAAATGCATAGCAAGCAAGTTCTTCCCATCTAGAAAAAAACAACAACCAGGAATATATTCAAGCAAAAACCAAAGAACTGTCAAGAAAAACCAGACAATGGGCATACCACTCTCAGGATAAAGGTGCTCTTGCAGACCTCCATTTGACATATACTCATAAACCAACAATTTATGGTCATTATCTGTACAGTAACCCAGCAATGCCAGCAGATACGGAGAAAGAAGACGGCTAAGCAACTCCACCTATCATCCAACAACTAATTAGAGAGTAAAAAGGACATTCACCTATCCAAATAGCAAATACTCGCCATCCAGAAACAACAAAGAAGAGCTTTGCTAGCAAGGCTTGCCCAATGTGCTTGCCCCTATTGCTGACAATGTGATTACACAAACCATTCATCTAGGAGGCAACCATATATAGCCTGGATGGATTAAAACTGACTAATCAGATATCCTCGTCATATATAGGAAAGTGATCTAGAAATTCCTCTTCAAGACCACTGTCAGTAAGATTTTTCCAGGTCAGCCATTGATGGTGAGACCCAATAGATGACTACTCTTGATATCACATGGTGAGGGAGAAAGGTCGAGCAGAGTGGACGAACCTTGTCACACACACACAAGGACAGCCGGTTACAAAAAGCATTGATTGGCAGAACGAACCTCCATTTTGAACTCCTCTTCCCCCTGCTTTCCGGATCGATCCATTAACTTAACAGCGATCTTCCTCCCATCAGGAAGGACGCCCCTGTAGACCGAGCCAAAACCGCCATGCCCAATAACATTAGCCTTGCTGAATCCACCAGTCGCAGAATGAAGCTGCTTGAAATTGAAGACCTGTACTCCTTTCTCTGTAACAACTTGCATCTTTGAGGTACCATCTCTATCGCTGGTATTCCCTTTCAAATTCAAAAAGGGGAAAGGGGGAAAAATAAGGAATTCACATGAATCAGTCTCAGAATATCAAAAGATGTTGAGGCATTATAGGATACACACGAACAAAACAAAACCACGTTTCTTGTTCACGCCTGGTAATTATATAGGCGGACCCCTCTCATTCGGTGATGTGGAGCATTCATCTGATGGTTCCCTTCACAAATGGGCCACAAAAGAACACCAACTCCGATCTTGACAAATGGGGACCTACTAATGGACAGTTTAGCCCAAAGGTCAACATTCAGCTGGAAGGAAATCCACATTGTTGTAATTTTCCGATGGGAAACCAGGGTAACATGACCCATCCGTGATGGGCCCACCAAATGAACGATCTGGAACACAGAAAGGTGGGGCTCACCAGTAAACTTGCCGGCAGATATAATATAAAAAAAAAGGCCATTTTCTAGACTGAACATTGTATATTGTTTAGAAACTGTTTTGACATTTTCTTTTTCCATCATAGCTCCCTCCTTTCCTACTTTTGGCGTAGAACAAAAGGCATATGATTCGAGTACCAAAAGCAGGAAAAAGGGGGTGCATGCATCAAAAAAGTGGGCGGCGGGAGTAAAATGTGAATTACAAAAAGAAAGTAAAACCAGCAGAAAACCCTGAAGAAAGTATACAACCAGAACAGCAACAACATTTAAAAATCTCTAAAAATGAAAAACAAAAATCAACCGAATCGAAATAAAACCCTAGAAAAACTCACTGGAATGTTTAGTCTTGAAGCGCTTGGAGACCTTGTTCCTGATGTAGCAGTAATAGCTGAAGGCAACGATCAAAGAAACCACAGCCAAGGCAGCGACTACAACGATCACCACAAGAACAACAACCTCCTTCTTCGCATCTCTACCTATAGCTTCCATCCTCTCTATAAGAACTTGAACTTCCAAACCCTAAACGTAGGAAATGAAACTAGGAGAGGAAGGAGATGGCAGAGAGGAGGAAGGTCATGGCATCTCACTCTCTCTCTCTCTACTGCCGTTTCGCCAGCTTTCAGCTGGAAGGTATTTATAGGGATGCTGAGGAAATGGCAGTGGTGGAGGTTTTGAACTGACTGATTGGACCCTCATTACGGAGAGGAGAGAAAACAACAAAAGAGCGTGCAGTGCTTTTCTCTATGCAGAGAGAGAGAGAGAGAGAGAGAGAGAGGTGTGAGAGAGAGAGAGAGGGCGCCAGGATCTGAAATTGAACGGACGCAATTAGAGGTCCCTTTCTCGTACATGCGCATAGGTATTTGTTCGGGGGAGCTATTTGATACTCTGGCTGCGTATGAAGCTTGATACGTAGGAACTGAAAAAATACACATGCGGGATATATGAACTCAGATAAAACAGACTATTGAGATAAATCCCAAGATCATATTGGTTGAAAAACCTGAGCCGCTGATTCGTCGACACATGTTTTTTGAAAGAAAATCATTGATGTCTACCAATTTATAGTTAGATGATCAAATTTTATTAAATCATATTAACTGGGACCCATAATTTGGACGGTTTAAGTTGAGTTTTGTATTCCATGCGTGTGATTTTTTAGTGCTTTCAAAATGCCTGCGTATCATCCGTCGACACTCTGTAGAGTGTCGAAGTTTTTCTCAAATGTAAGTGGGTTTAGCTATTCCCACACGCACCTCTCTACACGCATTTTGTACGTTTTGGACCGGAATCGCCTACCAAAACGTTTTGGGTCCCACGGAGGTGTATATGTGAAATCCACCCGGCACATCAGGTGATGACCCTTATGTTCACCGTACATAAAAAAGATTAGCCTGATAAAAGAACTATAATGGACCAGAGAAATGGGAACAATGTAACATTACGCTAAATTCTCTGATTTACGCTGGGCCACTTGAGTTTTGGATCTGGCTTATTTTTGTATCTTCCATGCATTTTGGTGAATCTCACCTGATGAACGGTTTTGATGAAAGATACCCACCATGTTGGCACCACACATAAATTTATGGTTGGCATACTACTAACATTATTCACTCTGGTGTGCAAGACCTGATGTTTAGATCTATCTAAATTTTGACCCCAGGGTCTATCATCAAGCGACCCACCTGATGCACGGAGTGGATTTCACATATACAATAGGGTGGGACCCAAAGATACCGATTCTTTCACGCTATGCCTAAAACAGGTGTGATAGACAACTCCGGTCCGGGGCCTGGTTCAGCCCTTGCATAGCAGACGTGTGATCGATGTGGCATTCATTATTTAATAAGCGCTATAAACAGCCCTTGCACGGGGAGCGGATTGTGAGGCTCTTACTGTGGAGCACCTTTATGTATGTATTCTACTTCCATGCTCTCTGTCCGTTTTTTCATTTCATCTCATGCATGATCCAAAAAATGATGCATATTCGAATCTAAGTAGAATGCAGCATAGGAAATAGTTGTGATTGAACGCCCCACCATTATAAATTTCTAGGGCCAATCTCAATGTTTTCGTAATATTTATTTGCCACCTAAAGTTTTGGTTATGTTTATTTGTCATCCAACCTATTGGGAGTGTCACAAATACCGACCCCTTCAAAGAAGAAAAGAAGAAGAAGAAGATGGACGCAAAATGCTGGTGGCTCCTAAAAAGTTTATAATGGTCAATCACTACTATTTCTTATGGTAACTAGAGATTAGGATTTGTATAATTTTTACAAAATACCTTAAAATGATTTAACATATCAGATGAATGACATAGATATATGATACATATATCAAGGTGGCCTCATGGTAAGTGCGGACTGAATTGGCTCCCCATTGCACCAAAGAGAAACGATATATTGGACCCCTATACGAAACCTTCCGTGCACCAAGATGCAGACTATTGTCGTCACCTCCAATCTTCTCCCGTGAGTGGAATGCAGCCTTAAGCTGAAGGGGGTGAAGGAGTGGGTTCTTAGTACAGCAAAAAACGGGTAAGTTATGGGGGCATCACCGCGTTATAACCACATTGTTTATCTATTCGAAGATTCCATTTTAATTTTATTGCATTAGCCGAAGAATGAGGTAGATCCAAAGCTCAAGTGAACCCACCACTTAAAATAGTGGGACATTGATACCTACTGTTCAAACCTTTCTGAACCCATCATAATGTTCTTTTTTGAGATCCAACCTCCTTGTAAGTTCACATAGACATGTACAGCTTTAAGAAGTTTTAAATGGTAGAAGTTTAATCTCCATTTCTGTGGTGGATCTGCTTGAACTTTAAATCTGACTCATTATTTGGCTCATGCTCTGAAATGATCTCTCCAAATAGATAGATAGTGTGGATGCAACACATACATAATAGTGGGGCTACAGAACATGGTGACTTCACTTCAGCAGCCAAGTCGCTACTGATTATGTCAATAACTAATCCTCATCCCCATTCACCTATCTTCAGCATGCGCATCATTTACATTCCGTCAGCTAGTCTACAAAAACCCAAATCAATCCAGTGGTCCTATCACATGAGAATAATTTTAACCATCCATTTTTGCTCACCACTAAGTTTACAATTCTTTATCATTTCTGTTGATGTAGAAATATGGTTAGCCTTTCCTAAACTCACGAACCTGCACAAAGGATAGATAAGGAAGACTGTCTCATGTAGAGAACCCTTTGATGCCTAAGTCAGGAAGAGAATTTGGGTTTAGTTGAATATTGATGGTTTAAGGCTAAAGATTGTGCGTACCTTTCACTTTAGGGGTTTTCTTATTTATAGGTGAGGAGAGGCGGTGTCGTACAGAGCACCTATCCTTGTTTGACATGAATTTATTATAGTAGGATTTGGACTCCTGTGCGGTGGATCTTTCTAGATCCTTGGCTAGAATCTCAGGGTAATCTATGTGGGAGTCCATTTCTATGATCTTAAAATGAGATCGCTGACAAACCTGATTGAGGTTAAGTCGGATCCTACAGAGAGCATGTTCAGCTGTCCTGAAGTAGTCTGACCTATTTCACAACTAAGGTTGGTGTTGCTTTCGTTGAAGGATGGGTCTTGCCGACTTTTTTTTTTTTTTTTTTTTTTTGGCGGAGCTTGTTAGTACACCCCCCATCAGTTCACACTTCACTGTTAACCACCCCCACTAGGGAATTGATACCAACACCACATTGTTGAAACGTGGTATCTTTCACTCAGTCTACCACTTGACCTATGGATCAAGGTGTGGGTCTTGTTGACCTGAGATGAGTTACCTTACTTCAGATCATAGTCAATTAATAACTATCTTCACCTTGTGCCTAGAGGTCGGGCTCAACCTTTCTCCATACTTAGCATTGGAGGTCGAGCTCAGCTTTTTTTGTTACCGGGTTGAGGAGAAGGAGGTTGGATCATCACTCCAATTGTTGCTTTAAGAGCTGACCAGGCCCGTTTAACAGTAGGCCGGGCTATTTTCCTCGTAACAATTTTATCGGTATATTTTTTTTAAGTAGTCTAAAAAAAGAGAAGACTGGTCCTAATTGACGGATGAGATCGATGCAAAGATTCTAAATGCAACTATAAGTGTATGGAAAGTGGATACACTTGCCTCGCCAGGTCAGTCCTCCACACAGAAGTAAAGAATTTGGACGGTTGGACTTTTTCAACAGCTCTCCTTATTTTGTAAAGGCTTTTCATTTTTTTCTTGTGTGTGTTCATTATTTAGTAATATCCGCAAGGTATGATTACCTGATCCGCGGACGAATATAGCTAGGACAATGACCATATACTCCGGCGGAGTGTGATGGCCGATACGCACGTACTCATAAATTGTTCACAAATTGCAGAAGTGGCATACAAATTAAACTTTTCCAGATTATGGATCTAATTTGTATGTATCATCAAACAAAAATTACACTTATTTGATCATCTGAATATTAGATCAGTGGACATCTAATATCAAGTGGTCCTACTTCATCCAAGTGTCCAGAAACCAGAGTTTAAGATTTCTCAACCAATATTATTTTGGGATGTCACTTTCATACAGTAAATTTCACAATATATTCGGTTTGATTGGAGCTAATGCTGCCACGTGCCCAATCTCTACTCACCTGTGCATCAAGCGTCAGTCTCTGGCAAGTATCAATTAGTCACGGATGGCAACAGCGACTCCTATCTTGGCGATTCCACGTCATCATCTCGGGAGAGTGATGAGCGCTCCTACCTAGAGAGTCATGCAATCCGCAGACCGGCGAAGAGAACCGTTGACACGGTCCCCGCCAGGCGTTCTTGAAGATGCAATTAGCGGCACATGTGTAAGATATCAAGCCCGTTCATCCTATCGGGCCCACGTCGATCAATCTAGAAGCTTTTTTATCATATTGTACTCGCCACATGTATGCAAAGAATCGAAGAAGAGCTGTTTCTAGGCTAGAGAATGTTCTCAATGGGACCCACTTGATGATTGGATCAGTGTTTCACACACGTGCCACTGACTGCTTCGATCTCTCCTCATTCATCTACGACTGCCTAAATGTGCAAGCGTGGCACGCGGAAGGGAAATCGCCGCAGAATCTGTATGTTTGCTGGGACGCGACAAATGGCAATCGGTATCGCTGCTGGTACGGTACAAGCGCGCACAGATATCGCTTGGTATACATGCGCGGGGTGGGCTCCAGTTGGCGGGTTGATTGGAGGGAAAGCAGTTGACCGGAAGTGCTCCACTTGTTCTAAACATATGGTTAGGACCCCCCTCCAATGTATGCTTGCACGTGTCACACGTGTGCAAAATCCAAGCCGTTCATCGGACATAGCCGCCTGTGTACGATCAACAGTCTAAATTCAATGTAAAGGCACTGCTGGTATGATGATCATATCAACCTGATTAACAAGACAGAATTTAGACGGTTGGATTTGCGTGATGATCAGCTTGTGTCTTTGACATGTGCCCTACGTACGTTGCTACTTGAAAGAGGTGAGTGGGAATGGAAATGAAGTATGTGCAGATCCAAGCAAATTCTTGGGTGGTCCCACATCGAATCAGAAAGGTAGGAATTAGAGGAGAGCGGATTAGGTGAGACCCCGGCCTCACCCAAGACGGTGCGGCCGTTACCGTGGGGCCCACCTTGATGTATGTATTATGCATCCACGCCGGCCATCCTTTTTTTTACGGATCATTTTAGGGAATTGTCCTAAAAATGAAGCATATCTAATTATCAAGTGGACCATACCATAAGAAACAGTGGTGATTGACCATCCTACCATTAAAAACTTCTTAGGGCCCACCTTAATGCTTCCTTAGTGTTTATTTACCATCCAAACTGTTGATAAGGTCACCTAAGCGTGGATGAAGGGAGAAAAAACAAATATTAGCTCGATCCAAAACTTTTGTGGTCCATTAATGGTCAATCACCACTGTTTCTTATGGTATTGTCCACTGATAATTAGATCAGTTTCATTTTTGGAATAATGTCATAAAATGATTTATAAAAACTGATGGACGGTAAATACATCAAGGTGGGGGCCGTACCGTCTTGGGTGAGGCCGGGGTCTCACCTAATCCCCCGTGGAAATGAAGTGCGCGGATAAAAGAAGCAAACCATAGCTACTTTTTTCAAGAGCTGCTAATCTCATCAGTTTTCTAACTTCCAAAGCCTTCATTGCCATTCTAATCAACTCATTGAGCCCTCTCATCCATTGCAGATGGGAGATGGTACAATAAGCCCTGGTGCATTATAATAAGGTAATCCACCCATATCTGTATGGCATGTGATATCTTAAAAGCTAGTACTAAAAAAAGTGATGGTGTTTTTATCTGTCAATTGGTCCACGGGGATTTGGGCGGTGACCCCATCGCTTATTGTTGGGATGTGGGCGGATCTGATTTGGCCCCCACTGGGACCTAGACATAGATGACAGCCATGTCAGGGGCTCCTTAGAGCCGGCTGTAATGTATATAAAAAAGGCAAATTGAAGGCTGAGTGCACCACACCACATGAAGCATGAAAACTTCCTAGTGCGCACTGTTATGTTTCTTTACCATAACTTGATCATAAATATCAGCTTGATTCAAAACTTTTGGTGGGTCCTAAGAAGTTTTCAACAATAGGCTATCTCTCACTGCTTCCTGATAGTAAATTTACTATTTATAGTAATTGTTCTATCTGGTTTAATCAAACTAAACTTTAATGTAAATAATAAAAACGGAATATAAAGAATTTTCAACCATAGATTTGATGAAATCTTGCAAATTCAGTATGGGTAACCTGGCGTAGCCAGGTTGGTTGGCTAAAGTAGCCTCTCCTACCTCAAAATTATATATGGTAGGTCAACTCATTCCAGTTTGCATGACACACCTGTTGTAAGGTTTTGACGCTCCAGATCACTGTCGCATCCGATCAAGCCTTTTCTGGTCCATCCCAGACATGAAAGTGTCCTCTCCTACCTCAAAATTATATATGGTAGGTCAACTCATTCCAGTTTGCGTGATACACCTGTTGTAAGGTTTTGACAGTCCAGATCACTGCCGCATCCGATCAGGCCTTCCCTGGTCCATCCCAAACATGAAAGTGTCCACAACCCACTCTACATCACCCACTGTAATGTTTATATTCCATCCAATCCATTCATTTTAGCAACCCACCAGGGTCACGAATTGCCTGTGCACCCCCAGGAAGATATGTGGTCTGAAGCTGTAGTGCTCACAGATGCCCACGAGAAATCCACTCCATCCATCAGTTTCTCAAGCTCACAATAGGACAGGATTCCAATTAAGGCAGATCCAAAACACAGTTGGAAAACAACATCACACGAAACAGCAGGGATCGAACACTCACAATTGGACACTTTGTGGGGGCCACGTAAGATTTGATCAGGATGATACCTGTGATTAAAGCTCGTCACACTGGTAATAACCTCATGAACGGTTTGGATGGCATATAAACATCATGGTCAGCTATAGAAAGGTTTCAACGGTGCATGTTCCCGTTCTCACTCAATCCCACCGAGTTTTGGATCAGCCTGATTATAGTATTCCTATCCTATTGTGAGCTTGAGAAACCAATGGAGTGGATTTCTCACAGAAATACGTGGGCCCCACAGCTTCCGACGACAAGAACTTCCAGTGGGGGCTTGAGTGCCGTATGAGCTTGCTTTTTAGGACAAATGGTAGAAACGGGGTAACACGTGTACGGACTGGGTGGATCTGACATATATAAAGTTATTCCCCCTATGTTGAGGGTAGGGGTGCCCTGTATACCTACCGGCTTAGGTTAGCGTTCCTCCTCGACCAACTCTACCAATCTCGAATCCCCGATTCTGCCGCCCATACCTCGGAAAATCCACAGGCAATGCGCAAACAAAGGCAGCCAAGATGCAGGTCTTGGTGTTCTTCTAAGGTGGGCCACCCATTAAAAAATAACTGAATTAAAAAGATACCCCATAAAACAAAGACAAGCCCTGTTTATTTTAAGATACGCACACCTCCATTAAACACCCCCACCCCGGTTTTTTTTTCGTTTTGCACACCCTCTTTTTTTCTACTATGAGTAGAACCAACTACTATTTCTGCACTACTTAGTACCAATAGTTTAAAAAAGAGGGGTGTGAATCAGAACAGGGAGGTGTATAAATTAGTCCCCTTCCAGAATATTACTCCCATCATCCCAAAGAAATGGTTATTAATTTTCCTAGAAATTTGTTTTCATGGGAAATGACATTAGAGAATAAACAAATGGAAACAAATTCCAATTTGAGACCGTATAAAATGCCAACTCATCATTTAAACAATTGGCCAGGTAGGAATGGATATTTTTAAATTTTAAATGACGTTGAATATTTTTTAGAATGGAGAGAAAAACCAAAAATAAAAAAAAAAAAAAAATACAATAACAGGATTCAAACGACATAAGATCAAATCAACAGCTAAGAATCCTCCATTAGATTCTGACAGGAACAACTGCTTCTCCAGAAAATTAAAGGAACACGGCATCCATTAGCCAAAATAATGTCACTTGGGAATTTTATCATTTATCAAAATTGTTGCTTTTACCAATGACTCTTCGATGGGCTTCTTGGTAGCCAACGGAAAACATCATTGTCTAAAAAGATGTATGCTGCTCTAGTCCAAGTACAATGGGATCACCCGGCCATCATTTGAGTTGTTGCTGCTTGCTATAGTTGTCTGCCGCTATTGATAATGATTGTATTGAAACGGGGAATCCCGGACCCATCTGCATGAAGGCCATTAATAGAGAAGCTTTAAAAATTAAAACAAAAAAGATACCTATGCATAGAGATGTGAATGGCAGGCTCTAGTGCCTTGTAAGGTCCAACAGGTGAGATACTACAATACCATGTTTGCACATGACAACACATTATTTAAGCACATCAATATGAGGACTGAGCCTTATGAAGAGCAAATCACAAGTTAGTTATGAATGGGTTAAATTCGACAGTACTACATTTCAGCTCATTAGATGAGCTAGGCAGTTAGGAAAAATACAGGTGCAAATTGGGCGGGTTGGGTAAGGTTGAGGGTCAACCCAAGCCCAACACAAACCTCGAGAGGACCCAACCTGCAACCTGACACAAACAAATTCCAACTTGAGGTCCTCTATGCACAACCCAACCCAAATACATGTGATTATTATTACTATTCCCAACCAGACCCGAATTTGCCCAACCCAAGGATGGGTTGGGTCCATTGGGTTCATGTTGACCAAAACCCAAGTTGCAGCACTATGGAAAAAGGATGCAATTTGATTTGTAATGGGCCCGGACAATTTAAGAATATATGATAAATGCTGGTCAGTATCGGCATAACCAGGTTGGTATCTGCATTTAAGCCCATGAGGAATCCTAATATGTAAGTCATTGAATAAAGGTTCTATGCAGTTCCCTCCCTTACAGTACACGTGGCAACAAGTCTGGTGATTGAGGCTTTTGCTCTGGTCAGCCACAATGTCAATAATCCATATCAAGAGAGGCAAGCAGACCGGAAAATCATAGCTATCCAATATATTGTCTGCAAATGAATGGTTACTGCAGCACTCCACATTCAACTGGCAAAACTTGCAACAAACATGATGGTCACGGTAGTCCAAGTGACATTTCGCATCTTGCCGGTTCACAAGGCAGCCCACCAGACCGAGAGTTCCAGTCACCAGATATACTTGCCATGTGTACCTTGAGAATTCAATAGAACACAATACGCAGCATCCTAAATGTCAGCCTTTGGTTTAGATGGCCTTCATACTGGAGTGTGGAGCCTTGGCTTCTGATTTTGGCAGGGGCCATTAAGGTTCCTGTTTTCTTTTGTTCTTTTTGTGGTGCTAAATTATCATTAGCAAAAAAGAGCCTAAGAATGTGAAAACAAGAAGGTTTGCAAGATTACCGTGCTGCACAAGCTGAAGGACTTCACGTACCCAGCATATTTAGAAGCTGCAAGAAGATAAAATCAGTCATGAGTGATGAAACGTTTGACAAGCAATGACAAGTTTCCACCAGTGTTTTCGGTAGCGCTCGTAGCGTAGCTCCCTGGTAGCGGAAGCTGGAGGGCACATACAGTGTAGCACAGGTAGCTAGCTGGAGGGCACATACAGTGTAGCACAGGTAGTGTATGCTACCTGAAATCTCTCTCTCTCTCTCTTTTAGTTTTTCTTCTATTCTAGTTCAACACCTATTTTAAAATAGTGGTGATTCCTCCGCATCATAAGTGGCAGTACATTAGATTAATGTGGACCATCTAAATTGTTCTCCATATCGTGGATAGAGCACTTAGATCAATCCGGACCATCCAAATTGTGATCCATATTGTGAATTTGTGATGTTTCAATAAATAAAAGGGTCGCAATTAGAGATGTCTGAAGGCAAATAAACAGATTTTGCATGGAAATATGCAGTCGATGATCCAAATCCGCAGTCAAACACTCATAGGAAATATGCATTTTGTAAATTTTATCACATATATATTTTTTTATTATTTTAATAAAAAATATTAGGTATCATGTAGCTTACGCTATACGCTATGTAGTTTACGCTACAAGCTATAGAGGGCCAAACGCTATGCCATACGCTACATGTTATTTAAAACACTGGTTTCCACCAAGAACAAGACAATTTTGGGTGAACTTAGCAAAAATCTGCAAAAGATGGCTATCTTTGCAGCCTACGCATATTTGTTTGAAGGTATGAATCCAATTCCCACAAAAGTACAAATAGAATAATAATGGACCCCATAAATGTGTTTTTTCAACAGTTGCCCATAAATGTATTTGGGAAATTTTCTTATTCTTTGTTTACTTATTTCAAGATGACTTTCATTGAAAAAGCAAAAAAAACAGAGGATGGTGGAAGGTTACCCAATTAATCATAACGCCATGAAACACACAAAAAGGCAAAACAGAAAAGCAAAAGAACAAGTCCAGCAGAGGAGCATCCCAACCCTTAATTGGCTCGAACTACCCAAGAACAAGTGCTTCTCAATCTTTTCTCAGCGTATCAAAGGAAATCCCTGCAAACTCAGAGAGAACTAAGAGCCCACCCCATAACACAACAAACAATTGAGATGGCAAGGGAAACAAGAGAAGAAAACTTGTCCTCAAATATCTTAGGGTTCCTCAGTCCAAATGCCCCATAGGATTGCATAAGGGCTTGTTTGGTCCGCGGGATTAAATGGTATGGAATTGCATTAGATGGGATTAACACCATTATCGTACAATGATTGCATGTCTGGAAATTCCATGATATTTTGACCACCCAATCGCCATGTTTGGGATCAGATTCTTCCTTAGGCAAAAACACTGGATTAAGAAAAACCCCTGTTTCGTGGATCATGGAATTGCAATCAACAGATCAGATTCATAATTGATGTCAGTCACTTGCACACATATACAACTCGAATGTCAGGTGCACAGGATGCATATGGATGGACCACATGGATAAAACACATGCATCAATGTGGGCCCCACAGATGTAGTGGATTTCAAAATCCACCATAAATCCCGCATGGGAACAAATGCAAATTCATTCCACCTAATCCCATTCCTTCATGTGGTCTCCAAACCTAGGATGGAATTTGCACGGAACCAAATACACTTCCATCCCACTTAATCCCTTTTAAGCCCACCTACCAAAAAGGCGGGAATATGAAATAAATCCACTTTCCTCAATCCAAGAAAGGGCCATTAGTCCATCCCACTATAACATCAGAGGTCTCTCCGCTGCTCATCTGACTTTGAATAGCTCAAGAAAATGGTTCCAACATTTCTAGCAGACTCACTGAAAGAAAGGTGGCCAACCAATTCCTCATCACTCCTAAACAAAGCACATGTTGGCCGTCACCATATTTTTCTTCTTGAGATGTATTTGGGAACTATCACATATACCATTTTGCTTTATGGTCCACTAATATATGGCAATATATTTTATTTTAAAAATGCATCAATTGTAGTACATAAATAAGAAATGCTCAAAATGGCAAACTTAAAATTTTGTTTATGTTGCATTAATTTTTGAAAACAGAACTAATGCTGTAAAATGCCTGAAATGTAACCTACCACTGAATCTCGAACCACAATAATGTAAATTTTCCAGCTTTTGGTTTTTGTACTCTTTGTTTTTAATAAAATTTACACTAATAAAAATAAAATAGAATGTTGAAAGACCCATACACAAAATAAATAAATAAAATAAAAGGCCAGTGTTCGTGGTCAATGAACTCATGATTGTTGGGGGCTCATTTGGATGCACCCTCAAAGGAGTGTTTGATACCTCAATGCTGTTTTGAACCAAACCCCTTTTCATGTTGTGTGTTAGGATGCAATTTCGCAAACTTTGTTTGATCCCACATGTCAAAATAGGCACTAAAAACCCACCCGCCAAAAACCAATCAGATTCGTTTTCAGAAAATTGACCTACATAGTCAATATGGACCTGCTTTTGCAGGAAAACCCTTTCACATGAGTTATTTCTAATTATCCTAGCATCCGGATTATGTGTACACACATCCGGAGCATATTTTTCATGTGATCTAGCAAATGAATTGCCATCGGATGCACAACACCATTTGTTCTTTTGTTGTCATTGTGTGTGCAATCTGCCCTCCAGTCACTATTGTGCGTGTCCAGGTCTGAGACTGTTGTTCATGTTAGTCCTGCAACTGAATAGTGGGAAAGGCGCCATGAATACCACTTACTCTTCTTTAGGCCAACAGGTTTTGCAACCAAAAGAGCATTCACAAATGCTGCAACATTTTCACGTAGAGCCTCCTCGGAAAAGCCCACCTGTAATTCATGATCCATGTTCCCATATTAGAATCATACACATCATGTCCGCATACATTGCTATCCAAATAATAATTCATGTATTAACATGCATGAGGCAGGGGTCTGGAACATTCATGTATAGTATGTACAACTGATGGAGTGGATGAGAAAGGAAGAGAAGAACATATTTTTGCAAAAAACACAATTCTACAAGGTTGATTTTTAGGGCCTGTTTGGGAGCATGGATTTGAAACCCCCTGGATTCAGAACCCCCTGGATTTGAAATCCTCTTGTTGTGTTTGGCACCCTAGATTGAGAATCAACTTTAATCCAAAAGTAGCTATTTATAGTATATTTGTAGGGGTTTGAATTTAATTACTAAATCAACTTTAATATCTCTAATTAGTTAACTTCGGTAATTTTTAACACAATGGTTGTAATAAGCCCGCTGACAGATATACTTTGACAAGAAATGATGAAATTCCAAGTCTCGGATGGGCCACAAGCACAAGATCATGTCCGAGTGACTAACCAACGATTTTTAACCGTTGATTTACATGGACAATGTGTGGACGGTGTTGATCATCGTAGTAAAGTATAGTGATGCAATTGATAATCTAATTATTTTAGAATATCATTAGTGGGCCATGTGTCCAATAGATTAATAGTCTAGTGATACACATGTTACACATGCAACTATGGGAATGATTTTAGATGTAATCCAAGGTCTCACCTTGGATTTCAAACCCCCTGATTGAGGGGATTTGAAACCCCCAGTTACTTTATGGTGCCAAACAACCCAAGGGATTTGAAATCCCCTCAAATCCATGGTGCCAAACGACCCCTTAGGGTTTTACCCCTATACAAGAGGGTTGCTTGAGAAGATGACTAATATCATGAAAGAAGCTGAAATGAAAACAAAAGACAACCTCCAAATGTCAGCAACCTTCTTTTTACTACAAAAGAAGTGAAGCCAAGAGGAAAAGCTCCCAAAAAAGAGAGAAATAGACAATACAATACAATGTATCGTGCTTAGTTCTGTGGTTTGAAAATACCATATCATATTGACTGATATGGCTGTGTCATATTGGCATCAACACGATAATATACCTGATATGGGTCCGTATCGGGTCCAAGTTAAAAGCCAACACTGTATTGACCCGTATTGGCACAAATACACATCCGTGTATCAGTCGCAACCAATACAGGTGTTTAAATGCACTAGACAGCCCTTTTTTTCATTTTCTTCTCCTCTTTTCCTACTATCTAAACTTTCTTGTTTGGGATTGTTCTAACGTGATTTTTTACCACATTTTGGGAAGATCAAAACGCACAATTGGGCTTGAATCAAAGAATCGAAGGTCCAGAGGCAGTTTTAGGGAAAAACAAAGAAATGGGTAAAAAGAATTTAAAAAAATAAAATAAAATCTTGCTGTAATGTCAAATTGACTTGGTAATAACCCCAAATCAACCAAGTCATGGTTAATTTCAGTTCGCTTTGGGGATATTTGCATAATTTTTTATTTTTCGATTTTTGTAGGGTTTTTTTTTTTTTTTTTTTTGAAAATTTCAACAATTTTATTTCATTTTTAAAAAATTCAAATAATTTTGACAATGCTTCATGAATACCATGTTACTAGTATAGATCTACAGAATGCATGCCTTAGATCAGATTATTAGAAAAATGCCTTTTTTAAAAATAAATTTTCGGGCCATTTTCAACCAATTTTGGGCCATTTTCCAAAATGTTGTTTTATTTTTTTACTAAGTTTCAGGGGAAGAATAGATCTAGGTATATCTATGTTTTTTTTTTATTTTAAAAAAAATAGATCTAACATCTATGTGCACAATTTTAATCGTGTACCTTTGGGCCATTTTTGAAATTTTTTTATCTTTCCAAAATCGATTTGGGGAAATTGTAGATCTATGATATATGGTCTTTGCACATAGATCTACCAACTATATGTTGATTTTGCTCGATTTTAATTTCGTGTGTATTTTCGGGTCATTTTTACCATTTTTGGGCTATCTCTCAAAATTTTATTATTTTCCAAAACTAGTTTAGGGGAATGGTAAAGAACATAGATATACCATCTATGTTTATAGCCAAAAGAGTCAACATCACAGCTTACAACAGGTCAACCTGACAGATAGCATTCTTACAAAAGAACGGTCCGATACACCATTGAATGCATGTTTAAAACAAAAAAATAAAATGATAGAATCTGGGATAATATCAATTTTTTTTTTCTTTTTTAGATATTTTCCATAAAATTTTGGCTGATTTTGTGTGTGTGTGTGTGTGTCCAATATAATCCAATACTGATACAAGAAACATATCGTATGGGTATAGGTTTCCAGCCAGGCTGATATTACATTCAGAACCATGCTCACTGTCATACTAGACACGCATGTGCGCTGGGTCTGCATGCACCACTATCACATGTGGGGCCCATTAGAAAGGTGAACATACCAATCTGATCATAGCCCAATAGGGTTACATCAATTCCTCTTAATTGGGAAGATCTGGATCTGCATGAATCACTATCACGTGGGGCCCATTGGATGGGCGAACAACATACCAATCTGATCATAGCCCAATTGGGCCACACCAATCCCTCTCAATTAGGAGGTAATCGCTGTCAAGTTCTAGGCCCACTAACTCGTAAAAAAAGTTCTAGGCCCACTCAACGAATTCCTATAATCCTCAAAGACCTACTTATCAGTAATTACATTTGGGGGCCCTCTTTTTCTTCTTTGAAGGTAATTCCTATTCTTCTTTTCTGTTTCTTCTTCTTTGAAGGAATTCCTATACAAAACTCTTTTATCTGGATCTCATTTAGAGAATGAATCTGCTGCAAACTATATTTGTATATTCCATTAGAAAATGCAAGAATTTCTTGATTATCATACCTTCCCAAGGCCTACATGCACGATGGCAGTTTTGTCAATTTTAAAATCGATACGACCACGTTTTGCCTCTTGCACTGCGCCAGCAACATCACTTGTCACAGATCCAAGCTATATGGCAGAATAAACAAATGTGAGTGTCATGCTCCAGCTAACTGTTTATAACAGTTAATAGTAAAAATAAGTGAGGGAACTTACCTTGGGGTTTGGCATCATACCACGAGGGCCAAGGATCCTTGCTATCTGATGAGGGAAAAAGTAGAAGAAATTATATGAAAAGTTATGCTAATTAACCAACATATGCCAGAAGATCAGTCCAGATCTCAGACCTTTCCAAGACGTGGCATGAAAGTAGGAGTTGATATGCACTTGTCAAAATTGAGTTTGCCACCTCCTGCGGGGTTTTCAATTCAAGAATTTAAAATTGAATATACAGTAAACCAGATGCATGTTATGAGTTTTTTTTTTTTTTTTCCTTTTTCTTTTTTAAATGGATTTTTTTAATTTTTTTTACAGTGAGATAACATAATATTATGCAATATCATTCTAGACTATCAGATAGCGCTTGATTGCAAATTTGTAATCAACCCATGTAATAGCCTATTACATTGAACCTGTGGGAGTTTCTGTCATGAATCCGAACAATATGGCATTCCAAACGCATGCTAGGGTGTAGACTTGATGAACTCTAGTCTAACTGAAGGTCTAACACTTGGAGTGGAATGGCAGAACAGGAGCCAACCCATTAATTGGGATATGGCTGATATGATGATATGATGATGAATAATGAGGGCCCGGATACATATCCTACAAGAGGCAGGAATCGTGGCCTGGTCGAGCATGTTCTAGGCCAGAACTACACTATGGAGCAAATAAAGTGTTTGGACAATGCAAACAGCATGAAGATTTTTTATTTTTTTTGAAAGATGAAGCACTTTATTAGGGCCCAAAAAAAAAGAACAAAAAACAAAGCAAAACAAAAGATTTGCTGAGCATTTTATTAGGGAAAAAAGAATGTTCATAAAAAGGAAAGGGGGAAAAAAAGACAGAGTCCATAATCAAGAGCCACGAACTGAATTTCATTGGCGTTGCACATTGTCACAACAACAATCAAGAATATATTCCTTGAGACAGAAGTCGATCCTTTGCATGTGATATTTGTTACCACGATGAGATTTGCAAGATCAGTGGAACATCAACTTATCGGGTGCCATATCACAAATCAATGGTTCTTGCATCATGATAGAAATTGAACTTCCTTTGAAGATAGTATTCATGACACTTCTTAAATACAGAATCATGGAAGATGGCATATTACCTTTCTTGATTTCCTCAATGAGTTCATCTCCACCAACTATATCAGCTCCCGCAGCTCTGGCTTCATCTGCTGCAGCCCCTTCCGCAAATACAGCTACTCTGACAGTCTAAAGAAATAATATCTCATGAAATAAGAAAAATTGCAACATGACCTAGTGAAATTACATGATTTTGCCAATCATCTGCTGCCAATAGAAAGGAAGAGTACCTTTCCGGTACCATGAGGCAGAGTTGCAGCACCACGGACCATCTGGAATGCAATTCAGAATTTCAGATACCAGTGAACTGGAAAGGAGATCTCCTGGAAGAAGCCCTTACATTAAAATATTAAGGAAACTGATGAATCAATCATAAAAGCACTTCAAAAGGCCTCATCCCCGAAGGTATACCTATTATCCGTGGGTCGTTTGTTGTTTTTTATCCAATTTGGTGTGTTATGGGGAATTTGGAAAGAGAAGAATATGTGCATTTTTCAAATGAGGCTCTATTGACAAAGTGTTTTTTGAAAAATATAAAAGACCTCTTTTTAAGAGAGATTAATGGGTGACTCAGGCAAGGAGAGGCTGAAAAGGTGATTCGCAGCAAATGTGCCAATGCTGCCTACTTATCCTTTCATCAGGGGAGCTGCCATATATATTCCCCAGAACTCATATCAGGCTGGTCCACTCATCAAATGAGTAAATGAGTATGCAAAAAGTGGATGGTTGGAGAAAAGATTACAACTAGATTATACTGAAAGTACGTGTGGTTGACCTACTGACTAAACCTTCCCTATCCAAGCTAATGGTGACCTAGCCCCCACCTGATGAATAGCTCAGATCACATACACATGCACGTGCAACATTGAGTTAAGCATCGGAACTAGATCTATAGAGGTTCGAGGGCGGCTCATGCAAGGAGAGACAGAAAAGGCTATTTGCAACATATGTGCCAATACCACATGCACATCCATTCGCCAGGGAAGCCACCGTGAATAATCCCTAGATCACATACCAGGCTGGTCCACTCATCAGAATGAGCACATAGGTATGCACAAAGTGGGTGGTTAGAGAAAAGATTAAAACTAGCCAATACTCATAGTCATAGTACATGTGTGGTTGACCTAATGATTAAACCTTTCTTACTTTTAGGCTAAGCCAAGCTAATGGTGGCCTAACCCTGACCTAAAGAGTGGCTAAGATCACGTGCACATGCAACATTGGGACCAAGGCATTCAATAATGATAATAGTGGCGGTAATGGCCACCACCATTACCGTTATGATATGGGAGGCAATGGCCGTTACGGCCTTTCTTTTCTTTTCTTTTCTTTTTTTTTGAAAAAAAAAATGTATCGACCCCGTAATAGGTCATTATAAGCCATTTTTCCGTAATGGCTGTTACAGCCCCATAACGCGTAATGGTACCGTTACCATTATGTAACAGCCATAATGGCCATTACACAACCGTTTTTTAATACCTTGATTGGGATGTGTCATATACTCATGTTGGCATGTGTGTCGAAGATCACCTCTCCAGTCTCGTGTGAGTCCCCTAGACATTTTTCAATCGAAAGAGCCATACAATTGAAAAGTTCTATAGTTAGGGTCATGCCATTTTCCTAAAACTAATCTTAAATGTTTTAACATTGCCTGCAAAATTGATTTCATTATCTCCGAGCATTGACTTGTCAAGGGTATTAAAGTCATTGCATAAAAGGGGAAGAAAATGAGTGAACACAAGAAATTCATGTTTTCATATTAAACCCTGAGCTTCTATCCAACTTCTTGTAATATTAAATAGACTATCATGAAAAACATATGCTGTAACCTTTTGAGAGTAATGATTCCATTCCACCATGGTGGGAGGAGAAGAGAAACCAAAATGGAGCAAGAGAAAAACCACACCACTTTGCTTACAGTATAGATCATTTTAATAGGCAGACTATCATGATCTCTAAAGCATGCATACCATTATCTCCTCCATCATGGATCCATTAACATTCTCAAGAAATAATGCGCTGATCATGCATGAACCTCCCCACCATCGGCATCTTCAATACTTTTTCCTACATTTTGACATTTCCAATGATGTTTATGTTGGTTATTGCCTAGAGAGAGTGAGCTTCATGGGAAATTGTCCAGCCTGGCCAACTTTTTCTTTCTTTCTTTCTTTCTTTTTTCTCATAGGCAAAGATGAAATTTAGAAAAGTTTCTTTCTTTTTTTCTCGTAGGCAAAGATGAAATTCAGAAAAGGGCAAGTACAAACAAAGATCCACCAAGGAAACCAATAGGATTCACCAATCTGAAGATGACCTATGAACCACCCTTATTAGCTAAGGAGTGAGTAAAAATTTGTCCCATCATCACCATTATTGCAACCACTGTCGTCACCATCACCATCACAATGGATCTCTCACTAAATTGATTCTAGCATGGTATTGTAGTCCTCTAAAAGGCTTGAAGGGAGATTCTGTGGAGGATGGTGAACTTTAGAGCTATGTGTTTGTGGAAGGAGAGAAATTAAAAAATTCGAGAGCAAAATGCCTTCAAATGAAAATCTGAAGTGAAGAATTTTGTCTATGGTTTTGCAGAGACTTGAATTCCAGCAGCATTCCTTCTTGGATCTTGTGAAGAGTTAATACATTGTTAGTGAATTCTTTGCAGCTTGTCTCATGTTCCGTGTATGGTTTAGAGCTTTGTTGTCGAGGTGGCCGATGGTCCAGCTCTTGATGAAGTGACATGATGGTCACTTGTGGCTCACCAAGTTGCCATCAGCCATCCGATGTTCACTGTAATTTTGTCTCTGGTTTAATAAATTTTTTTGTCATCAAAGAGGAAAGAAAAGATGCTTGGTGCAAGCTATATTTTACCTTTTTATCGGGAGAATATTCTATAGGTGCACTAAGTGTGAATTGAAGTGGTAACAGATTTGGCTGTGGAAGCAGGCAACATAATTTTTCTCTTCTTCAAAAGGTATGAACCGGTAGGAACTGGAAGCACGAGTTTGAGGCATGATTCAAAGTAGAAGCAGTGCCTGGCTCGAAGTATCATGCAACTAAGGAATACTCTTAACCACAAAACATGTTGAAGATTTGAGGTAGCAGAGTTTTTTTTTTTTTTTAGGTAGCAGAGTTATTACAAAGTAAGCAATAAAAAATAATGTGCATCAAATTATTATGTATGGATTACAAGTCCTTGTATCATAATCATTGCATTTCATAGGCAGATGAATACTTGAAATATTCCAAAAAAAAAAAAAGGAACAATAACAGGTCTCGAATTAGCAAACTACACCTGGTCACCTCGACGAGGATCAACACCCAAGTTCACATGTGCTTCAACAGTTTCGACGAACTTCTGCTTGGCATTAGCCTGAACAATGACTAGAAATTATACAAAGAAATTAACAAGAACTGAATTTTCAAACAAAAAAAGAAAGAAAGAAAACACACACACACACACACAGAGAGAGAGAGAGAGAGAGAGAGAGAGAGAGAGAAACAATTCAAGGTTGATCAAAGGAAAAGGACAATGAACAAATCCTATATAAATGAGATGGTTCTTTGTGCCCTTGCATCATTCGAAATAAGAAATACAGTGGAAAGAATTGAATGCCAACAAAGCTTCTCATGCATAACAGTGAGAGAGAGAGAGAGAGAGAGAGAGAGAGAGTTAAAACCAACACTAAAACAATATTTGCTTAACACAATGCATGCCCAAGGCCAAGAGACTCCAATGGGCTGCCCATAATACAAAAGAATCACTTGAAAGGGTATCGATTTGGGAAAGGCAAATGCACCATGGAATCAAATCAAAACTGGATAATAGGTCCTTGAGGTGTTGCTATTAATAAAGTTTTTATTGTCCATGGCAAGAGTTCTTAACAACGTTGCCACAAGTTAAACCTTCAAAAGTTTGTGAATGTAACCTACCAGAGTCAGCATACCAAATACCAGGAAATGCATAATTTGTCCATGGTTGAGATGGTCTTGTAGCTCTTAGTCTCACAAAAGGTAGCACTAGGAATGAATGGTGAATATGCTAAAACTAAATTTTCTAGATTCCTTTAGCCAAATGAATCTCAAAAAAAAAAAAGCACATGGCTTGTTGTCATCACAAATGTTCCTAAAAACAGATACACCATATGCCAAGAAGGTATATCTTGGTACAGAGAACATAAAAACACATTAAGTCGGCATTACACAATGCTCCAGCTGAGAGATTTCAGGCTCTCAGTTTCAATGAGTGTGGCCAACGGTTCAGTGATCCAAAATGTTGATATGATGGCACTCACTGTGGATCATAGTTTAAAAACTCGACACACTAAGCTGATGTCAACTTGACTCACTTGGAAAGGGGCCATCTCAATTGTCCATCAAATTTTTCATCGAAAAGACTCATTGAGTCATGTAGAAAAGTCGGTCAAACCTAGTCGACTGGGAAAGCTCGAGCAGGTCACGCTTTTAAACATCAATATAATCCTCTCATTCTCAAATCCTATTCATTTTGTTCCCCATTCCCCTTTCTACTTCATTCATTTCCTGAACAGTGTGTATGTGAAATCAGGATTGAATATTATCAACAGTTCATATCACTGAAAAATGGGCCCACGTGTACAAAATGAAATCCTGATGAGTACTTTACAATATCTCCTTTTCTAGTGATAACAAAGTACAGTACAATCTCTCCACCAAGCATGTCATAATACCACCTAAATTGAGATGCTAAGGACGATCCCTCATGTCATGTCCTCTCAGGCAACCAGGGACCAACAAGCATGAGCCACCTAGCATCCAAGGTGCAGCTTAAGAGCCCATTTGGATACCACCAAATAAGTTACTTTTTCTACTTACAGCAGTAGATAGGTCAATTGTTTCAGATAAGTAAGTTTGGTTTAGGATTAGTTATAAGTAACTTTTTAACTTAAAAGTACATGCATAATCACTTCAGCTAATTTTTTTTTTTAGCTTTTCCACTTTTCATAAGTTGCTGAAGAGAAGCATCAGGACAGATGAAAGAGACGAGAAGCTAATAAGTATGTTGTTTGCCAAACATACTCATCTTCTAAATAAGTAGAAACTAAGATAAGCTACTTGTGGGATAAGTAGCCCATCTTAAGCAAGTTAAGATCCAAATGCCCCCTAAATGAAAGGAGAACGCCCCTAAAAGGAATAGTGCAGGAGCAGCATTTCCAGATTATTTAAGGTTTTTTCTGTCATGTTTTCTAATCCCAAAAACCCACTCAAATGTATTAGATTCTAGTGAGAGTGAGCTTTTAAATCTATGCAAATGAATAATCAACGGCTAAGAATTCCTGAAGAAGATAATGAAGAATTAAAAATCTAAAAATAGAAATAACTAACAAAGAACATACTGACCTTGACTTGTTTAATGGCGTCCTGTAGATCAAGAATGGCCTTTGGCAGCTTCTTCTCGACCTTGATAAGTGTTGGAAAAGGCACAACCTCCTCTTCCGGCTTAAGAACCCTCCGCAAACGGAAATCCGCTTCAATCCTCCTCCTCTCCCACTCCAACAGCTCATTGCTGTCTTTTTGCTCCTCCTCCACCTTTGGCGCTTCCTCCGCGACTACCCTGTCTTCCGGAAGCGGCGCTACTCTCGCCGGATAAGAAGTTGGGGATATAGACGGAACGTCCTTCACATAGCGGATGTCTTCGCGGGACCATGGGCGGGGCTCTGCACCCGTCGCGGGTTCCGTGTCAGTTTCCGATTGCCGGAAAGCGGATCTTCCGGCGGTCTCTCGCGGTCGTCGCGGTGGTGGGGCAGTCGGCGGTTCCTCGGCCGAAGAAGTATCTATCGGCTTTGTAGGGTAAGAAACGGGTCTGATCGTTGACGAAGGAGATGGGTTTTTGGGGGGATCGACGGTTTGGATCTCTGGTTGGGGATCGGACGGTGGAGACGGAGGCGATGAGAAGGGTCTTGAGAACGCTGGAAGAAGGAACCTGGAGGGAGGGGTTTGGGGAGAGAGGAGGGGAAGTGAGCGTTTGAAAACCCCTAGATTTGTGATGGAGAGAGATGGGGGAGAGGGTTTAAAGCAATGACGACAAGCGTGATGTAAGAGAGATTCAAAGGCCGACATGGTCACTTCAGAGGTTTCTGAAGAAATGGGAGGGTTTTGGAGCTCATGCTCTTGAGGTGGTGAGCTGGAAATGCGAGGGTTTTTGGCAAAGTACGAAAATGCCCCTGTCTGTTTGGGAGAGCAATTGGATCGCGAGAAATGGGAAGTGGGCTCGCGCAGCTGCGCAGGAATGATCGTTTCTTCAACTTGCCGCTTCACAAGCGGCAACGGTGCACACGTGTGCCGGATAAAGGCTGCTCCTCAGGTGGCCCCCCAATTTAGATTCTAAAGGTGACATTTTACCAGAGGGGGAAACGGATTCGCTCCTCCCCCTGCTACCAGCCAATGGCTGGTGATCGGTGCTCCATGGGCCCTACCATGATGTATGTGTTTCATCCATGCCGTCCATCTATTTTTCTATATCATTTAATGGTATGAGATAAGAAATGAGGTATATCCCAATCTCAAGTGGACCACATTACATGAAACAGTGTTGAATGAACGTCGACCATTAAAAACTTCCTGGTGCCATAAAAGTTTTGGATCAAGCTGTTCTTTGTTTTTTCCCTTCATCTAAGTCTGTATGACCTGATTGGATGTCAAATAAACAGTACAGTGGGCATTAGGAGGATCTTAACGGTGGATATCTAAACACTATCGTTTTCCTGTGGTGTGGTCCAGCCGAGATTTATATCCCCTCATTTTTTGGAATCAAACCCTAACATGATCTGTAAAATGGATAAACGGAATGGATGAAATATTATACATCATGGTGGGGCTCATAGAGCACCGACCACCAGCGACGGGCTGGTGGCAGTGGTGGTAGCCAATCTGTTTCCACCATAGGGAAGGGAGCTCCCTCGTCATTGACGGCTAAAGTTCGTATCCGAACCCATATTAGTTAGATACATGTAGGGGTGTACATCGAGTCAAACGAAGTCAAGTTAGCCTCAGCTCGACTCAACTCAAACTTGGCTTGGCTCGGTCCTCGAGCCTGACTGGCCAACTCGGCTCGGTTCGGTCAACAGCTCGGGCTAATTTGAGTTGAGTTCGAGCTAAGATCGAGCTGAGTTTACCTATGCATCATTTTCACCAACACTTGGACTGCACCTTCAAAATCTCACTGTATTTAAGATAACAGCAAACATTTTACATGTATTTTATCAAACACCTTCAATATAACATAAAAATCAAGAAAAAAATGGTATTAGTTTCATATACATACCCTCCTTGTCACCAACCACACTTCGTTGAATCATTTCATCAAATATTTGGTGAGCAACATCAATATCAAAGTAACCGAGTCACCGAACTGGTTCGATTTGAGTTTGCTTCGAGCTGGGTTCAATCCAAGTCGAGTTGAGCTGGGGCTAGCTCGAACGCGGCTCAAACTCATTTTTGAGCTCAAAAAATCAGCTCAACTCAGCTCGAACTCAACTTCGAACCGAGTCAAATAGAGCCTCTTCGAGTCGAGTCGAGCGAGCTAACCGAGCTAGCTCAGTTCCTATACACATCTAATATGGGTAAAGAGTTTGATTTTGGGTTGGGCAGACTGTTTGATGCATAGATGAATGGTGATGAAGTCGATCATCATCTTCCTTAAGGATAACTACTCTGAATTGATGGAGCTTCTTTGGACTGGAATCCTCACACTGATCAAAATCTCAAGTGGGCCTCACCATAGGATACAATGTAAAATTATGCCTAGAACCTAGTATGTCCCACCTGAGTTTCAGAACAATGTGATTTTTTAACCGTCCATTTTTGTGATTCATGTTAGATATACGGATTAATGGCATATATAAACTGCTGTGGATCCCACATTCAACTAATGGTAGCATCCTATCCCAAATCTTCCCTATGGTTTGGTTTATGCTGAGTTTTGTACTGGCCTGATTTTTGGGTTTTGAGGTAAATGCGTGGCAACGCACCCTATGGATGGGCGCACCTCATGTACATGCCACCCTGTTAGCAACAGGCACGACCCTATTGTGTAGGTGCAGTCATGCTAGCGCAGTTCATCGTGGAGCCTGTCAAACCCACCATCAGTATTACATGGCCATGAGTTTTCCTTGTTCTTCTCAATATTGAGAGCAAGACCAACAGATATAAAGAAGTATATTAGCATTGCCTTTATTTATGGTTCCAATTCAACAGGTAGAGACTACCTTGTAGTTGAGAGAAGGGCCATCATATGGTCCACCTTTGATTGTCCATCCCTCAAAAAACTTAATATATTGCTCACTTCCTGTTGAATCCTATCATGGATGGGTAAATAAATCTTGTGATTTCTTTCAGATGCATGTGCACTGTTGTAATTTTCTGTTGTAACTGTCATAAGTCTGTGATAAATGGAAAGGCTAAAACTATCTTACAAAGGATATTTAAGGGCATAATCCATCCATGGTGGGACACAAACAGATCAATGGCCTTGTTTACTGAAAAAATGGGCAGCGTGCCTTGTGAGTTGGAATGTCCATCAGTGGGCTCTGACACAAGCAAAATGCATTCTTTCAATAGACCAAGCACAATGGGCTAGCCCAAAGAGTTCAAAATCCAAGCCGAAGCCCACTTTTGGGCTGGCTGGTTTACTCTGATTCTATTAGAGAATCTTCAGATAAAGGAAATAGATGTTATTAGAAAAAAAAAAAAGGAAAGAAAACCACCAAGGTTCCTTGGACCCACATTCATAAGGAGACAATGCACAAGGGTGTGGAAATCAGATTTCAGTGATTAGTTGAGTGAAACTGCAATTCTTTCAATTTCTAAAAAAACAAAGGCACCACATCGTTTAAACGTGGTATATATCATTGAGCCATAGAGTCAGATCCAATGACTTAGTGAATTTGTTTGGTAGTTGGGTTTACATGTTGTACATGATAGATAGCTTAGTTTTGATTGCCCATCCCTAAAAAAAGTCACTCTTACAGTACTGTGGTCTTAGTTCTTACCCATCCCATCAATGAAAAGAAAATAAACAATCCACTATTTATTACAGTAGATGAGGTCCTGTATGTGATCTAGCCCAACTTCCATAGCTGATACTAAAAACAGTTCACTTTGATTGAATGATTTTAGTCATTTGATTGATGACTAGGGAATGGATGATCCACATTTATTGCACCATAAAAAGTCTAACCATTGTTCATTGTGTGGGGGCCACATTTGATTTTCCATTCCCCTCAAAAATTACATTGACCAGATGATAGTAACCATCCAAGCTAATGTCTTGGAAACTGACTGCTCATATATATTATACTGAAGAGTAACTGACTTGAACATTTCATCTTGCAGTTACTGCCTTTGTGTCTCCATCAATCTAAAACATTCACTTTGAAAAGATGATCCTAACCATCTATACAATTTATAGGAAATTGACAGACCATATTTATTATAGTAGAAAAGTTCTTATCAACGATTTAGACCCTTTATCATGTGGGGTCCACCCTTCACTGTTGATACCTCCTAAAATTTACTTTGACATAATAATCCTAAAAATTCAACCAACAGTTGAAATAAATTATATATATTTATAATATTAGAAAAGGTGCCCTAATTTTCCACGAATATTTTCGGCCCACAGATAGCACATTCTTTTTCCTTTGATAGGAGGATGCTAATTCTTCAAATGATGGCCCAGAAAGTTGTTGGCTCATATTGCCTATACTAGAAAGTGCATTGATTTGGTTTGGGTTCACCTTTGATTACTGATCCTTTTGAAAATTACTTTGACCGGAGAATCATAACCATTTGATCAATGTTAAATACTTTTTGCGGTGGGTAGAGCCATTCCCAGCTCTTCTGCAAATGACTCATGATCCCAACTTTGTAAGCTGGGGATCTCTCTCTTAATGGTCAAGTTCATGATTTATGCTCTTTTTGCTGATTGGATAATAAGTAATTAAGTATTTTAGTTATTCACGTGCATGTGAAGTGCCGAGTTGACATTTCTCTCTCTCTCTCTCTCTCTCTCTCTCTCTCTCTCTCTCTCTCTCTCTCTCTCTCTCTCTATATATATATATATATATATATATATATATATATTCCCTTTGATGGCCAAGTTCATGATTCATGCCTACTTTGTTAATTGGCAAGACTTAAATTTAGTATTGAAGTGATTCACCCAACACGCAAGTGAATCATTTATGCAATAAGCTTATTCTAAAAGGGTTGTGCATGATGCGGTGAGTGACTCTCATTGCCTAGCAACCTTTGTGATGGTAAAACCGTGGGCCCCACCGTAATGTATGTGTTTTATTCACGGTGTTTATCCATTTTTCAGCTTATTTTACGCCATATGCTCAAAACTGAAGCATATTTAAAGCTCAAGTGAATCACACCACAAGAAGTAGTGGGATTGAATGCTTATAGTTGAGGATACACAATTTTGAATCAATCTGATATTTGTGTTTTCCGATTACCTTATCAATTGGTTAGATGACAGATAAACATCATCATGGGCCTTAGGAAGGCTTCAATGGCGAACACTAACATTCCCACTGTTTCTTGTGGTTTTGTCTACTTGAAGTATAGATATGCTTCAAATTTGCGCTTGTGATTTAAAATGAGTTGGCAAAATGAATGGACAACATGAATAAAACACAAACATCATGATGGCCCCACAGGGCAGGTCACCGTGCAAGCTACATTCATCGTATATGGCTCTATAAATTTATTAATCCAACCACGTGTGTAGCCACCACGTGAATTTGGAGATAACGGGCAATTGTCAATTTTTATTTTTATTTTTTTAATTTTAAGATGTTGCCTACCTAATTATTGGATAGATTTGGTTTTCAAAGCATTCCGTCATTATAATAAGATTCATTGAGTAGACTTGTTGAATGAAATACACATGAAACACTTGCCTCCAACATAGCTATAAGCAGGTGAATTAATAGATGCACAACATGGATAGCTCTTATATGCTGGTGAGTGATTTTTTTTTATTTTTTTATTTTTTGCCTTTTATTGGTTTTTTATTTCCTGCATGGTGAATTACTAGTAGACTTTAAGCTTACCGTGGGGCTCATTCAGCAAAGGGCTACACTTGGGTGAGGCAAAATCAATATTTTAAATAGGACCAACCCAACTAATTCAAAATCAGACCTGAACCAACCTCAGCCCACCGTTGCCACGCTTACTTTGCAAGGAACCGGCCTCTTAACACTATCCCAATACCTTAAATTTTAATTTAAAAAAAACATTAGAAAATTACCAATTTCATGAATTTGATGGAATTCAACCAGCATTTCAAAATTAGACTTTCAAAAGTCTTTCTAATAGAAAAAGGTGGACGCATTCATTTCCAGATATAAAAATCTAAAATATATCCAACTTACATCGATCGAAAATGATTCAGCAGAAATGTCTCTCTCATATAACAGTTGACAACCACTCTATAACAACCGTCTATTTACTTAACAAAATTACCATAGATGCCCCCAACCGATGAGATCGTCTTGGTGGGGCAAATGTTTGGGTGATCCAGACTGATTAGATGGGCCTGAATGTGGATGCATCATGATCTAAAACCCTCCCAAATCAGAAGATCCTGGCCGTAGAATTTGCAATAAATCCCCAATAAGATTGCTGCACTGAGGCTAATTTTTGGGTGATCCAGATCGTTGATCTGATGGCCCCACTGTGGATGGACCATGAACCAAAACTACCCCAAGTTCGAAGATCTGATGGCCTCTTTTTAATGGAACGTGGGTTAAGGAGGTTTTAGTCAGTTGGACAAAATAGCAAGGTCCTTTTAGTAATTTCCTGGAAAGTCGAGGGCCTTTTAGCTTTCCAAATTCCAACCGCTCTAGTTCGAATCCCCCGCTACGAGAGTGACGATCTTCTGTCTTCGCTACCTCCGTCGCTTCTCTCTCTCTCTCTCTCCCTCTCTCTCTCTCTTTCTCTCTCTCTCTCTCTCTCTCTCTCTCATGGCGGGTTCAAGACTTTTCTTCTCTCTCCTTCACTACCACGCTTTCTTTAGGAAATGGAAATTCAGACATCTCAATCTCCGTTTGGTAGGAGCAGTTGTTGAGAAAACGATTCTTTGCCGTTCTTTAAAAATTCAAATCTCACTTCCATTCCACTCCTCTTTCCAACAGATACTTACCTTCTTGCAAAATCCATTACTAAACGTCAATTCCCACGCCTGAAATCCTACTTTTTCCATTGCTTTCTCAAGAAGCCGGCTTGGAGAAACTGATTTCTATTAGCTTTAGTGATAGAAAAAAAAATCCTTCATCGATGGAGCTTTGGTGGGTAAATAGGTTCCTGAAATCAGAAAAAAAATCTAATTTCTTCTATTGAATTGTTTTAGAATCCAATATCCATTTCTGGGTTTTCAGGTTTATATTCTATATGTAATTGCTGAAAAAGATAGGGGTTTTTGCAGTTTTCATCAGAAATTCTCTATTGTTTCTGCATGTTTTGATGTTTAGAATGTTTTTCTGGAATTCAGTCTTGTTTATTTTTTTGGTCCTGATTGATCCTGAGCTGTGACGGTTCATTCGAATGAGAATGTTTTCTAAATATCGGGACAAGTAGACTGATGGTGTACGTTCTTGGGAAATCTCCATTGTTTTGGTATGTTTCAATGATTAAAATGTCTCAACTGATGCTTAGCTGCAGCCATGCGGTTCACACAAGCTGTTGAAGGAGAACATCAAAAGATTAGAATAAGTAGATCAGATTTTGTGCATTTCGCCACAGTGTATGCTCTTTCAGCCAGAACATCTGTTTCCGATAATCCTGAATGTTCTGTTTAATATAGAGCAGCACTCGTCAAATGGGAAAGCAAGGCTCGCCTAAATGGCTGCGCCTGCCACCATTCTCGAACGAGTCGGTGAATGTTCAAAAGCCATCCTTTTCAACAAAAAACAACAAGACCAAATCTTTGGATTCTACATTGGGTGGAGATCCTTCCCTTGGGAGGAAAACAATTGGTGGGGATTACTTCTCTGGGACCAAAGGTATGGTGCCTAATGGCTCGAAGAATGCTAATTCTCAGCTCAATGCATCAAAGGGGTCACCTGGTGGGAGAAGACCGATGTTGCTTTGTAAGCATGTAAGGACGATCGGTTTTGTCTTGGTGCTGTTGGGCTCCTTTTTTCTGCTGGATTCTCTGATGCTGTCTCTCGTCCATCGCTTAAATCTTCAAAGTGGCCCAGTCCATGGAACATTGGAGGGGTCGCAGGTATGATTCCACATATATTCTTGATGCATTACGAGTCTGATAGTGTGCATCATGGTCAGTATATTTGTGGATGATAGCTTACAATTGATCAGATCTTTATAAATTGTTTGGTAACTGCCTCTGCATGGAATTTAGTGTTGAATAACAGTTCTTGAGGAAGTGAGTTGCTAACCACAATGTAGCCATTGCGGTGCTTGGTGAGATGCTAATGTTGGTTTCCAGTATTTCATCCGTTTCATTATCATGGCTGCTGTTGCCACCCTTTTCTTTAAATGCTCAGCTCAAATTGGTATTGTTTTCACATGGGCCACCATTTAGTACAGGTGGGGCCCACCTTTCAGCGATCCCAACTATTCATCTGGTGGGCCTGCCATGGATCAGCAATGCTGTGCAAAACTCCCATATTGGACAATCCTATCCATTCAATGATTGACCAGTAAATGGATGGTTGAAAAGAAAATAAAGCTAACGAACCATACGCGACAGCGAAAAAGCCTCCAGGAAGGCAAGAAGTGGGCTGAAGCCAAGAACCATCTGATTGGATCAACTGCAGGTGAGGTTGATAGCAAATGATGGATCAGGCTCCACCAATTAGGTGGCAGGTATTGTTTGATGGGGGAGATTTTTGTTCCATCGCTCATCCATGTTGGGCCACCATATGGAAAATCTTGACCACAAAGATCTTTGTATATTTGCAAGGGAACTTGCAATGTAACTATTTGTAAAATTTTGGAGCAAGTATAATAATTCATTCCATACGATTCGAAACGAGGAGCAATCACCATGACAGTGAAGCCAGTGTAACAGGGATTATGTTTGTGCATGTTCTACAGAAGGACGAGGGGACCACACATGTTGACAATGAAGAGACACCAAAAGTGATGTACAAACGTCTTCTAGATTTGGCTTCTAGAGCTCTTGTGGAGGTTTGTTTTGCATCTATAAGTTATACATGATTGTTCTTCTTTTATTTATTTATTTATTTTTATTTTTTTTATTTATTGAGATCGGATATTTATGTCCATAGAATCAATTTAAACCTGAGCCATCAACTCTATGGAAGGAGCCATATAAACAGGCATCTGCATGGAAACCTTGTACAGACAAAGATAATCTTCAATATCAAGGTAATCCTGTCACTTATGTTAGTCTTTTGGCTCATTGATCAGCAAGGGAAATCTGTAAATTGATTAGCTTCTTCTCCTTCTTATTTTTCCTGGCCCTGAAATCAGTTAAAATGCTGGTTGAGAGATAATGGTACTTTAAGTCTCAGTATTCTACTAAAAGTGGAATGTGCTGATTTCTGAACAGGGAAAACTACCAAAAGCAATGGGTATATACTGGTTAGTGCAAACGGTGGTCTAAACCAACAAAGAGTAGCTGTAAGGCTCTAACTACTTGTACATTTTCTCTTCTTAGAAAACACTGGTAAACATGCAAGTTATTAAACTAGAGGGATTTTAAAACCAGCATGATTAGATTTCCATCAAGCAGCGTTTTCAGAAATAATATTAATGAATTCTCGAAAAGCTAACCAACGGTTCTACATGCAATATAATAGCACAAAGTTGCCTGGTGGAATCCAAAAAGTAAACATGGAAAAGAAAGCATTTTCTGTATATGTGATGTTTTGGGCTGATTGCAACAATAAGTAACCTGTGGAAAACGGTTTTCCTTCCCATGGTTTCATATATAAAAAAAGGGCGATTTTTGTTTCCTCCACAAAACCTGGTAACCCTGTTTTGCATTTTGTTTAGAGACTTTCTCACTTTTGGCCATTGACCTTTTCACTTTTCTATGGTAATCATATTGATTATAACAAACAGCCTTTTTATGATTCTTTTCCATGAATTTTCTTATCCACGGTTTTCCTTTCCTTTCCATATCTACTTTTTGGATTTCACTAATCCAAACAGACCCTAAAGTAGAAAGAATGGGTGCTACCATCAGTCATTGCAGGTGCAGATATCGACTCTCTCCACTTAATCTAAATGTTTATTCTGTTCTTAAGGTGACTTGGTTGTGACATGTTACATGTCATTTGGATCAAGCTTAGCACTATTTCTGTAATACTGAAGAAGGCATTGAATATCTGAGCTGTGTTTAGAACCAAGTCATCTCTTAAATAATAAGCGTTCATGGTTGGTGTAATTGTCAATGACTACAGGTATGCAATGCCGTTGTGGTTGCTTCTCTACTCAATGCGACTCTTGTTCTTCCTAAGTTTCTTTACAGCAGTGTTTGGAAGGATCCCAGGTCTGCTATCATATTCTGATACTACATCAATCAGATTAGTTCATTCTATAGTTTCTATTGGTTTCTCATGCTGATCTCTCCATTCCATCATTTTAGATAGAATCGAAACATACATTACTATTGCTATTGTATTCCCCACCATAGTTTGCAAACCAGGCAGGCGGACCCAGGACTCAGCTGGGTCAACCTGGCCCAGTCAATGACCTGGTCACTGGGTTGGGAGAACAAGGAATGCATAGGACTCAGCCTGGTTTCCCAAGGCAAAGCATGATTTGATTGACATGGCCGAGTCAAAATGAGTTGGGCGAGTGTTTAGGGGTGGATCTGTAATTTTTAAGAGATCAGTTTCTATAATAAATAATAAAAAATCGTTTTTAACCCACCCAGTTAACCCGCTGATTGCCAGGTCGACCCGGAACCAGTGACTGACCAAGTCCTGAGCCAAGCTCTGGTTGGCAAACTACGTTCACCACCTCTCATGCATCATTTTCAAATTCTCTGTTTCAAACTAATACTATGTTTATTTGATGGTAGTGCAGCCAGTTTGGTGACATTTATCAAGAAGAGTATTTCATGCATTATTTGAAGGATGATCTCAGTATTGTGAAGCAGCTGCCTTCTCATCTCCAGTCACTAGACTTTGAAGCAATTGGTAGTTTGGTATGTTCTTTCCCGAGTTGATGTTTGATACTTTGCTTCTATTATGAAGTTGAGGTGTCCATGATAAGGATGCAATCTTAATCCCTGTTCTTTCTTTTCTTTTCTTTCTTTTTTCTTTTTCTTTTTAACAGATTACAGATGCAGATATTATGAAGGAGGCAAAACCAATCTATTTTGTTAATGAGATACTTCCTCTCCTTCGACGGAATGGAGTTGTTCATTTCCTTGGATTTGGCAATCGGCTTGCCTTTGATCCACTGCCTTCTAAGTTGCAGGTTGTCAGAGAAATATGATCAGATCCTTTCAAACTTGCTGAGTTTTTCCATCCATGCTACATTTTTGTAGATTGCCTTACAACAATTTGATACATCAAAATCACATTTCCAAATGTCATATCGATTACAGCATGCTTCAAAAGAAGGAACTGGTTTTCTTTTATTTTGTTCTGATTTGTTTTTAATCTCTCAACTTGAAATGGTTCCAAATTTCCTTTGTAATGTTACTTGAATATGGTTCCTTGAATGTGATTTTATGTGGAACACTGTTCTTTTGCTTGAATAAGGTTCTTTGAATGTGATTTTACTTGAAAATTACCCAGTTCTGAGGTTAATCTTGTCCTTGAAGGGGTTTAATATCTGAAAAGGCATGAAAAGCTTAAGAGCTGAGATCTGCATGAAATATGAGAAACAAACAACTTTGAAAATCTATTGATAATCTGTTTCAAGCCATTCAGACCATGACATACAAAAGTATTCTAAACTACATATGGCTTGGGTGGCAGAGTTGTTGATATGTAGTTTTTGGACTCCACGACATAATGGCAATCTTCCTATCATTTCACTTATCCCTGAAGTAGACCCTAAGAATTCTGCCATAATACCTTGACAGATTTGTTGTGTAAGGAAGTTGGTTTGAGACATTATAGTTTGTGGGTCAACACCATTTCCTGGTATCACTGAGCTTCTTAAACAAGTGGGCGTCGTCGCTAGTCTTCAGGTCATGAAACGGTAGCTTTAAATGCCATTAGAAGGGTTGATTGAATTCCAACCATGTTTAAGGAGATCCGAAAATTTGTTATGTATCTCTACATCTATGCATGCATTTTGCATTCTGTTCAACATATTCTGTTTCCCCTGTCACCTGTCACCTCTGTTTGAAGCCTGTTGATAGTTTTTAAGTAGCCTTTTTCTCTTTGGACTGAGTTTTATTGTATTTTACAGAGATTAAGATGCAAATGTAACTTCCATGCACTGAAGTTTGTGCCCAAAATTCAACGAGTTGGTGCTTTATTGGTTAGAAGAATCCGAAAATATGACGTACGACGGAGCTTGTTAGATAAGCAATTGTTTGGAAAGTTCATGCCCAGTATTCCCCCGAAACAGCATGAAGCATTAAGAGGCCCATCTAAATATCTTGCTTTGCACTTGAGGTTTGAAATGGACATGGTAGCATACTCTCTATGTGATTTTGGTGGAGGAGAAAACGAGAGAAAGGAATTGCAAGCCTATAGGGAGATTCACTTTCCTTTGCTAATCATGCGCATGAAAGACACCGAGTACGTTTTGTCTGTTGCCATTTAGATGAAAATCTCTGCTATAGATTATCTTGTTTTATTGGGTCTTAAATGTGTCCTCCATTGAATTTATTCAAGGCCATACATGCCTCACCTGTTCACACATGCTTACCTGCCATTTGTGCAGAACATCCATGCCATTCATGAGGTAGGCCACCCAAAAGTCAGGCTGATCTACTTGTTGGGCACATGTCAAATGTCGATCTTTTCATACATGGGGCCCACCCAATGAGTTGACTAGTTGATCTTTGCTCTAGTTCATCTACATGGTTGGGCTCACATGATGCACAACCTGGGTGTCCCGAACACATGATAACTCAGCATCTGTGGCCCTGTTAGAGGTGCATGGTCTTTGCAAAACTCTTCCTTTATTAGGGTGCTGATTAGCATTTCTTAATAGGATATTCTCTGCCTCCATAATGTGACAACTTTCAGGTTCACTTCTCCTTCGGAATTGAGGAAATTGGGAAGATGCCCGTTGACACCTGAAGAGGCGGCACTTATGCTTTCTGCTCTTGGTTATAAACGCGGAACCTACATCTACCTTGCCGGATCTGATTTATATGGAGGGAAATCAAGGATGCTTCCGTTCACTACCCTCTACCCGAACTTGGTCACAAAGGAAGATTTTCTCATGCCGAGTGAACTTGCACCTTTCAGGAATTTCTCTTCCAAGGTAAAAAATCAGCTTCAACCTGGTTATTGTTGGGTCAGTGACCCTGGCCAAGTGCTAATTGGGCTGGGCTTGGTCGAGGTCGAGGTCATTGGTCTGTCAAGCTTGACCTGACCAGGTTAGGTCAAGTCCATGACAATAATAAGATATTAAACCTATAAGATTGTTACTTTCAAGTGTGTTTCTTTTGTGATGATTGATATTATGTTTGATTATTAACTCCATTGTTAACAAGATGTGCACCCAAATATCCCTTTCAAGGAATGGGACAAAAAACATTCTAAGCTATGGTCTCACACAGGCCTTTGATTACATTTTTTAGGGAAAGACCTTGATTAAAAGGGAAAATCCAAGTATGCTCATCATGAATGCAAATTATGCAATCATGAGTAGAATGCTATAATGCTCGTATTGGAGTGTCTGCATTTGTAGCGATGGTGATGCTTGTTTCGGAGTGTCCGCATCTGTAGTTGTAGCATAGAGCATCTCTTTAGCCTTCTAGCATTGAGGATTTAGTAGCTAGGCTTTTGGCATTTCATAGCTTTTAGGCGTCATGGTATCTCATATAGCTATTGAGTGTCAAGCCTCTCGTATAGCTAGAGGGCATCATGAACTTGTTCAAAGAGGTATTGGCTTCATATACGTGTAGCCAACGAGCGTTGAATAGCCAATTTAGTTGAGCGGGAGGATAATAACTTGCCATATCCTTGTAGCCGCCGAAGTGTAGATAGTCATTATCCATAAGACATGTAGGTCTTGTGTAGTGAGGTGTGGAGCTTCTTAGTTGTTTGCCCCGTTGGACAATTTTTTATAATGTTGTTGTGGTTGGTAGGGCTGTCAATGGGCTTGGTTGACCCGTTGGGCTTCTGGGTTTGGCTTGCCTTGGGCCAAACTTGGGCTGGAGTTTCAAGGCATAGGGCTAAGCTCAGGCTTAAAATTCAAGCCCATATGTCAATTGGGCTGGGCTTGGACCATGTACAATGGCCTGTCAACCCGACCCATTAGGGTTTTCAAAGGGTAATTTTGTAATAATTTCATCATATAAAAGAAAACCCACACACCTCCACTCATCTCTCTCTCTCTCTCTCTCTCTCTCTCTCTCTCTATCTTTGCGCCCCAATCGAACCAACCCAACGGGGGCCGTCCCCCCCCCCCCCCCCCAAGACCCTCCAAAATGGCCTAGGTGTAAAGCTAAGACTGCATGTGTTTGGGCTCAGGCCCAGGCCCCCTATAAACATTTAGGGCTAAGCTTGGGTTGTACTATTTTGGTCCGTCACAGGCCTGGGCTAGGTTGGGACCTAGTTGAAAAATGCAGGACAGGCTTGGATGGAGCTTGGCCCGACCCTAACCCGGCCCGTTCACACCCCTAGTGGTCGGGACTTCTAGGTTCTAGCACTACCTTGGGTCTCACGTGAGGGATGGAGGGTAGAATTTGGTGTTGTATGACATGGAGCCGCCAGTGTTGGTATGAGTTTGATATAGATTGAGTGAGAGGTGTAGGGCGTCACTGAGGTTGATGAAGATCTCTCTCTCTCTCTCTCTCTCTCTCGTAGGGAGATGTTGTAGTAGAAGAGCAAGAGAGAATTGATTCCGGCCATCCTTTGTAGATAGAGGCAAAGGCATGAGCAGCGTGCCTTGGAGTCCTAAGGGGAAAGGAATGAGACCACATCCCTTAAAAGCGGGGTAGTGTGTGTGTTATTGAACATTGTGCATGGCAAGATATGAAGCATAGAAGAGTGAGCACGACCCTTGACCTTGGTGCAAACCCATTGTACCTTGCATCTATGGTCTAGTGCATGTCTTTCATGGTGGAATAGGACTAGCGCTTGTTATTTGGAGTAAGGGCATGTTTACGACTAGCATAAAGGTGATGTGGTAGCTCTTTGATGGGGTCCATGCCCGCAGTAGAAGAGGGATGGTTGATTTGCACATGGTGCAAAGCCTTCCTTAAAAAACCTATGCCAGGGCATAGAGCCTTCCCATCACAGAGACTTTCCAAAGGCAATGGAGTGTCCAAACTAGTGGGGCTCATTTCATCTTGGAGGAGTCGGTGTCTGAAGTCCCAAAGCAATCAGCCAACCCCTTGTAAATGAGGCTTGAAGGGGTATTTATACTCTTAGGGTCTTGATTTCCCGTCCAAAAGGTAGTTAGGTAGTTACACTAATGTGGCGCCCTTTGGTTGGACAAGAAGAGGCCATGGTTTTATCAATCTTGAAAACCAAAAATTGGTGTAAAGGCTAGCGCTTGCTTGAATGAAGGCAAGTGCTTGGTGCTTAAGCATTAGCTCCTATGCCTAGACAAATAGGCACATAGAGCTCTACATCTAGTGTAAAGGCTTTCTAAATCTTTCTGGAAAAATGTAGGTATAGTGGATAGATGTTTACGTGCAAAGTATCTATAATAGCATTGGATAGGCACTCTTGGGTGGGCACATTGATTGCTAGCGGTCTTAGAACCCTTCGATTTTTCCACAGGAGTGTATCCCAAAAAGCTTGGTGTGCAATTGAAGGATGTAAGGATTAAAATGAGGGAAATCCTTATGGGGAAAGGCAGCCATTTCCATACTTATCAATAGTCCGGTGCCATCTCTTGGTTGTGTGTGTGTGGTCACTTGTGTTAAGCTTGGGGCTATGTGCACAAGCTGGAAATGTAGACCCTATCCTTTGGGAGATTTTCATGCTATCCTTTGGGCTTTGGCGCAACATGGAAAAAATTGATTTTTCCTATTATAATAAACATGAACTACCAAGTACAAAGAAATTACATGTAGTCCAGGATTGGGTGTCACAAAATTTTAGTTGGATCTTTTTCGTCCCTAGAATACTTGGCTCACTCATGCTTTGCCCTTGTATTGCCTGGTAAGAGTCAGGCTCACTGGGTCCATTGATATAGCCTTAGTTCTTGTTTCTTGCCAAAATTGCACCATTTTTTTAATAGGAAGTAACCAGTACAGAAATTTGCATATAGTACAGGATTGGGCCTACTTCTGCTCATATTAAACCCTTGTATTCTTAGTCAAGAGTCAGGCTTACTTGCTCTGTTGATGGCCCTAGTTTTTGTCTCTTGCCAAAATTTCACCAGAATTTCAAGGATATAGTCTCAAGGAATTATAGGGTCTATAGGAGCATCTAAAGTATAGCTTGTTGAGCGGCCTAATGATTTGGTCGTCTAATGAGACCCGTGGGCATGCCTAAAATAAAATCCCGGATTGGAAGATCCTAATGTATTGATCTTTGGCTTAATGGATCACACCTAATGGAGAGGCCAACTTTAGGATCCTCTAATGATGACGAGGTTCCAATCTGGGTGCATTTTGGGGCACCCTCCATCCATGGTTGGGTCCATCAGGTCAACATTTTCAACATCCTGGGTTTCAAAAAAACATGCAACTATGTTTCGGGATCCTAAGATCATTGATCTTTTGAGTATCAATGTATATACACTTTCAGAAGTGATTGTCAACCAAAACCTAACAACCAAATCAGGAAAATTTTCATCATCACCACCACCACCACCAACCATATCCCAGCTCTTTGAGTTGGGTTTTATGGATCCTGTTTTGATAGCCACTCTTATTTGAGCTCCTATCAAATCCCCTCACTGCCTTGATTCCAAGTCTAGGCCATCCCCTCGTCCTCTTCTTAGACACAAATCCTGCAAGTACGGACACTGGAAAATTGAACCCTGTGACTCCCTTTTTTTAATCACGAAAAGATTGTATTTACCAATTTGTACACAACAGATATTTGCCAAACATCTCCCACCTTCCACTGATTATGAGTGGGGATTCCCACCACGTTTCCCACCCACATTTTGGAAAGTTGGAGGCAAATACTATTCTGAATGTGCATAGGATTCCACCCGGAACCAATTGATGTTGGTAGATCTTGGCGGACAATCTCCCATGTAAATATTGAAATGATGCAGGAGTTCAGCTCGAAAGAAATCAAAATGCTTGCAGACCCAAACTACCCATCTTTGAAAAAACATTGACACGCTTGACATACTTTCTATTCACATACAGAAAAAACATAAATATTGATTCAATAGTTCAGCTAGTGTGATAAGTGATTTTATGTCTATGTGGATTATGCTCACAGCTAACCAAGCATGACACTGATCCTCTTGAAGGCGTTGAATTTCAACTTGCTAATCTGACTGCTTAAGCTTCAGTTTCAAAGCTGAACATTCAACAATGACATTGTATTACAGCTGGGTGATGATTCACAGCATATGATCAGATCAGATAGACCCAAGCTTGGAACAATATATCGAAAATGCAAGTTTTGCACAGATTGGCTGCCCTAAACTCACATTGGATTTTTTCTTTTAGACTTCTTACTCTTTGACCCATTTTCTTATCCATTTTTTCAGCTACTTGTGTTTCTTTTAAACTTCTTACCCTTTGACCCATTTTCTTATCCATTTTTTCAGCTACTAATGTTTTCTTGCAAAAATCCAACATGAAACTTTTAAGTGTTTGTATTGAAGGTATTGGATTCTTTGGAAAATGTGTAACTTCACATGCACGAATTAATATGAAACAGAATTGTTGTTTCCTTGTTTTACACGTTTGAAGGATTTTGAGAGATGAAGTTGATGATCAAGGGTTTTGTATTGATCCTGAAATGTTGGAAGTTTTCCCTGTGGCTTATGCAGATGGCAGCACTGGATTTTATTGCCTGTGCAACATCAGACGTTTTTGCAATGACCGATTCAGGAAGCCAGCTTTCCTCACTGGTGACAGGATACCGCACTTACTACGGTGGTGGATATGCTCCAACCCTCCGACCCAACAAGAAGAGATTTGCGTCGATCTTGTCAGAAAATGGCACCATAGAATGGAGCGAGTTTGAGGGGAGGGTGAGGAAAATGATAGATGAAAACCAAAGAGTGCGAGTACGGCGTGTGGGTCGAAGCATATACAGGCAACCAAGGTGCCCGGAATGCATGTGTAAAATTCGATAGCACATCCTCACTATGGCAGCAGCCATAAGCCTCTGTGTATTTATTTTTTGGCCATTTAGAAATCACAAGTTTCCATGTTTTTTTTTTGGGTAAGCTGTTTCCCACCCCCACATGCATAAACTTTCTTAATGATAACATAGAAAAGCAAATACGTTAATTTTATTAGATTACGCCCAAAAACCAGACTCAGATATACATACAATCTGTAAACCCAAACATTCCATTCTTACTGGAACACATGAACTAACTCAATAAGCAATCATCATCCTCTTCCTCATCTCCTTCATTGAGATTGTCATTCATCGTCTTCTTCTCGGCTAGTGTTTTTCTTGATTTACGGCATGTGATCTTATGATGGAGGGAAGAAGCGGTTGAGGTTGAACGGGAGGGTATAGAATTCCTCATTCCGGCCGTCTCCTTGAAATGTTCGGAATCTAGACCACCATGGCATTCCTCTATCCACGGCAGCATCTTTGTAGTCGAGGGTATTATCAAGAAAAACAGCTACAATCAGAGCGACGGTCGGTGGAGAGAAGAAGACGGTATTGAGAAAATCATTGAACTGCAGCAATGAACAATTCATTAAGTTTCACAAGCTTGAATTACAGCCAAACTAAAAGAGGAACAATTGGATATACACCATAATAGATTATATATTTCATTCAGTGGTACATGCTTTGTCAAGGTTCATAAGCTAGAGCTTGTTGAAAAAGAAAAAAGAAGAAGAATAAGAAGAAGAAGAGCAAGAGCTTGTTGAACCTGTGGTCAAAATACAGCTGTGTTGTCGTCATTATCATCATTATCCAGGCCTTTTTCCAACTAATTGGGGCAGCTACATGAATCCTTTTCCCATGTCCTTTCGGACATTTCCCTTGCACTTTTAAATCTTCAACTTGTACCGACTCACTCCTTTTGGGCCTTCCCCTTGCCATATAGATACAGCCGCGTCATCATCATCTAAAAGCCATTCTAGCTACTTGGGGTTGGCTACATGAATCAAGTGGCTGGGATAGATACAACTGTGCCCTTTCGGGCCTTTCCCAGCTACCTGGGGTTGGGCTACAGGAATCAAGTAGCCCCATCCCATGTCCTTTCAAGCCTTTCTGTTGCCTTTTCAGAATCTTCAACTTGTACCAACTCACTCCTTTTGGTCCTTCCCTTTGCCTTATAGATACAACCGTGTCATCATCATCATCATCATCATCTAAGCTAGATACAACCGTGTCATCATCATCCCAGCTACTCGGGGTTGGCTACATGAATATTTTCCACCATTCCACTCTATCAAGGGCCACAACTTCAGTTAGATTATAAGCCACCTTTAAATCTTTTTTGACTACCTCCCAATTCCTTTTGGACATTTTCCTTGCCCTTGTTGATCTCCGTTGCACATGATCAAACCATATGAGTCTACTTTCCACCATTCCACTCTATCAAGGGTTACAACTTCAGTTAGACCATAAGCCACCATTAAATCTTCCTTGCCCTTTTAGAGCGTTCATCTTATACCAACTCACTCTTTCTAACCAGCTTAGTTGTTGATCTCCATTGCACATGATCAAACCATATGAGTCTCCTTTCCACCATTCCACTCTATCAAGGGCCACAACTTCAGTTAGACCATAAGCTATCATTAAAGTCTTTTCTTACTGCCTCCCAATTCCTTTTGGACCGTCTCCTTGTCCTTTTAAGAGCATTCATCTTATACCAACTCACTCTTTCTAACCAGCCTAGTTGTTGATCTCTGTTGCACATGATCAAACCATACGAGTCTACTTTCCCTCATCTTGCAACCTAACGGCTCTACTCCTAAATTTCATGAATGCATTCATTTCTAAATTCAGATTATTAAAAGTAGATTACCATAATCTAGATTAGATTAGTATAATCTTATATTAAGATATCTTGGTATATCGCCTCAATGAATAACAACAAAAATTTCACAATGTAGTCCCAAATTTATAACAGATCGTAGCTGTCCACCGAGTGACCTCCACCCTCTGAATGCCATGAACCATAATTCGGGCCCTTCCAAAAGTGGACAGCTAAAAATGGCGGACGAAGAGATCCACCAACTTAGATATTGAACGTGTACCACATTGGTAAGTGTAATCAAGTGTGGGGTCCATTCACATGTGGGCCATAAACCATACTCCACTAGCCACTGTTCAGCACATAGCCAATCATCTGCCATTATTTCTTGAATGTGACCATCCAAAGCCTTGGTGTGAAAGCAGCACATGTACATGAATAATGGTATGGTGCTATACACCTGATCTTCCTCAGGTTCACCTGCCTCACATATGGAGATGAGAAATGTGTGCCAGATCTGAGCCGCTTATCAGGCAATCCAAAATCTATTAGATACGCCACATGTTGAAAATAGACTGATTTGATCAGCAGGTGGGCCAAATGGGTATGAAAAATCTGGAATGTTGGTCAGTTTCTCTTTACTGTTAATTTATTCTGTAAACTTGTGTTCTACCTGCTGATCATGACCGTCTAATCCTGGAGATATATGGCATCTACCCAGTTAGGATTGTGCGACCAGCGGCTCACACACATATGACTCGCTCCACACGTGGGCAAGAAAACGTAGCATTCTTTATTATTCATTCTGCACGTGTGAGGTGGGCGAGCGTAGCAATCTCGTTACTATCGCATCATCCAAAACTGGTGCGTACATACCAATATCGTGCATGAATGATATGGGTGGATCGGCATTCAGGTGATATGATGGACCCAAAATCGATATTTCAACCATGATTTAGTGGAGGAGGTGACGTGGTACCCACCCATCCGGCCTTGGTGTGAGCAGGACCATGCTTAGCACCTGTAGTATACTCATAGAAGTACTGTGGCACAGATAGCCCCAGGAACAAAGACACCCCAGTTATGAACAGGTTCCTCATCGAATTCATGTTAGTAAATTGCAGAAACGAGAGCCCCACAGCAGCTGCAAACACAACATACGTCCACACCCATTAGTTTTTTTTTTTTTTTGGGTTCTTGCCATGCATGCATACGTGACATGCAGATTAGTATTTTTTACCATACGTGCATGCACATATATACATGTATATTCATTGCCACACGTATGCATGCATACATGCACATTTACATCATCTATACATAAGCTGAAATAGAACATACCAACGAGTCCAAATAGAACACAGTAGACAGCTGCAAAGATTGTGAATGGTATTGAAGCAAAAAGCGCACCGAATTTCCCTACACCACATTGTAATTCAAGAAATGAGGACATGTAAAAAAAATTCGAGTGGCAGATTTGTAAATTGGGAGAATTTGGGTACCTAATATGGAGAAGAAAATCATAAAACCAGCTGATATTTGAATAACTCTACGGCTTCCAACTCGAGTGACTCCAAGAAGACCCACATTCTCTCTGTGTATGGAGGAGTACATGAGCGCATGATTAGAGAAAATGGACATGGGCGCAGGTTAGTGTAAAGGGAATGGATGGTGCAACTTACATGGAGACGGTAGAGCCGGTTCCTGTTCCGAAAAGCCCGTCCAATAAGATCCCAATTCCCTGTTTCCACAGCAACAACAGAAGTATAAGCTCCTTTGGTTAGTTTCTTACAAAAGAGAGGGGGAGTTTCGTCTTTTCCCGCATGGGCTTTTGGGCCGGGTACTTTTCATGGTGGGTTGGGCCGGCCCTGGTGTGAGGCGGGCGTATCAGGTGTGGGAAGAGTAGGCGAGTAGGCAGAGATGCGGGTAGAGAAAGGAACGCGACGGATACCTGCCAGCCAATGCCGCGGCTGAGAACGTGAGCGGGAGGAGGTGTTGCGCTTGCGAGTCGAGATGCGGCTTTGTAGGCTCCTGTTGACTGCAAAAGTACAACCACCGTTTTATAGCTGATTATTTTGTATGTATTATATGGAAATATATGGGAAGATGCATGATGAGATGCTCCCTTCTTGCTACCTCGATCAAGGAAACGAGTACAGCGGCCATCATTCCAAATGAATGCCCTGCATCAAAGGTAGGTGCACCCCACTGAAGCGGGTACGGTATTTTTATCCTGCATTCATTGTAAAAATGTATTACTACTCTCTTCAAATAAACGTGTATCCGCCAAACCCTGAGCACGGGACCACCCCAGCCCGTGATCGAATGAATCACATGCACGACGGGCTCTGCTCACCGCTTATTATTATTCACATCAGGTGGGCCCCACCAGCATATGCCCAAGGGAAAACAGGAAAATAATAATAATAATAATAATATATAAAAACTAGGTTACCACCTCCTTCACCTCGGTAGCCCGTTGGTCTTTTGCACCCAAATCTGTATTGTGTGCTGCTGGAAAATCTCTGCGAACCCCAACACAGGGCCACTAGCCAATGGCTAGTGGTCGGTGATGTATAGTTTCATCCACACTGTCCGGCCATTTTTCCAGATAATTTTATGGTATGAGGCAAAAAACGAGGATGATCGAAATCTCAAGTGGATCACATCATAAGATATAGTGTTGATTGAACGGCCACCATTAGAAACTTCGGGGGCTACAGAAATTTCAGATCAAGCTGATACTTGCTTCTTTTAAAAAAAGAAAAAAAAATCCCTTCATCCACGTCTGTATGACCTAATCAACGGGTTGGATGTAAAATAAACATTACAGTGGGCCCTAGGAGGTTTTTAGTAGTGGACATTCAACCACTACTGTTTTTCTATGGTATATTTTTTTATCAATCCCAAAAATGATCTGGAAAAATGGATAGATGGCCTGGATAAATGCATACATCATAGTGGGGCCCACAGAGCACCAACCACTGGCCATCTGGCTAGTGTGGCAGCATCACTAGCCAAACCGCGTTCCCCCCACCATGATGCATGTGTTTTATCCATGCCGTCCTTCCATTTTTCCAGCTCATTTTAGGACATGAGCCTAAAAATGAGGCAGATCCAAATCTCGGGTGGACCACACCATAGGAAAAGTGGTTCAATGCGAGATTTGGATCAGTCACCACTGTTTCCTGTGGTGTGTTCCACCTGAGATTTGGAGCTGGCAAAATGGATGGACGGCCTAGATAAATCAAGAACTCATGGTGGGGCCCACAGCTTTTTCAGCAGCACAAAGTCACTCAATCCGAGTCCCTTTTACTCACCGAAAGTGTGGTACAGTGCAACCTTTTGTTTTTGTTGTTTTGCACTTGTCTCTCATACGTGTAAAGCTGACACGCGTGGCTCATTATGGTAAGCCACACATGTACATCAAATGCTGACCTGTAGTCGGTTTCTCCAACCCATTCTTTATTTGGTACAACTGTGGCCCACCTGACGATCAGATCGGCCTGAATTTTACTCGTGGTTAACCACACATAAGTTGAATGTGGACCGCTAGTTTCTCTAACCCATCTATTTATTTGGTACAACTGTGGCCCACCTAATTATCAGTTTTGGCCTAAATTTCGATAGAAAGGCATACACTAAAAATGGTGCATTCTCTGTGATAAGCTGGATGAATCTAAGACACGTACGTGTTCCACATTCCACGTGTGAACAAGGCAAGCAGTTAGCATTCCATGTCAGTTTATTTGGTCTGGACCTTTTTGTTAATCATGTCTTATGGGACACCATGAGATTCATTTGGGGGGATCCAAGGCCCAAAGGTGTGGGATGACAATGAATTGTAAAAGGAATGAGATCTGGAAGGGGACATAGGACTTATTAGTTGTGATCTGCTAATACAATGGGGATTTTGGTTCTTTGAATTCAAAATACTGTACTTAGAGATTTAATCAATAAATACAGATGCTACGTATTGAAGTTAGAGTAATAGGTTGACAATTTTTAGTGTGTATGTGAGATGAAAATTAAAATGTTATATAGACTTCAATAAAGCATCTTCAACTTTAACAATGTTGTAAGCAATGAATAAAAATAGAACCCTTGATTATACAACTGCAATAATAAATAGAGCAAGATTTTGATATTAATTAAATGATATTATTGTGTCAATATCTCAAGATTTCAAAATCTTAGCGGTTTTTAGTTTATTGTGATTTAATTGCAAAATTTTAATATTTTAAATAATCAATATAAAAAGTTAAATGTCTCTCGTCTGGACTTCATCTGCCGAATGAGTGACAGAACACCTCCTTTTATAGGCTTTTAGTTCCGCTGCAGTAGCTTGTCGATAAGGGTCCGGATTTTATAAGATTCTAGTTACACTACAGTAACCTGGCTAGTAAGAATCTGAATTTTGTAAGGTTTTAATTCCATTATAGTAACTAACCGACACTACAGTAACTCATAAAAAAATTACTATAGTACTGTTATAGTGACACTATTTACTACAGTACTGTTGACACGGCAGTAATATTCTATAGTAATTGACAATTTACAACAGTAATTGCTATAGAAGTTGCTAATCCGAAATGAACACTTCAAAATAGCTGCAGTAGTTCCGTCCTTTATATGAATGAAAAAATCTCCTCAAACTCATTATGATAGATATGTGTTAATCGCTTTCCACATTTCTAGAGATTTCATCCCAACTCCTGATGAAAACTACACACCATCCGTTGCTCAATCAGAAATTCATGCTTGGGAATTGTTCAATTTTATCCAACATAATTATAACAATCGTGGAACAAATTTAGCAAATTATCAATTGCTATGTAATATTACTATTGTGTTGGCAGTATTGTAGCAAATAGTATCATTGTAACAGTACTATAGCAGTTTATTTTTTTATAAGTCACTAGTGTCGGTGGGCTATTGTAGCGAACTAAAACCCTGTAAAATCTGGATCCTTCAACCTATAAAAGGAGATGCCCTCTCACTCATCTGGTAGAGCAAGTCTAGATGAAAGCCTATATAGCTTGCTGAATATTTTTCTTGAAATGGACAAATGAAAATACACCTCGTATGTGTATACATGGTGGGTTTATAAATCACATTGAGAAAGTCTATGATGTGATTACAGGTCCAACATGTGATATGTGTACACGACACATTTTCATTAATTCATATAAAGGGTTACAAAAAAATCAAGTCTAGGGTGAACTGTGATGTGAACAGATCCTCAATCTACTAGAAGATTGTGGTTTCATGGTCCTTTAAGGGCTTAAGTGGTGTGAAGTGTTGGGTTATGATAGTATTAGTTGTAATTAGGGTTATTCCATTCTTGATTACTAGTAGTGCAATTTACAGTCTTTTTTTTATTATTAAATTCTTTCAAATGAGTGGGGACTGAAGATGTTGTTGACTAGTGTTCTTCTATACACAACTGTGCGAGGGTGAAGTCATTTGTAGTAGCAGCTGCATCAGTGCAAATTGCATGTTGCTAATGCACTAAAACAGTTGGATAGCAGAAAAACATCAACTAGGGTGTTGGGTTATGGCAGTATCAATTGTATTTGGGGGGTGGGGGGGCGGTGGGTGTGTAATTTATAATCTTGTATTCTTTTGTTTATTGCCTGCCCTTGTAATTGAAGTTGTACTTGATTAATGAAGCTTGCATATTATATGTATTGACATCAGTACAAAACGTGGTAGTAATGAATTGACTGAATTTCTAGTTCATTGTGATATCTTAGATGAGTGGTTTGTAATTTAAAATTTATATGAATGGGGACTAATACGGTTGTTGACTTCTCATGAACACAATTGTATTAGGTGAAATCATTTGTACATTTGTAGTAGCAGGTATAACAACACAAATTATGTTGCTAATGCATTGAAGCATTTCAATTTTAAAAAAATATCAAATCACTAGATTCACATATGTACAACAAATGAATAATGTATCTATTTCATCTACATCTTTTGTCTACACCTGTAATATGAACTATTAACCTATTGCATGTTACAACTCTATTGAAAGGTCAAATCAAATCCAATTTTCCCTTCGAACCAGATGGCATAGACTTCTGAATCTCAGTCATTTTAGAATCAACCCATCTTAGATGAGTTATAGGATGTTTTTGGCAGACTTAACAACAAGTTCATCTCATTTTAGTTAACACTAGATATGTTTTAGAAGATTTGGTAAGAATTAAAAATAATCTCAATAACCCATAATTCATATAAACTAGGATATTTAATACATAACCACAACTAACTAAAATGAAAGTAACTCATGTTTAAGTGACAACCAAACAGGGTCTTTTGTGGTTCTCAAGAAGAGAGAAAGTACATACCAGGGTGCCGAAGAAATGAGGTTAGCCCTGTCTGTACGGCAGTTGACTTGGGTGGTTACAGGTCTATGCTTGTATGCGCCGCTCGCTGTCAACAAGTGAGCGTATGCCCATATCACTGTAATTGATATTAGTAGTGCGAATCGCTCCAAAATCGGCAGTTGCTTTGCCTTAAAATGCTTCAGATACTGCACCCACAAGACGAATTAAGAGAATTAGTAAACTAAATATGATCAAGATCATCCATCTGATCTGCCTCCCATTTTAATCGGTTGAAATGGTATGAAAAGAAGGTCATGGAGTTCCAGATTGACAGTGTGGATCACCAAACAATGTCCCACTTGTACCTACCTAGGGGGATTATTACTCGGTACTACGGCAGATATGATTTTGCATGGTCATGGAAACATTCACTTCATATGTGTAGTTCAATCATGGATCGCTGTTCATATCCTAACCGTCAAAATCATGGGTCCTATCAATCATAGGTAGGTCATAACATAAAAAGGTCCATTAATCAGAGGTTAGTTAGGACCATCCGATCAATATGATTTTGGGGTTCTGAGTGAGACATGTACACTGAGGCCATGATTTCGACATTTTGGACTGAGGTACATTTATCCCATGTGCACCGAAAGAAGAAGAAGAAAAAAGAGATAAAGCACCTGGGAGAATGCAATGAATAAGATAAGCATAGGAACACCAATTTCAACACATCTTCCAACCTGACAGACACAAACATAAAAGATATCTGAGAGAAAAAGAGAAAAAAAAAATAAAAATACAAACTTCATTCGTGATTCGTGTGAAGGGAGATCCGACACACGTTCTAACGTGGCAAAATCTTGATCATGACCTGTCCCACGAATCAAGCCAATCCACTCATCAGATGACCAATGGCTCATATTCAACGTACGTGTGCAGCGCAGCTGATGAGTGGACCAGCCTGGTTTTCGGGAGTCCATGTTGAACTCCATCTAGCACATGGCCCAGATCTAGCACGTGTGAGAAGTGTAACGGTACAATTATAAAAGGGAAGATTGAATGAGTGGCTGCAGCGTTTTGCGTTTTGTTTTTTTACCACAGGAAAGCCTCTGTCAAAAAGGCCAAATCCCACCAGCGCAATCACAGGCACCATCCCGAGCGGGCTGAAAAACCTGTAACATTTTCAACCTAATTTTAGTGCAACAGAACAATCTTTGTTCTCCAATCAATGCATCTGCCCATTGATCTGGACCGTTCAATTGATGGGTCATCTCTTCAATGAGACGCAGCCTGAAAAATCTTATTGATCATTGATCAAATGATGTTTTAGCTGTCTGGCTCGTCGTCCTTCATCTGCACCCTTGCTTATCGTCCTTCATCTGCACCCTTGCTTAGAACCTTTTTGCAATAACCCATTGATCTGATGGGCCCCACCGTGAATGGGGAATGCCCCAAAATCTCCCAGGTTAGAACGACCCTAGCCTTCGATCAGTAGCCTACAAATAGATGGTTGGGAAGAAGATGGATGGCTATGATATTCCAACCTGAAAACTTTCTGGGTCATGCCACATCTGCAGAGGCCCATCATATCAACGGATACTGTGTACATTCCGATGCATCAGGACTAGATATGTTATTTATACTCGCTTAACTGTCCTTTGAAAGAGAACTCGCCTTACACAAGCTGAAAACAAGGCGCATGTACACGAAATCCGAGCCGTTCATCAGGCGATTCCGACTCCATGTCATATCCATAAAAACAAAGATTTATATACAATCATCGGTTGGATCACACATGTACAGAGAATTTCGACTGTTAGATTGATTTCAGTTAACCGTCCACATACTTTGCACATGTGTGCCCCCTGATGATCTTATCCGTTGAATCTTCAAGATATGGAATCTACACAGACGGGATCTCCTAATCAGCAGCCCCAATGAGCCTTGTTTCCGCGTGTGAAGTGTGCACACGTATGATTCCTCTAGCAAACAATACCTTGAACAGATACCCCAAATCTGACTATATCCCAGAATAATCTGCACGCTTGATGAGACTATCAGAGCTCCTTGTATTGCTCTCATGCTTTGAAGAAATCTCTAAAAACATGGAACCCAATTCAAATCAGTTGCATCACATCACTTCCGATTCATACATACATACATAAACATATACATCTACAGAGAGAATGATAGATTATCCTTTACTAACCGCGTGACCATCTGTTATTCGAGACAATGAAGAATCATGTATAATGGAGATGATTGGGACGATGAATGCATACGAACCGCCAATGACCGTTGGCAGCCTCGTTCCAAATAACGTCTGCAATAGCGTATTGATCCCACCCACGAATAGCAATGTCTGAACTACCCTCACTTTATCATCCTGATTCAATACACCACAGTTAAAAAAAATGCATACACGGAGATTCAATGAATATACAATCACACCCAAATCATATTTTCATTCAAAAGTCCAACTGATTCTCACATCGGTTCCTCCCATCAATGGGACCAATAGAGTCGGTATCATCACAGCCGTTCCCAACGACAAAACATAGTGTTGGAAGCCCAAAGCGATTGCTTCACCTATCAAACAAGAAAATGGTACAAACACATAAATAAGACAAGAAAAAACGGCTATAATTCAGTGGCAGTATTACAAAATCGACGTACCCCAAGATGGGTTCGAGTCAATACAGTACTCAAACCCTTGAAGCTGATCCATGGGTAGATGGGTTATCTCTTCTGGCTTTGGAGGGGCGGCCATGGTGAAAACCCAAAAATAGAAGCTTTTCTTCAAATGGGTACTCAAGGCAAGATGGGAATGGTCAGGAATTTATCAAGATAGATGATGAATTCACATCAATCATAGAGGGAAAGAGAGAAAGAGAGATGAGAAAGCTGAGAAAGAAAGGTAAGATGAGGAAAAGAAAAGAAAGAGAGATAGGGAGAAAAGAAAGAAATGTCACTCACATGGGAATGGCTACAAATAAAGGGGGAGAGAAATGCACTCGCCACCCACTCGACCACGTCATTTTTTTATCTCCTCCCTTTGATCGATTACGATTGTACCGTTGAGCTTTTCATGACCAAAATGCCCCTCTGCCCAACAAACTTCCAAACCAAAAGTTACCGTTGGGGGTAGTACAACAGTAGGAATTAGATAGAATATAACATCGACTTGGGAGAGGGCCTTTGTTAAAAGATTTTAAACTTACGAATATATGTGGGGAAAGTTAGACACTTCGAGTCAAGTGACTGTAAAGATGAGGATAGTTTTGGGAATTCCAGAAAAAGAAAAAGAAAAAGAAATGAAGTTTGGGGAGTTTTGTAAGTTCGCAGATAGTAACCACGCGCGAGGGGAGATTGAAAAATTGAATCTCGGCACACGTGATCACATGTCACACGTGTAGAAAGAACTGTTCAATCGTTACGTCGGGCTGAACGTGTTATGTGTCCCAGATCGTAAATAAGGCCCATGGAATCGTAAGTGGGCCACACTTATATAACAAGAATGAGAGGCTAGAAATTAAATTACAAGTGGCTATATTCAACTTACAACTATAACACATCTCATGAATCTGCACCATCGAGTATTTTTTGGATAGTAATCCCTGCATGATGTATGGCCAGGATCTCTCATACGTGGTTCACGTTGTCACGAGCACTCGAGCTCCGCGATTCACCCATTCAAGTTTCTCGTGGCGCGAATTGCTTTTGCATTTCTGAATATCCTTTGGGGGCAACTTTTTAAAGAAAAAACCTTTGATACTCTGATGGAGTAGTATGAATGATATGCAGCATTTAGAAATTCCGTAAAAATCATATTCGCTGGCACACATGTATATCAGACTAAACTGGAAACTGTCCAAAACATGCATCCAGCTTAGATGTACGGTGAAAAAGTAATTTTTATAATATTAAGTTACCGCTCTACATTCCACACGCAGTAGGTGCATATTGTGTTTTGATGTATTTTTATAAATATTCATGCCGCCCATCTTATTTTACCCCCTCCTTTTAAGGCATTAACTCAAAAGTGAAGTGGATCCAAAGCTCAAGTGTATCACACAACAGTAAGCGGTGGTGATTTAATGCCTACCATTAAAAGTACGCGGATTGCTTCCTATCCGGACGGTCTCTAGCCATGAACATGAACGAGCAGTTCTGTGGGTGGGCCCACTGTGATGTATCTGTTTATCCAGGCCGTTCATCCCTTTTTTGAAATCATTTTAACATATTAGCACAAAAATAAAACAGATTAAACGCTTAAGTTGGCCACACCATCGACAACTCTAGCATTTAATGCAACTTGCCTTTAATGATTTGTGCAGTTAATGCAACCAAGCTTATCATTTGGTTTGGTCCACTTGAGCGTTGGATCTATCTCATTTTCATGAACATACTTTAATAAGCCCAGAGAAGAGATGGATGGCATGGATGAACAGATACATCACGGTGGGCCCACCCACATAAGTGACACGAACCTACCCACATAAGTGACCGTTCGTGGCTAGAGACGGGGTAGGATGTAATCCGATTTTGCAAAATATTTTGAGCTACAAAAGTTTTGAATTAGGATACATTTGTGCTTTCCCTTGATACAAGTTTGGGTGACCCCATAAATAGGTTGTATGACAAATAAGTATTATGGTGGCCCTGGAAAGGTTTCGATGCTGGGGGACTTTTCATTCTGTGTGGTTCACTTGAGTTTCCTCAACCGGAAGTTCCACCTAAGGAAGCAGGGGCTGCGGTAGCTGCCGTATCTTTTATTTGTACATGGACAACTATGTGGACCAATGGACTTACCAGCCTTGATCGTTACAAAGGATGATGCTACCACATCAAGCCCATTGCTGGGAGGAAAATCAATATATTGCTCATGTAGCTTACCCTTTAGACCTTTTTGAAGAAGGTTCGGTCGCTAACATGTTTACTTCTATGGTAGGTATGTATTTGGGTTCAAAGCCCTGGGAGGTCTACGTGTGGAGGATCCGTGAATTCCTCCATCTTATATCAAAACTTTCCAAGGCTCAACCCATGGCATCCAAGTTGGGAGATATAAATTGAACATGTATGGTCATTCACTATTGGGATGTATACCTTTCATTTTTTGGTTCGTGCCCTAAAATGAGATGGATGGGGACCTTTTCATTTGGTGTGGTTCACTTGAGCTTTAGGTCCCTTTTATTTTTGGGTTTGTGCCCAAAAATGAGGTGGAAAAATGGACGAACAACATAGATGTCGAACACATACATTACGTTTGGCCACACAGCCCTCAACACTTCAACACGCCAGGACTATGGGTGGTGTTGGCCACACCAACTAATTTCCCTAGGCTTGCCTTCACGAGCTCAGAACGGGAATTGGCTATTAACAGCCACTGTGGTGTATGGGTTTTATCCACACCATCTATCCATTTTTCCATGTCATTCTAAGGTATAAGCTTAAAAATGAAGTAGAGCCAAGGCTGAAGTTTATCACACCACAAGAACAACAATAATAATATCACACATTGTTGTAACCTTTTCAGGCTCCACTGTGATGGTTAATTGCCATCCAACTTATTCATAAGGTCACATGGTCTTGGATGAAGTGAAAACACAAATATCAGCTTGTTGATTCAAAACTTCTGTGATCCTCAAGTAGTTTTTAATGATAAGTGTTTAATCTTTAGTGTGTGGTCTACCTAGGCCTCGTATCTACCTCTTTTTTATGATCATACCCTAAAATGAAATGGAAAAATAGATAGATGGTATGGATGAAACTCATACATAATGGTGGCCTCTCAGAGCCCAAGTTCGAAACGGGTGGAGGTAGTACCCAATCACAATCCCATAGCCATTATTGGATGGTTAAACACGTGAAATATCCGATGCTCCTATTTTAACAAGCATCCATGAAGGAGGATAGAATTCATCAACCAACCTGGTTCTCGAACTGACTTGGGCCCCTTTGATTTTCCATGATACAGGTAAATCATAATAAATAAGTATTTATTAACTTTTTGCTTGGTTTGAGAATGGGAGAGTAATTCCACCTTAAAAATCAATACAAAAATGTTAACTTAAAACTGTGGACCCTACCATAATGTATATGATACATCTGCACCGTCCATCTAATTTATTAGAACAGTTTGGGTATGGATCGAAAAATGAGGTAGACTCAACATTCAAATGGCCTACACAAAAGGAAACAATGGTCTTCATTCGTCCACAATTGGAAGTTGTTTCTTTCATGGGGACCATATTGAGTTTTTTTTTCATCATCTAACCCGTTCATAGGGTCACACAGACATGGATAAGGGGAAAACACAAATATCGGCTTAATAAAAAAAGCTTTTAAGGGCCCTAAGAAGTTTTTAATGGTATGTATTCGATTTCTGCAGTTTCCTGTGGTATGGTACACTTGAGCTTTGGATCTTACTCATTTTTTTGCTCATGCCCATAATTCAGTTGGCATAACAAATGACACGATGGGCCCTACATTGATTTTATAAATTTCTCAATTTAAGTGTTAAAAAAGTAAGTTGTCACTGCATTGGGAAAGATGTGGTAATTAGCTAAGTAAATAATTATTACCCATTTACATGATAATTACAATTGAGCTGGAAAATCAAACAAGCCCTTCATGAAAGCTATTTTCACAATTCATACAATTTAATTTTAGTTGATGTATTTTATTTGAAAGGTATTTTAATTAGTATTTCACAATATATAATTTGTTAGTGCATGCGTATCCAGCATTATAATTTTTTAGAGTATTGAATGATTCCCCTCCATTAATGCCCTTGAGTGAAAGCCGGTCTGTTTGCCACCAGTTCGTTTGTTATCAGGGCTCGATCTTAGGGGGGCATTTGGAGCATGGGATTAGATGGGTTTAAGTGTGATGGAATTACCAAGATGTAATGATTACACTGTGTCAGGGATTGTCTTCTAATCCCATCGCTTGAGGCCATCTCACTTCATGTTTGGGAACAGATTGACTACTTACCTTGCCACTACCAGTTGGTGCTCTGTGGGCCACACCATGATGTATGTGTTTCATCCATGCTTTCCACCCATTCTTCCATGTCATTTTATGGTATGAGCCCCAAAATGAGTTTGATCCAAATCTCAAGTGGACTGCACAATTGGCCCCAGGAGGTTTTTAATGGTGTAATTCAATTACTACTGTTTGCTTATGGTGTGGTCCACCTGAGATTTATATTTACCTTATTTTTGGGATCAAGCCCTAAAATTATATTTCAAAATGGATGGACGGCATGGATAAAACACATACATTATGGTAGGGTCTACATAACATCGACCATTAGCTACACAAAAATCAAAGTAGGATTGCAGAAACCCTTATCTCGACCTCGATTTCAAGAAGGGCTTCACAACTCATACTTTATGTGAGTCCCACTTATCCCATGGGGTGCCAAACGACCCGGATGGTAAATGTCTTTCTTTATAAACATTATATTATTATTATTATTATTATTTTTTTTTTTTTAAGAAAGAAAGAAGAAAAAATAAAAGGGGGCCCTTTTCTGCCTTCTTTACGGTCTGACTCCTCTCCTCGTGAAAAACAGTGCCGAATCTTTAACGTATACATTTTCATGGCCAGACAGCCTTGGAAGTCGAGCCCACTGGAAATTCGTATTTTTGCTTTATTTACCTGCACCAATTAATGGTGCATGTTTTCTTCTTACCTTCCAACAGACGCGAAGCCTGTAAGCCGGGCCAAGGGCTCCCCTGCCTCCAGTACCCCGGTGGGCCACCGCGATATTCATGTTATATCTGATCGTTCATCCGTTTTGTCTACTCATTTTAAAGGTTAGTTCTGATTTTCAAATCACAATGTAAATACATTCTAGGAGGTACTTTGGATGCCTGTACAGCTCTTTAGTTGTAAGAGATTACCGGTTATCAAATTATATGGATTCGTTGGATGCATGTATTTGCCACTTGATAAGCTTTAAACTTTAGTTGTAATATGAACATGGTAAAAAGGCATATTTTATATTATAAGTAAATTATTTACAATTAAAAAGGCATTATACATGTTAGAACATAATGATTTATATACACTTGTGATATGTGGGGCCCACCGTAATGTGTATGGTACATCCAATCTATCAATTAGGTACTTCCTTTGATGCTTTCTAATGGCCCTTAAAAAACTTTTCTATTATTGAATGGACCACACAAGAAAAGGAGGTGACATTCATCGTTAAAAACTTTTAAGATTGCATTTGGGGCCTATTGTGATGGATAGAAGATATCTAATATATTTAGTGTGTGCATGCTTTAATGTTATTTTAGAGCCTTAAAAAAAAATCAAATCTTTCTTATGTGATTTTAAAAATTTGCAAGGTTCACTGCCCAAGCTCTATAGTATGAATACTTTATTCATTGTAAACACTTTATAGGTTATCAAATATACAATCTATTTACTTGGAATAGAATGTAAATTGATTTTGCCTGAAACTTTTTTAAAGTGTAATGTATTTACAACTAAAAAAATTACAAGCATCCAAATGACCCCTAAAATAATCATAATTACTTTTGTACTTACGATTCTTATTCTAAAGGTGATATTGACAAGTCTGGTGTTTTGACACAGAACGGAGGCAACCGACAAATATTTTAGGCCCAAAAGTCTATGGGGTCCATTGTGATGTATATGTCATATTCATGCCTTTCATCCATTCCACTGGCTCATGTTAGGGCATGAGCTAAAACATGAGGTAGATCCAAAGCTAAGTGAACCATAATGCAGTAAATAATAGGAATTAATGCCTATTGTTGATAACATCTTGGGGGCACGGAAGTTTTGGATCAAGCTGATTTTTTTTTTTTTTTTTTGTTTTCCCTTTTATCCATGTCTGTAAGACCTTATGAACAAGTTGAATGACAAATAAAATCATCAAGGGCCTTAAGAAAGTTTTAGCTTTCAACGGTTAATGTTCATTAGAATTACTATTTCATGTGGTGTAGTCCACTTGAGCTTTGGATTTGCCTTATTTTCTGATCGATGCCCTAAAACGAGCTTGTGGAATAGATGGTTGGGCAGCATGAATATGACATATTCATCACGGTGGGCCCCACAATTTTTGAGCATATAGAAACACATGGAATTTACATGGGATTTGCAAGCAACTCCAACCAAACAATGGTACTGAGAAATATTAATGGCACATTTGCAGCCATTTACACTGTAATTAGGAAAAATCAAACAGGCCCTTAGAATCCGAGCTCCAAATCTCAAGTGGGCCAATGAGTGAGAATTGCATGGAAACGGTGGTAATCAAAATTTGGGGCGTGCCATTACATAATGTTATGGTGGGAACAGGAGGAATTTTTTTTAAAGGTGTGCATGTGTTCACGTCATTTAAGTGCATGAAAATGGCTCGGATTTGGCTTCAAGAATTAGTGGGGCCTACCATGATGTTAAGTGAAATCCACTCAGGTCTCTAGGTGCGTCACTCCATTTTAGCCATATGGCCCAAAAATCAGCTCCACCTGTGATTTAGGCACGCTTTACGAAGGGAAATAATTAGGAGAGGTACGCCTCACATATTATTTCTAATCTTATATCACATAAGAGACTTGTAGGCCATGTAGCTAAAATAGAGTGATGCACCTAGTGATTGAGGTGGATTTTACATAAACAACACCACGGGCCACATGTGAGAATTTTTTAGACAACATGTATTGATGTGAGTGACTTTTGCACGAAAATGCCTAAATTTGATTTTAAGAATTAGTGAGCCCTGCTGTTTAAGTAAAATCTACCCAAATCATCTAATGCGTCACTCCATATTAACTATAGGGCCCAAAAATCAACTCGGTTCATAATTTAGGTGAGCCATACGAAGGGAAACCACCGGGAGAGGGATGCACCGTATACTATTTTCAATCGTATGATTCACCTCATTCACAGACTAAGCTGATTTTTGGGTTGTATGGCTAAAATGGAGTGATGCTCCTGATGATAGGGTGGATTTTACATAAAAATCACAGTAAGCAATGTGTGAGAATTCATAAAATTCCTCTCATGCATCAATGAACGTGTCTGACAAATTTTTTATTCACAAGGAATCCATCTACATCATTCTAAATATAATTGAATATTCCAATTCACATGGATTACATGATAATTGTGTTTTAGATTCCAATTCATAGTAAATCCATGTTATCGAATAAGCCCTTGGATGAAGTTACTTTTGAATGGAAGTGGACTGAGCCTTGCCTCCACCTGGATTGACTGAGACCATGTGAGGGTTTTGTGGGGCCATCATAATGTATGGGTTCTATACATGCCATCCATCCAATTTTTCATATCATAGTGGGGTATGAGCCCAAAAAAGGTAGATCTTGTAAGAACTCTATTTAGTGGGCCTCATTGATCAACGGTCTGGATTGTTATACAGTTGGACTGGATGATTGAGTAGACCAGTGGGCCCCACTTCAGGTGATGCGCTGCGCAGTCTATCTGCGCAGCTCTGCGTACTAGGGCTGAAATGCTATAGCTGTCTTACACAGACAGCAGTTTGAATTGAACTAGGATGCTACAACGTGGAGCATGGGAGAGAGAGTTGTGATGGGTTTCAAACTCCCTCTCCACAGACTCTATAAAAGAGAGCTGGGTCCCCAATCCTACACCATAGCAGAAATTCGAGTCCCATCTACTGATTTGCAGAAAGGGTGTGAAGGAGAGGAAGATCCTAAGTTCTACAGGTATTCTGGTATTCTTATCCGGCTTCCATGGCGGCGTCTCAGCTAGGTAAGCTATCCGACCCCTGGTCGCCATGTCCCATGCACAGACAGATCCGTGGGCCTATTCCGCATCTAGATTAGATCCCACAGTTGGTATCAGAGCTTCTTCTCTGTGCATAGGCATGGATGATTACATCCAGCCACATCTAATCACATCAGGAATTTACGAATTCCTGAAACAATTGTGATCAGGGATTTTCGAATCCCTAAATTCAGAAATCAGTTAGATTAGGGATTTCAGATCTACAACCCTAAATCCAGTTTCTATTAGGGATTTAGATTCGAATCCCCAAATCCAAATTCTGCAATTTGGGTTTTCCATTAAAAACTCTAAATTCAGTCATCGCATATTAGGGATTTTCGAATCCCTGAATTTAGAAATCCAGAATTGAGGATTTCGAATCCCAAATCAATTAGGGATTTCGAAACTCACATCAGTCATTAGGGTTTTCCAATCGAAACCCTCATCTAATTAGGGATTTCGTTCTCAAATCCCCATATACCGCAATTGGGGATTTCAAATTGCTGATTCAGAATTCAGATTTGAAACCGATAATCCCAAAATTGAGGATTTTATACCTACCTGCGTCTCAGCTAGGAGGCAGCCGTGGACACCCTATTCACCGCCAGAGTTATGCATCATCTTTGACTCCAGCAGATTTGAGGTTCCAACCTTCATTCATGGCCGACTGAATACTTGTATCTACCACATTCCATCCATGGCTGAGCGAGGGCAGATCTCTTTCAAACCCTCACGATGCTCCATTGTAACTGGATTCTGCATCACCTGTGTTGAGCGACACCACCCTGGTCGCGGTGGCCGTCATTGTGACTGGAGATTCTTGCCGTCGGTCTGGTGATGGATGTCGGTCGTCCAGTCCCTAAGATAGCTGGAGGCGACGACTGCTTCGAATAGCCATGAGGCAAGGGCGAGCAGCAGCAGCCTTTTGTTTTTTCGAATAGCTATAAGAGGCAGGGAGCATATCTCGATTGATGTTATCGGGTTTTGTAGAGCCGAATGTTGATTAGTCGGGTCTACAATTCAGGACCCGATCCAGATTTCGATTGGTGTGCCCTGATATTTTTCTAGACCCATTGATCCAATAATCTGGTCCACGCCACGCGATCTCGTTCTGTTTTATAATTTTGGTATGGACCATCTATGGATTCAATCATAAGAGTACAGTCTAACTCATTCAGATTAGTATGGACCATATGTTATGATCTTGCCAGTCTATTAGCTTGATCATGTTTTTCATATGATATTAAGATTTTTCTTTTATTAATCTGTTCAAATTATGGACGGCCATACATGGTTCTGTCCGTCAAAATATTCAGTCCACATTATTTGTTGATCGTGTGAATGATGAAGACTGGACTGGTCCATGATACTCATTAATAAATCCAGATCAAAAAATAGTTTTGATTCGGCCCTATAGTTGGCCCATCACCCATCTTTAAGTATCGATATGGACCGTTGGAATATAAGGTATGAAACCTATTTATATGTTTCACTTTAAGGATTTTCAAAAGGTTAAAATCAACTAACTTATGGACCGCATCAGACTAATTAAGATATAATCCATATAGAGGCAAGATTATAATAGTAATCCTAAAGTCTATATTTATAGTTTTGCATTCGGTTGTGTTAGCCACCATAGTGACCTCAATCGATGAAAACTTTACAAGTATAGACTTGTAAAATTAGGATAAGGAGGATTGCATACAGTTGCGTTCACTTTTTCATCCGTATGGTAACGAAAACATAGACGATTACCGTTTGACAGTCAAGTGAACGGGTGAAGTAAATGGTTCTGGTAATGTAAAACTGAAAGACTCATCTCACCCACAGGTGTTGAGTGTCTCAGATTTACATCACTGACATCACTTAGCTTCATATTCAGGAGGATCACTAACATATTGTTATTACTACCCACAGGAGGAATGATAATGATGTAAATAGATCCTCACCAGGATGAGATGATTGGGCCCATCGTCATCCTGGATGATTCAGTTGATGCCTCCCTTAGCAACTGAATCAGTTATCTTTGCCTGATATTTGTTTACATTCACTAAATTGCTTTGTGAAATAATGAACTAATGTGAGTATATGTGTATCTCTTATATTTCAGTCTCAATTCCAACTAATACGCATTAAGTCCCTGCCTTAAATGGATCTAATTATACTCAATGGAAGAACGTCATTGAAGTTGTACTGGGCTGTCTTCAATTAGATCTTGCCCTGATAACACTAGAACCGCCAAAGCCATCTGATAATGCCACTGAAGCTGAATATAATAGATGGGTTACATGGTTTAGATCAAATGATACATGCCTGAAAGTCATTAAATATTCAATTTCTGAATCGATGAAGGGTGCCATGCCTGAAACAGATAAGGCCAAAGTTTTCCTGATTGAAATGAGAAAACGATTCAAGAAATCTGATAAATCTGAAGTAGGCATTCTTTTGAATAAATTGACTCGCTCGTCCTACGATGGAAAAGGTAACATCCGTGAATACATTGTAGAGCAGATCGAAATTGTTTCTAAGATCCGTGCTCTAGGACTTGTACTCACTGATGATCAACTGGTTCATTTGATCATGAACAACCTACCTCCCCAATTTGGCACGTTCCTGGTAAACTATAACTCTTTGAAGGACATGTGGACATTGGATGAACTCATCACACAGTGCGTCCAAGAAGAAGACAGGATCAAACAGATGATAAAAGTTCAAAATGTTAATATGGTAACTTCAGGACAAGGGCATGGGCAAGGGAATAAAGGTAGAAAGAAGAGGAAACAAGGTTCTAATAATGGATTCTCTGGTCCTCCATCTGGAAACCATGAGAATCAATCTGGAAATGGATCTAAACGCAAACGGGTTAAAGGTAAACCGTGCTACTTTTGTAAAAAGACGGGTCATCTAAAGAAAGACTGTGAAGGTTTTAAGGAATGGCTCATAAAGAAAGGTAATCATTCTGTTCTTGTCTGTTTTGAATCTAATCTGACCGATGTGTTAGTGGATTCCTGGTGAATAGATTCAGGAACTACTATTCACATATGCACTTCTATGCAGGAATTACTACAGGCCAGGCCACCAATTGATGCGGAGCGCTCAGTATACGTAGGCAATGGTGTCAAAGTTGACGTGGAGGCAATAAGAGTCTATAGGCTTAAGTTAAAGACTGATCATTTTTTGAATTTAGTAAATACATTCGGTGTGCCGTCTATAAGGCGTAATTTAGTTTCAATTTCCTGTTTGGATAAGTTGGGATATTCGTTCCACTTTGGAAATAAAAGTTTTAGTATTTACTTTAATTCGATTAAAGTTGGAACCGGCTCTTTAGTAAACAACTTATACCAGTTAGACTTGATTGTCTCTCACGTCTATAATATTAATACCTTGCATGGAAATGTAGTGGGATCCAAGCGAAGACTAGACTATGAGAATTCCTCCATGTTGTGGCACAGGCGGCTATGCCATATATCTCGTGAGAGATTAGACAGGCTTGTGCGAGAAGGAATTTTGCATTCTCTAGACTTCTCTGACTATAAAGTATGCATTGATTGCATAAAAGGCAAACAGACTAAAACGAGAAAGAAAGGTGCAACCAGGAGTGTAGATCTATTAGAGGTTATACATACAGATATCTGTGGACCATTCCATACAGCCTCATGGAGTGGCCACAAATATTTCATTACCTTTATAGATGACTACTCTCGCTTTGGGTACCTATACCTTATCAGTGAGAAATCAGATGCCCTGGATGCTTTTAAAATCTATAAAGCCGAGGTTGAAAATCAACTCGATAAGAGAATTAAAGTTGTCAGATCTGACCGTGGTGGTGAATACTATGGCAGATATGACGAATCAGGACGCAATCCAGGGCCATTCGCTAAATACCTATAAGATTGTGGCATTGTTGCTTAGTACACTATGCCTGGTACTCCAGAGCAGAATGGAGTTGCTGAGAGACGTAATTGCACCCTTATGGATATGGTGCGAAGTATGGTCAGCAATTCAACATTACCAGAATCTCTATGGGGTGATGCGATCAAAACCGCAGTTCATATATTAAACAGGGTTCCCAGCAAAGCAGTAAGCAAAACTCCTTTTGAGTTGTGGAATGGGAGAAAACCAAGTCTCCGATATCTACATGTTTGGGATTGTTCTGCTGAGGCCAAAATTTATAACCCGCATGAAAAGAATCTTGATCCTAGAACCATAAGTTGTTTCTTCATTGGATACCCAGAAAGATCAAAAGGCTATCGATTCTACTGTCCTTCCCACTCCATCAGGATTGTTGAGACTGGGAATGCCAGATTCATTGAGGACACTGAAAACAGTGGGAGCACAAACATAAGAAATTTTGTATTTGAGGAACAAAGGACTGTGACTCCTGTCATAGTCAATCTAGATCACGTGGACATTAATAATGCAGTCGATTTTGCAGTCACTGCAGAGCACCACATAGAACCTCATATACAAACCACTGATGAGGAAAATCAAGATCAGACTCAACAAACTGAACCATTAAGAAGATCTGAAAGAGAGAGAAGGCCTGTAAATTGAGATGATTACATTGTATACTTGCCAAAACATAATTTTGACATAGTGGTGAAAAATGATCTTAAATCTTTTAGACAAGTGAAATAAAGTGTTTATCCTTCTCGTTGGAGTAATGCCAAGAAGGATGAGTTGAAATCCATGATAGACAATAAAGTGTGAGATCTTGTTGAGTTACCCTCAGGAATAAAGTCGATTGGTTGTAAATGGATATTTAAAACCAAATGATACTCCAAAGGTAATGTCGAACGATATAAAGTCAGACTTGTTACCAAGGGTTTTAACCAACGTGAGGGCATTGACTTTAAGGAGACTTTCTCACCAGTATCAAAGAAAGACTCATTCAGAATCATAATGGCTCTTGTATCTCATATGGATTTAGAGTTACATCAGATGGATGTAAAGACTGCATTTCTCAATGGGGATCTAAATGAGAATGTGTACATGTTGCAGCCCGAAGGTTTTGTAGCTACTGGCGCAGAACATTTGGTTTGCAAACTTAAGAAGTCCATCTATGGGTTGAAACAGGCATCGCGACAGTGGTACCTTAAGTTTCATGAAGTAATTTCTTCATATGGCTTTGTAGAAAACACTGCAGATTAATGCATCTACATTAAAACCAGTGGGAGTAAGTTCGTTATGATGATTTTGTATATTGATAACATTCTGTTAGCTAGCAGTGATACCAGGATGTTGAGCGATACCAAAAAATTTTTATCTCAAAAGTTTGAAATGAAAGACCTTGGTGAAGCTTCTTACGTCATCGGCATTGCGATTCGCCGTGACAGAACACTTGGACTGCTCAGCTTGTCACAGAGGACCTATATTGCTAGGGTACTCGAAAGGTATGGCATGCAAAATTGTGCTTTAGGAAAGTCGCTCATTGTGAAGGGTGACAAATTTGGTTTATTTCAGTGTCCAAAGAATGATTTAGAAAAGAATCGAATGAAAGAATTTCCGTACACATCAGTAGTAGGGAGCATCATGTATGCTCAAGTCTGTACGCGACCGGACATTGCCTTTGTCACTGGAATATTGGGAAGATATCTATCTAATCCAGGAATGCAATATTGGATAGCTGCAAAGAAAGTATTACGGTATCTGCAGAGAACAAAAGACTTCGGACTCACATACAGAAGGTCTGATCAGTTGGAGTTGATCGGATATTCAGATGCAGACTTCGTAGGCTGCGTCAATACTAAGAAGTCTACTTCAGGATACATCTTTATGATGGTGGGAGGAGCTGTGTCGTGGAAAAGCGTGAAACAATCTACAACAGCCTCATCTACTATGGAAGCTGAATTTATTGCCTGCCATGAGGCATCTAATCAGGCATTATGGTTACAGAGTTTCTTCTCAGGTTTGCGGGTACTGGAGCATATCCCGAAACCATTGAGAATATTTTGCGATAATTCGGCTGCTATTTCCTTCTCTAGTAACAACAAGCATTCGTCAAGGTCGAGGCATATCGACATCAAGTATCTTGTTGTAAAGGAAAGGGTTCAGAATCATCAAGTGTCCGTGGAATTCATCGGCACTAAGCAGATGATTGTAGATCCGCTCACTAAAGGGCTCCCTATCACGCCATTTCAGGAGCATGTAACATCCATGGGAGTCATTGATCCCACAGATGTTTTCAGTTAGTGGGAGTTGAGCGTACTTTGATTTTCACAGACACTTAGAGATCTCGTTTTATACAGTTTGTTTGGATGATTTTGATATAAAGATTTATTTCTGCTTATTTATATATATGCGCAAATTTTGAATAAGTGGAACTACAGTTATGTCTCGTTGGAGACATGAAAAAGCTTCAGGACCTCTTAAGGATATGCACATATTATCACACTAAAGTGTATAATCCTTATACTACATTTCCTAGTTCGTGATCTATGTCGTTAAGATTGAAAGTATTTGTGATCGCGCTTAGACTCACTTCGCCTAAATTAAATGTTGTGATGACTACCGCGTTTCGATACTGACTGTTTTGATGGACCAGATTGAATAGCATTACTCATATTGTCCAACTGTTTTCATTGGTTAACCATTTAGATATTTTCTTAAAATATCAAAAAAACTTGTTTACAAAATTATTATGTATATGACTATCATTGACGTTGCTCAATGAGGCCCAAGTGGGAGAATGTAAGAACTCTATTTAGTGGGCCTCATTGATCAACGGTTTGGATTGTTATACAGTTGGACTGGATGATTGAGTAGACCAGTGGGCCCCACTTCAGGTGATGCGCTGCACAGTCTATCTGCGCAACTCTGCGTGCTAGGGCTGGAATGCTATAGCTGTCTTATGCAGACAGCAGTTTGAGTTGAACTAGGATGCTACAACGTGGAGCATGGGAGAGAGAGTTGTGATGGGTTTCAAACTCCCTCTCCACAGACTCTATAAAAGAGAGCTGGGTCCCCAATCCTACACCATAGCAGAAATTCGAGTCCCATCTACTGATTTGCAGAAAGGGTGTGAAGGAGAGGAAGATCCTAAGTTCTACAGGTATTCTGGTATTCTTATCCGGCTTCCATGGCGGCGTCTCAGCTAGGTAAGCTATCCGACCCCTGATCGTCATGTCCCATGCACAGACAGATCCGTGGGCCTATTCCGCATCTAGATTAGATCCCACAGATCTAAGACACAAGTGGACCACACCATATGAAGCATCTGTGATAATGATGCCCATGGTGATGCTTATTTGCCATCCAACCTGTTCGTAAGGTTATACAGACTTGGATGAAAGGAAAACACAAATATCAACTTGATCGGAACTTCTACAGCTCCTGAGGAGATGGTGGGCATTCCATCCCCATCTAGTGGTTCACATGAGCCTTGGATTTGCATCTTGAAAATGGATGGATAATTTGGATAAAACCCATACATTATGGTGGGCCCCACAAAGCCCTTGCTTGTACCAAGTTCGTCCAGCCAGGGACAGGATGCAATCCTCTTCCCCTTTGAATACCCCAAGTCCAACACTTACTGCTCTTACTTTCTAGGCCACCACGGAATGATCAGACCATTCATGTTCATGGTCATAGAGTACATATACATGGGCCAAATTGAAAGGATCTTGTTATAAAGAGATCCTCACCTTACGTATTAGAAGAGATGAAACATTTGTTCTGATTCCTTTATATCTATTGGGCCGATGTTCATCTTCGGGATTTTTGTCCTGTGGTGTATCTAAGTGGGGCTTGATGAATGGTTGATCATCAGGTGGGACAGAATGGCCTTTGTCGATCCTCAGCATGATCGCTTCTGGATATTGTTAAACGATTCTTATTGGCTTGCTCTACATCTTTTGCCTTGCAATTTTTTTTATGTCTTGTTGTGCCTTGCCATGTAGAGATCCAAACCCCTCATCTAAATAGGACTCACCATGGAGTGACATCTTGAAAAGATCTCATCGATAAGATATAGTTGCGATTTTAAGTATTGAAAAGGTGAACCATAGTCATCGTGTTTATTATATAAACCTTATTAAAACCAATTGGGGTCTACTGCATGAATCCTTTTATGTCATTTCAATTATGTTAGAGCCTGCCTTGTTGGACTAAAATGTCATATTATTAAGATTCATGAAAAATGATGTGGCTGAAGTTTAACAATAGTGTTACGTAAAACACACTCTCTCTTATAACTTAGGATTTTAGAATTCTCTAGACTACTCATAGAGACTTCTCGAATCTACGAGGAAAAAGCAAGAAAAATAGAAATAAATTCTATAAAATTCGTAATTTGATTGATGTTTAAAATAAACGAGTTGATAACCCTTTAAATAGAGATATCAAGCAATGAGAGAAATTTCAGAATCATACTGCAACTAAAACTCTTAGAATTCGCAACTTACTATTTATGGACGGTCGTGATGTCTACTAGTGTGCAAGGTTTTCAACCAAAAATAGTAAGTGTCCTATTTGGCTCCACCACGTTATTCTCCTAATTATTCTAAGCACTTTTGGCGTTGGGCGCAACTCCTAAAGCCCAACAGATGAAGAGTTACAATCAAACTAAAACTTACTATTTATAGTAAAAATAGAATTAAAATAGGGAAACAATCGTAGCTTTGATGGTATTTCGCAAATCTGGCTTGCGTTGGGTGATTAAAGTAGATCGTTTTACTCCAAAATCATATATATTACATACGATAACTCATTCTGGATTGTGAGATACGCCTTATTTAAGGTCTGACGACCTAGATCACTTCTGTCATCGACCGGGCCTTTTCTGATCCATCTTGGCTATGAAACTGTCTGTGACCCGCTCTACATCATAATTAGGACTAGCAATGATAGTACAAATCTCTCACCGGAGATAATAAAAAGGCAAACTATTGTTTCAAAGTATTTGAATGGATGATAAGAATCTCTAATTAGTAGGAATTTCACAACATTGCCCATCCACGGATGAACTATTTGGATCAGTATATTAGGGTGTACAAGATCTAACCCACAGCAGAGGAGGATGATATTCCAATTCTCTCTTATTGAGTTTATGAGCAATGGAGTGGCAAGACTTTGTAATGACAAAAATTATTGGAAGTGCTAGATGCATTTGCTTTCATTGTATTTCATAAATGTACTAGCCTCAGCCTTTCATGTAAACAAGGCTCGCAAATGTTCTTAATAAATTACATGACCTAACCATCAACATCATAAGCTAAAAACCAAATCCAATGCAAACCCTTGGGTCAATGATACTATAAATATAGTCCTTATTTGCTTCAGAGTGATATTCGACTAAAGGATATGTCTATGCTTTGATTTTCTTTGTTTAGATAAGTAGGGCCGATGATTTAATAATCTAAAATATAGGACATTTGGGCATCACAAAACATGCTATGGGTTCATAGAGCCTTTGACTTGTATTTTTAAAATTAAAGGAAAAGAAGAGAATCATAGAAGAGAAAAACATAATGTTGGAATTTCTTCTTAAGTTGTATTATTTCTTTATGCCTATAAAAATATGAACCCTTCAACCCATTTATAGATTTCCAGATACATTCTTCTTCAACAGTTGTGCATGTATCTTCTCCGATTTCTAAATAGTACTTAACATCTACTAATTTCTAAGCAATTCTTTTATTTTTCCTATGTAATATAGGCTATTTTAAAAATTCTTAATATGTGCATCGGAACTTAAGACACTCACGCACAATTATTAACGATGTCATAAAATTCCATAAATACATGCATGCTCAAGACCTTAAGCATTCTACACATGCAATGAATAATTCATATATTATTTCAAGGTACATGTGCATGTATGCACATAAAGTGGATTAATTCAACATTGCCTCTTAATGCACTTTCAGATTACTCTCAACATTTTTCAACAGTATCTAAACATTATTTTAAGAGTGGCTTGGTAAAGATGTTAGCTACTTGTTCTTTCATCTTGTAATACTTCAACTTGATCTCATTGCTCTCAACAACTTTGTGGATGAAGTGATACTTGATGGTGATGTGCTTCATCTTGTTGTGAAATTTGGAAGATTTTGCAACATACAATAATTCATCCAATTTTCTTTTTGCTCATGTCCTCGAGAATTTTTCATTGCTATATTTCTTGAGAAATCACAAGAGATGTCACTATATACTTTACTTCTTGTGAAAATTGAGTAACAATACGTTACTTCTTTGATGCCTACAAAAATATCCTGAATCCAAGAGTAAAAGCGAATACCAATGTTATCCTCATATCATCCATGGATCCTGCCCAATCACTATTTGTATCTTTCACCAACTTTTAGTTTGAAATAGGCATATATGATGATTTTAAAGTCAAGCATTCCTTCGATGTATCACAACACCCTTATTTACCACTGCCGAGGGCCCCTTTAATTGGGACGCACGACTAAATGGTATGGAATTTCATTAGGTGGAATTAACACAATTATTGCATAATGATTATATGTATGGAAATACCATAGCATTTTGATTGCCAATCCCACTCTTAGCATTAAATTATTCATTTAGGAAAATCACTGTATGAAGTGAAATCTCTGTTTGGTGGGCCATGGAATTATAACTAATGGACTAGATTTTAGAATTGAATTCGGTTAGGGTTGTACACGAGCCAAGCTAGCTCGAAAATCTCGCTCGGCTTTGCTCGATCTTGCTCGGCTTGAACGATGACTCGAAGCAAGCCAAGTTCCATATGACCTAGCTCGTTTTGAAAATGAGTAGAGGTCGAACATAATGCAACTCAACTCGACTTAGCTTGAAGCTCGAGCTTAACTCGACTCGAATATATATTAATATTATATTATATTTAAAAATAAAAAACTTAAAACTTAAATTTTTTTTTTACCCTACTCAGTCATCGACCCCTTTCTTACCCTTTCCCTTTCCCTTACCCAACCCACTGCACCCGAGCTCCTCTCTCTCTCTCTCTCACATTCTCCTCTTCCCACCCGGCCACTGACTCGAGCTCTCTTTCTCTCTCTCACCACCCACAACAAGATACTTCTATAGCTTTATCTAATATTATATATATAAATATATATAAAATTGAATATTTGATTTGGGGGTTGGGTCAGATGCGGGTTGGGTCATTTGGGTCGGGTGGCTAGGTTGAGTTGGGTATGGGTTGAGTCAGGTGCGGGTTGGGTGTTGGGTTGAGTTGGGTGTAGGTGTTGGGTTGGGCCAGGTTGGGTGATGGGGTGAGTCGGGTGTTGGGTCCGGTTGGGTGTGGGTGCTGGCAGATGGGTTGGGTCGGGTCGGGTGTGGGTTCTCGGTTGGGTTATGTGTGGGTGTTGGTCAATGGGTTGGGTCGGGTTGGGTGTGGGAGCAAGCTCGACTCGACTTGAGATAAGCTCACATCAACTCGATCCACTAGTTCGCCTCGAAAGGTTTGGCAAGAGTCAAGCCAAGCTTGGCCCACCTCGACTCAACTCGGCTCGATGTACAACCCTAATGTTGGTCACCTATATGGATGGACAATGAAGATGAAAAACGTGCATCAACGTGGAGCCCACGTGATAGATTTTAAAATCTATCGAAAATGTCACCATATCTCATATTTGGATTGAATGATATGATATTTGAATTAATCCAATCATTTTCGTCATTTCCAAACAATGAATAGAATTTACATTGGACCAAAATGCAATTTCGTACCACCTAATCCCATCTAATCACACGTTCCAAATGCCCTAAGTGAGTTTATTTTGGACAATTCATGAATCTTGAGAATGAACTCACAGGAAATATGTATTTGGCCTTGTAACAGTGAGATGTAAGAGGTTTCTAATGGCGTTTCTATACAAGAATTTGTTCACTTTTATTAAACTATCTTTTATCTTGTTTACTACAAAAGTAGTATTAGGTTTACATTTTTCCATGATGGATTTTTAAAGGATAGATTCAACATACTATCTTTGAAAAATAAAAATAGTGAGAAACTTCTATTATTGAAAAATAATGCATTATGACAGATAATTAATCTCATATGTCTTCATCAAATCGAATTTGAACTAGCGGAGCATATTGTAATAGTTTCCTATGAATATAAAATCATCAATATAAAATAATATGATGAGAATAGATGTACCTTCAGTTTTAACTTATATAGTTGGTTCACAAATTGTTTATTAGCAAAATAATTATCAATTTGGCAAAACCACACATGGTACTTGTTTTAGCCTTTATAGTGCTTTCTTCCATCACAAGACTTTATCTTCTCTGCCTTCCATCACAAACCCTTGTGGTTGAGCAACATAAATTTTTTCATTGAGAATTCTAATTAAGAAGGTTGTTGGAGTATTTAAAAAGAGAGATAAAACAATGTTTATATCAGTTGGATGTAGCCCACTTTTCTTTCATGTCTCCAGATGTATGTTGTATCTCCACATGTGTGAATAATCTATCCGTATACATGGTGTGCATGCATGGCTTAGTAGTGTCAAAGTAGAATTTGGTCTCTCTTGTGTTTATAAAAGAGTTTTCATCTCTAGAGTTTGTACACAACATCTCCTCTTTGTTTTTTTTTTTTTCAAAATTTCCCCATTTCTTTTTTCTCTTTACACGTATGAAGAATGTGTGATAGAGCTTTTGGTGGTGGGTTTTGCTTGATGTGTGCACATTGATGAGACCATACATTGGGCCACTGTATCTTGGTGATAGTGCGCTTCAAACATTCCATAGCAAAGAAATTCGATCAAGGGGCGTGAACTATCCTAAAAAGAGCAACCTAGACTATGCCTTGTCGAACAAGAAAAATGACTTCTTCATCGATTGAGATTTCTACATTCGTGATCTACCAAACATGTGACGTTTTATATTTTTTTAATTTATTCTAGTTTGAATATTTTTTCGAACAATTATTTCCTATAGATTTAACATTAAGGTGCCGTTTGATAAAACTTATTTTTAGTATGTGACGTTTTATATTTTTTCGATTTATTCTAGTTTGAATATATTTTCGAATAATTATTTCCTATAGATTTAACATTGAGGTGTCGATTGATAAAACTTATTTTTAGCACATATCACCTCTTTTCAACATTTATATCATTCAGATCCTATGAATTTAGATGATTAAGTACTTAAATTAATTTTCATTAAAAATGGGTCTTTCTTTCAAATCTCCTCCTTTCACTTAATACTGAAGGCTGAATGTTAAAAGTGATGGCACATTAAAATTTCTTTTCACTTTTAATTAAAATTTCTTAAAATTATTTCAAAATTACAATTTAACACTTAATTTTCTGTGCTTATTTTTTAGTTTATCGAATGACACCTAAGTTGAAAAATGGACTTCTCTCTCTCTCTCTGTTTTTATTTTTATTTTTAAATAGTCTCTAATTGAGAAATAGGTGCAAAGATTTCATTGAATTGATGTCAGGTTATTTCCTAAACCTTTTGCAATGAATCTTGTGTTGTATTTTTGAATTGAGTTTGTAGAGTATTTTCTTTTATTTTGGTAGCAACTGATGATGAGTGCTTACTTGTTGGATTGGTACTTCATTTATAAGATGGAATTTCAACTCTCCTCCTTTCACTTAATACTGAAGGCCGAATGTTAAAAGTGATGGCACGTTAAAATTTCTTTTCACTTTTAATTAAAATATTCTTAAAATTATTTCAAAATTACAATTTAACACTTAATTTTCTGGGCTTATTTTTTAGTTTATCGAATGACACCTAAGTTGAAAAATGGACTTCTCTCTCTCTCTCTCTCTCTCTCTCTCTCTCTCTCTCTCTCTCTCTGTTTTTCTTTTTTAATAGTCTCTAATTGAGAAGTAGGTGCAAAGATTACATTGAATTGATGTCAGGTTATTTCCTAAACCTTTTGCAATGAATCTTGTGTTGTATTTTTGAATTGAGTTTGTAGAGTATTTTCTTTTATTTTGGTAGCAACTGATGATGAGTGCTTACTTGTTGGATTGGTACTTCATTTATAAGATGGAATTTTCTAAAACGATAATGTACCTTCCATGTCTTTACAATTTTTGGTGTCCTATGCATTATTTTTCACCTCTTTCGTAATAACAGATTTGCGATTGTGGATTGCATGATCGTTGATTAATAGCTTCATTTGATGCTTGAAATCCATTAGCTATGGTGTTGTTATCGTCCTTATTGGTCTTACATATTTGTACTTTGGCTGTTGCTGAGAAGGTATAAGAATACCAATCTTTGTTGAGTTTATTAATCCACATATATATATATATATATATATATATATATATATATATATATATATATATATATATGAGGTTTTGAATGAATTGGAACTTTTCTAGATCATTTATCAATCATCCATCCATGGATCCATTAAGCAATTTGACAATTGATTCATCAAGAGGCATTCCTTCATATGGATATATATATAAACACTCTTCTACATCTTCAAGAGGCACTCCATCTACATAAGTCAACTTTTCTTCTTCAATAGTTAATTGGTAAAAATCCATTTAATTCTCTAAATTAGCCATGCCTCTGTAAGATCATAGCTTACTATTTAGCATAGGTGTTATAAATGTTGGTCTTTGAACTGGTTGACCATGAGCCACTTTGATGGTTGTGGGTTGTTTACTGCCACGGATATGTTTGCAATCCATGCCTCAATCATCCGATCAAACCTCGCACACGTAATTCTCGCTTTGAATGATTGAATTCTCAATAAATGGTCACTAACTTTGCGCTCATTGATGCCTTTTTCATTAGAGCATTGTTTGTAGGATTATTGTCGCCCAATCTGCTATTGACATCATAACCTAAGGAATAACCTTGCTCTCATACCAAATAACATAATGGTTGATGAGTAAAGAGACTCGATAACTATTATTAGAGTATTAAGCCTTTGATATACATTGATATGCCATCTTCTAATAACTTGAACTTTTAGATCAAGTGATAATTTGACATGGTATTAGAGTAGAATGTCTTGTATTTAAATCCAAACTTTGTAGTTCATGCAAATACCAAGTTAATTGGGTCTCTAACAAAAACCAGTTTGGATTGCGTCCAGCCCTTCTAATGTGTGCTCACGGGAGATAAATAACTTCGTATGAGCTCACATCGAAGGGTATAATAACTGCACATGAGGCCTAGACATAGCATCTTTTAGTGGGCTTTGTGTGACTAGACCCAAGCCCAGGTTCGGCCCATTGGCATTCATAAGTTCGATTAGACTCTTATTCCTAAAAAGCGGTTAACTTTTGTTGTTTGAGTAGAATAGGTTTGCTAGAATACACAGCGATTGTGTTGTAATAGAACTTTTGCCGTTGGATACTGATCTTTTCAATGACAAAAACCATTGATATGATCGATCTTCTTGGGGATGGGAAGATCCAAAGAAACTTTCTGATTAAAACATTATTAAGCCTTTGATCATTCAAATCTACGTAGACCGTCTCTAGTCAAAGGAAGGAATGTTTAGTGATGGAAGGGACGACCGTCTATAGTCAAAGGGAGAAAGTTAAAGTGATGGAAGGTACGATTTCCGTTCTAAGAGTTTTGGCTTTTTTTTTGTTTATTGCATCTAAGGTGCGGTGCGGCCCTCCATACGAATGATTCGGATCATTGAAAGATGAAAGTGGACGTGTTGATGTGACCAAGTTCTGTGGGTCCCATCATGATGTATGTGTTATATCTACACCTTTCATACATTTTGGGAGATCATTTTATGAAACAGACCCAAAAATCAGGCAGATCCAAAGATCAAGTGGACCACACCATAGAAAGCAGTGGGGACAATGACGCTCACAGTTGAAACCTTTTTAGGGCCAACCATGATGTTTATTTTCCATCTAACCTGTTCACAAGGTCACAAAGACATGGATGAATGGAAAACCCTATTATCAGCCTGATCTAAGACTTCTGTGTCTCCCAAGAAGCTTTCAATGGTAGACGTTCAATCCCCACTGCTTTTTTTGGTGAGGCCCACTTGAGACTTGGATCTGTCTCATTTTTATTTCCATAGCCTAAAGTGATCTATAAAAATGTATGGGCGGTGTGGATATAACATATAAATCGTGGTGGGTCCCACGTAACTTGGTGACGTCAACAAGCCACAGCAATAGGATCTATCTCATTTTTATTCCCATAGCCTAAAGTGATCTATAAAAATGTATGGACGGTGTGGATATAACACATAAATCGTGGTGGGTCCCACATAACTTGGTAACGTCAACAAACCACAGCAATCGCTTTCTTGAAAGATGAACAGAGATCCAAAGGCAAAGTCCCAATGCATCCTATGGCAAACCTCCGTATAAAATCCTGAGCCTTGTAGGAAAAACAAAAAATAAAAAATCCTGAGCCTTGTAAGATGACACGCGTGTGCAATGAAGCTCATGTACACGTCACATATGTGACAGAATAGAAGGGTAGATCCGAGATCCAATCCATATATCATAAAGAAAGACTTTATTGATTTTCTTAAAAAGAAAGAGGTTGATCCGATGGTCATGTGGGCCACATTTTTCAAAAGAAATCTGTGACGTTTAAAGACTTGGGCTGAAGTTTTCTAACTCACCTATCTATATCCAATATTGTGGCTTACATGCTGAGTTAACCAGATTTCCAACATATAAAAGGCCGGACCAACCGGATGGATGGATTGGATCATGGACGCATATGCCATGCTGGCATATCCTTGGTGTGTACATGAGCTTTATTGTAGACGCGTGTGCTCTTGACAAAGCTAATCATTTAAAATAAGCATTACCCCACTTTAATTTTAATGATAGAAAGAGGAATAACATGACCCTAGACCAAAGGAGATCACAGTATTCTCGCGCCTTGGATTTGAAAAAGTGGGGCCATTGGATCCATGATCTAGAGCGTTGATCTTACGTCCCCAAACATGGACAGGCGGTTTCCAAAAAATTCCCTAGAATGGAAGATGACGACCATCTGATCTTTTGATCTTTTCTATACTGAACGGTTGTCCCATCCGGAACGTGACTGATGTCAAGGCCCACCGGATCCACGGTCAGGATCATTGGAAACTGGCCCTACTTGTACAAACTCAAAGCTAGGACACTGCAGTCATCCTGGTTTCATGGAATTATTGCTTGGATGGAAGACCCAGTCCAGCTTTTAAAAAAGCTGGTCCCTTTGGGTCGGCTTGGGCGGCCATGAAACGATGAGTTTGTTTCTTGCGGAATGGCCGCAAATTTGCTTTGATGGTGACCGAGAATCGAAAGCACGAAATCTCATTGGCTGCTGAAATGGGAATATTGAGCAGTGAGTGGTGCCCGCTCCGATTCCACTGCTGCTTCCGGAAACGGATTGCGTACTTAGTAACTCAGTAATAAGCTGTAGCGAACTCAGTAAACTCTGTGGGTCCGACTGTGATGTGCGTACCTTATCCACGCCGTCCATCATTTTTAACAGCTCATTTTAAGGCATGCGACCAAAATTGAAGTATATATAAAGATCAAGTGAATCACACCACAGGAAATAGTGGGGATAATGATGTACGCCGTTGAAACCTTCCTAGGACCTACAGTGATGTTTATATGTCATCCAACCTGTTAATAAGATCGCATAGACATAGATTAAGGGAAAAAACAAATATCAGCTTGATCTAAGACTTCTGTGGCTCCCGTGAAGTTTTCAACAGTAAGTGTTCAATTCACAATGTTTCTTCTGGTGTGGTCTGATTGAGAATTGGATATGCCTTGATTTTCATCTCATGCATTAAAATGAGCTGGTAGAACGGATGGACGGCGTGGATAAGACACATACATCACGTTGGGCCCCACAGAGTTCACTCACTACATTGTAGCGTAGTGAGTTACTCAGTACGCAATCCGCATCCTACTCTTTCCTGAGAAGTAAGAAGATACCACTGGGGCTGGAATGATGAGGTTGGACAAAGCTGGAGGATGTGCGATGGAGAAAGTGGGCCCCACCCTAGCTCGCTTTTTCTTCGGTTGTTCTTTTAGGGAGATTCCTTTTGGCTAGGTTTTCGCCATAGGAGAGGTGATACGACTTTGAAATGAAACGGAGCTGTGATAGAGGAATGGAAGTCGTTGATCAGCAAGCACCCCTTCACGTGATGGTGCAGTGTACGGAACACGTGTTATAGATCCGGGCCGTTCATCAGGTAGGACACATCATGAGCATACCATTGATAAAAAGAAGATCCGATTCGCTAATCAACCAGATCAAACTCGTATGATAAAAAAAGAACGATTAGGAAAATGTCCAACAGCCAAACTTTAACATACACGTGTGGCTCACTTGATGAATGGCAATCACATATCCACAATGTCCACAATTCACCTTACCTGATGAAAGGCTCAGATCTTTCACACGTGTGCTGTACGCATGTATTCCTGACACTTTTTCTTCCCTTCACGTGAGGAGCCGGTCACTGAAGCCCGAACCGAAGAATTATAGGATTCTCCACAGTGAATTTGGCTTGGCAGTCATGATACATGGGCCCATCCATCTTAATCCAGGTCATAGGTCTGTAATGTCTGCCATGACGGAACCGTGGGTAAGAATTTCCAGATTTTAAGATCCTGGTGGGACATTTTACAGCTGCACGTTGACCATTGCTGTAAACGTTCTCGGTCGTCTATTTGCCGCCACAAATTAGATGGTTGAGATTGACCAATCAACTAAGATTGTTTGGGCATGTGACATCCACGATGGAACCGTACAGAGCAATGGCCTGGATTACCGTAACTGGATACCGAACCATGGGCTCTGTTTCTCATGATTGAGATGATGAATATACCGTAGAAAAAGTATAGGATTGAGGATATATTATTCCTTGTGATGATAACGTGATTAGAATAGACAAGAGCAGCTGAAAGGAGTCCTTTTTCTTTACCCTTTCGTCCTTGTCATGAACAATGTTCAGGAGTCATTTGGCTCATTGGGCTTGAGTGTATCTGGGTGCATTCATAATCCAAAGGGCATTCGTTGGATTTAAAGGTATATTTGAAATACACAAATTTATTTTTACTGTTGATGTGATTTAGAATTGAATGTCTTTTTCAACTTATTTTTAAAGGATAGAGATTCGCATGTGTAATAAAGGTATTGATAGTTTACTTAATCTATTGAGCATTTGTGAATTAAAATTATAATTTGCATCACTAAAATTACATAAATAATATGATCCGAACAATCTAAATATTAGATGTAGGGATGGGATCACTGTCTTCCTCAAGGATAACTACTCCAAATCTACGGAGCTTCTCTGGACTCCTCATGGAGACTTCTCGAATCCACGAGGAAAAGAAATACAAAAAACTTCTTGAATGATTGATAAACGAGCCTACAATCCTTTAAACAGGAATACGAAGACCTGGAAGAAGTTTAAAAATTAAACTATAATTAAGACTTTCTAAAATTCATAACTTACTATAAATACTAAATTTCTATTTATAATAAATGTCCTATGTAGCTTAATCATATTATTCTCTTAATTTTTCTAAACACTTTTCATGTTGTACACAACTCCTACAACCCATTGGATGAAGAGTTATAATTAAACTAAAACTTACAATTTATAGTAAAAATAGAATTAAACATGAAATTCGACTGTCTATATAATGGAATCTCATAAATTCGGGTTGGTTGGCTAAATTAGCTCGTCCTATCCCAAAATCATAAATGGTACGTCGAGTAACTCATTCTAGTTTGTAAGATGTGTCTGTTTTAAGGTTTTAACAGTCTTGATGACTTCTGCCTCCGATCTAGCCTTCTCTGGTCCATCTTGGACATGAAAGTGTCCATGGCTCTAAATCGATATTGGCCATGTAAATTGATAAATTGGTAATTAAAAAGACATTGGCATATCCTTCATTTGTAATCTTATACTTGTGTTTCACGCAACGTTCAAAATTTCATCATTTTTTGCCAAAGTATACATTTCTATAAACATATTACAATCATTTAATCACATATAACATATATACACTAATTATAGATATTAAAGTTGATTTAGTAATCAAATACAGAATTTTAATGTATTCCTAGTTTTGGATTTTGGTGCATTACGATTATGAACTCATCAACACAGAGGAGTCGAAATCAACTTGATTTGTGATTTAGAATCTAATGCATTCCAAATACAAGCGTTGAGTCTCAGTCAGACTTGGTTGAGTCTGATGCAGTTTGGACCATGAGTATGGGTTTAGAGTTGAGGATGACTTAGCCTAAGTCACCCTGACTCAGCCGAGTTGCCACTCAACTCAGTACTGACCGAGTTGGTCTAACTTGCCCAACCAAAAACCTCGGTTGCCCGAACTCTGGCCATTTTATTTAAGCAAAGAGGCTGGGTTTAGCTTAATTAATATACGGCTAACTAATGTAGTCCATTGTCACCAGTTACATGTTGCTGCGGCAAATCCAGATTGGCCGTTAAGTAGGCCCCACCCACTGTGGCCCAAGTTAGAAAATCAACACCAACGATCATGAGATCTTTGAATCAAGGGCTTTTGATTTTTGAATGGACAATTAAAATCAGAGAAGGTCAGCAGTTAAATATCAAAGAGGTGAGATGACAAGATCATTTCCTCTTTTTAAATTTTTTTTGGTTGGATACATAGGATCAACAGAGTAGACCAGGGCCATCAAATGGACAGCTCCTCTTCAAAACACCCACTCTTAAGAACTACCCAGATAAGCAAGTTCAACCAAACTGTCTTACATCCACTTGGGTAGCTAGAGAAAATGCATGTTGAAGAAAATAAGTATTTAATTTCAAAAGTATTGCACAAATCAATCAAGCCCTTTAAAAGTTGTTTTTAATGTTTGGATTGATGGCCACCAAAAATTAAATGAGAAAAGGGAATAGTCGTATCTTTCACTTTTTTACATGAATTTAAGGAATACTGCACTGCAAACCAATTGCACACATTTTCCTATGGAATACACAAAATTTTCATTTCCTGAGGATTCCACATCTGTTTTTCATATTCATGAAAGGTTTCAAGAAAAACACACTCTTAACTGGACTTTAGATAATAGTTAAGAAACCCATGCATAGAATCATTAGCACTTTGAAGTTACACTCATGGTTGTCATCTTTCCTGGGAGGAAATGGAAGAGGAAATGCTTTTTTATTTTTATTTTTTGGTAGCTAGAGAAAATGCCTGTTTAAGAAAATCAATTTAATTTTAAAAGTAGTGCAAACAATCAATCATGCCTTCTAAAAGTTGTTTTTAATGTCTAGACTCAGCTGAAAGAAGAATCATTAAGGTCCCGTTTGGATGCCACCAAATAAGTTACTGTTTCTTGGTTTAATAATTACTTTTTTACTTAAAGGTATTCAATCACTTCAGCTTAATAAGTAGAAACCAAGATAAACTACTTAAGATATAAGAGCTTATCTTAAGTAACTTACGATTCAAACACCTCCTAAATGACCTATTTGTCTTGGCATATATCATTTAAGTGGAGACGTAGAATGGTCAGTGGTCAAAAGGGAGAGTAATGTTTCTAAAAAGGTGGAGTAGGGCTTGCTTAGGAGCTTGTAAATGGAGGTAAATGGGAAATGAAATTAGAGATAAATGAATTTGAAGTATATTAATCAACTCAGTTGCATTTAGCTGGGAGTAAAACAAAATGCATTGAAATCCAAATATTCTATTTACACGGGAGTAATTGAGAGGAATTAAAAAGCATTGAAACTTTTCAATATATTCACTGAAACATGTGCTATGTGGTATACTTTGATATAATGATTGTAATAAGCCCATTGAAATATATGCTTTAGCGAAAAATGAGAAAATTCTGAGCCTTAGGTAGGCCACAAATATAAGAATCACAAACAAGCAACTTGCTAATATTGTTTAAACGTCTATTTAGATGGCCAACTTTTGGATAGTTTGGATCATTTTATTGGTGTGATTTTAGTAATGTAGCTGATAATTGGACTGTTGAGTATCATTAGCGTGTAGCATATGTACATCGGACATGTGCATAGCAACACATTTATTTACTCGCACAACTCTCCGAGGGAACCTAAAAAGGCATTTCAGTGTGTTTACTTCCAAATTTTTGGTTTGAGAGAAAATTTCATTTAGAAGCCTATTTACTCCCAATTCACTTCATTTCCACACATTCACTTCCATCCAACTCAGTTCAAAGGTTATATACCTTAATTTACTCTTAGTTCTTCTCATTTATATTCATTTACTCCTATCCAAATGACTCCTTAGGTTTTAGAGAGGAAAGAAAACCACCATTTTTTAAGGAAATTGAGAAAAGGAAAACTGATCTCCTTAGTTCCTTTGTCTTTTGCAAGTGGGGGAAACTCTTACATTTGAGGAAATTGAATTCCTTTTCTACAGTTCAATCCTGTTTTTGACAAATCCAAACAGCCCCAAGATTCCACATTGGAACTCAGTGCATGAGCCAATGGCTGCCTAAAGTATTGCATAAAAACAAATACATTCCTTAAAATTTTATTCTTAAGAGGAAATTATTCCATACAAACTACGTTACACATTAAACTCACTTCCCAAGTCACCTTCAGTCCAAATTTGTCAACATCATCAATCTGGACCATAGTTTAAAAGCTTGAAAAATCTCAACTCGCAGCGAAGGAAAAAGAAAAAGAAAAGCAATCTGGCCCATCCAAGAGGTGGGGAGTCCAAATCAATGGACCCATGGGAGGACAGAGATAGCTTACCACAAACTTTCAGCATTTGTTCATACCCAAATAACTCATTAATCAAACTTAGAAAATTTTAAAATAAACGCAAAAAATTAAAGACTACGTCAGGTGGGGGCTGATTCAAGTGGTCGTTTGACTTTTTAGCATTCGTGCGTTGGGTTTCAGTTCATACCCATATGGTTTTGGTAAACAAGCTGTTGGCTTGCTACAGCAGATGGTCTATAGGACGCGTAACAGCATCTCCCAATTTGGCTATATCAGCTTGGAATAGCCTGATATGGAGCAATAGTGGGGTGTAATGGTGTTAAACAATATGATACCCGTTACACCTGTGTAAAACCTTGGTCTGTACACCATAATCTCCCATATTGGAGTAGGGGTGGTAATGGGTTAGACTTGGGTCAGGCCAGTGCCTAGCATGATACTTAATACCAAGGTATACAAAAACAGTTAACCGTTATGCATTACGGGACTGAAATGGCCATTACACACACAAAAAAAAAAGAAAAGAAAGAAAATGAAAAAAAAAAAAAACTGCCCTAACAGCCTATACGGATTCGTATGGTTCCGTAATGATCTCAAAGCAGGATTTTTATTTTTATTTTTTATTTTTAAATTTTTTTTATAATAAGTCTGTAACACCATTACGGCATGTATCGTACCACTATTACGGTTACCATTACTGTTATGGAACACCTTACTTAAGACCAAGGCGAGCTCAAAAAGATTGGTTGGGCACTGACCCGTTCTGGCGTAAAATCGATAAATCCCTATTTCCTACTTGAGTGTGCCTAATCTATCTCTTGATCAAGTAAGCTAAACAGGAACAAATAAATAGACATCTAGAGAAATGAAATCAATAGTCTTCATTCAAGATGAATGGTCTAACTGCAGAGTGAATGGTACTATTTGTAGGATAAAATACATATACATATAAAGTTGGGTTGTGCCTGTCTAAATTGATTTGAACCCAAGCCATATGAATGTGAGGCCCAACCTTGGTCCACAGGCTGAGCTAGTACGTCCAAGCCCATCCCATTGGAAGACCCTTCCAATCGAATTTTGGGCTTTTAATTTTATTTTAGGTTGAATGTGGGCTGTTGCTGTATTTTCTTTCTCAGCCATTTGCTGATGTATACTGAAGGGTTAAAAAATTTTCCATGTAGGGCGATCCAGAATCGATGCAATCATTAACCATGGGGCCTAACTTGTACAAGCTAAAAAAACCAGAAAGCATGATATAGAAACTCTTGGGCCGTGCATTGTCTGATAGAGCTGGCCCGAGAGCTGATGAGACTACCACGAACAGTTCAAAATCTTCGCCATGGACAATCCTAGGTCCCGCCAAGTCTGGCTCCTAATCTGATGTGCTGTATCAGGAATGAGCTTCATCACCTGATACCTGACACGTGGCAGGTGGGTTGTCAATCCAGACCACTGAACTGCAGTCTTGTCCACTAATTGCCCCATCGCAAAATAACACCAAACAGGTAATACTGAAATATCTTTTTTTATTTTTTATTTTTTATTTTTATTTTTTTGTGGGCCCTAGTCAATTCATTCCATTTACAAGCTAGGGCCATGGAAGAATAGGACCCACAAAATGGACAGTTTGGATCCATGCACCTCCTGCCACATCTAATTTCTTACCTGAAGCCCAACATAAAAATTAGAAAGGAAGCATTTGCATGTGCGAATCACGCCCACAATAAAACCAGCCCATGAAGCGATGAACCTGTATTGAATGGCGCACACCCACGAGTAAGTCACTCAGCCCACCATTGTGTCACAAACCAACAAGATCTGGGCCAAATTATTGGGTCCTTATGCGTAGACAAGCTTGTACGCAGCCCAATTAGTAACTGAGCCCATGACTCGAGTCCACATGCCTTAAGGTTCCCCTGAACTTGGTCTGAAATGCTTGGTCAACCCGACCCAACTAGTGTATTTCCAGAGCTACAGACACATAGGCGTCGCAGCGTCTGTGTATGACGTCTACTTCTGGTGCTAGGTAGTAAGGGCGACAATGGGCCTGGTAGCCTTCACAACGCGACAAGACCAACCTGACTTCAGGCCGGACTCAGACAATGCAAAATTAAAACTTTGAACAGGCCCAAACAGTTCAAAATCCAGGCTGAAGCCAATCCCAGGCCCGGACCATTGACAGCCCTACTATACATGCCTGGGACAGACATTTCTTAGTGGGCTCAATAGGATCTGATCTTTTGGAAATTGAAATGTTGATTTGAGGCCCAAGCCTGCCGAGTAACATCACACGCATTCATCTCAGACTCGGATGGTGCCTCCACAGATTTTATAAATCCTAGGCCCAAGCCAGGTCTGTTTATTAAATGGGATTCTAAATTAGGCCCATACTAACCCATGGGCCTGTTTACACACAGGAGATGGTACCGCACCTGATAGGCCGGCTCATTAGCGCATGTAGGTGGAATTGGACCGTTAATTCTTTTCAGGTATTCATTTTCTTTATACATGTGGCCTACCACACAAAATGGGCTGACTTAGACGGACTGATTTTAGCCCTGAGCCGTTGATAAGTGGGAACTCAAAACGGGTGTCCCACACCATCTTCACACTGTAGGCACGCCTCGGTCTCCTGCTAGTTAAAATCATTCATGAAAACTTGACTCAGAAACTAGTTGAGTTGAGTTGAGTCGACTCAAACACTCGGTGAGCTTCTTGAATCAGACGGTTCTGCTGCTTGCATAGTGATGATGGCGGGATACAATTTCATCGGTCAGGATCACATCCCCTGGATAGATTGAAGGTAAATGACAAGGTTATGTCAAGTCGAAGACTGATTCAATACAGGCAGCGTACCGCAACCGGAACCTGCCGGTGCGGGGCCCACCGTGTAGTGATGTCTGCTACTTTGCCCGTTGTTGACCTGCAGTGTACTGCCAGCAGTAACGTCAACTTACTTCTACGTGTAACGTATGTACCATGTCCAAGCACTTCGAAAGCGTTTCTTCATCTGTCTCTATCTCTCTCTCTCCTTTTTTTTTTTTTTTTTTTCCAGATCTTGTGGTTGTCCGTCGGTTTAGATGGACGGGCGCCAAGCTAATGCAAGGATTGGACTTATTTCATGATAGGTCTGTTGGAATTTGGAAACACCTCTTTTAAAAGTGTGAGCAGTGTGAGAAGCCTAATTTTAGCAGATTGAGAATGAGTGGTACATGAGACGCAGATTGCCATGATCAAGTGGGCCACCATGATGTATATGCTTTATCCTTACTGTTCCTCTATTTTGTTAGTTCATTTTAAGACATGAGACCAAAAAATAAGCAATCCAAACTCAAGTGAGCCACACCATAAGAAACAATGGGAATAATGATGCCCATGGTTGAAATTTTCCGAGGAATCAACATGATACTTATTTTCCATCCAACTTTTTCATAGGGTCACATATACTTGGATGAAGGGAAAATTGACGCAAGGATAAACATGATGAGGTCGAGCGGTGTCTTCCTCAAGGATAACTACTCCGAATTGATGGAGTATTTTTTGGACTCCTCATTGAGATTAATTTATTAGGGAAGAAAGTAAAAATTAATTTTTAATAATTTTGAAAATAAATTGATTGATATTAAAAATGAGTTTACAACCCTTTAAATAATTATATCAAACTTAGGAAGAAGTTTCAAAATCAAACTCCTCAAGCTCTCTAAAGTTAGTGACTTACTATAAATAGTAAACTTTCTATTTGTAGTTATGATTTCTACTGAACCTCATTGTTTTTAGCTAAAAAAAATAAGTGTATAATTTGGCCTAACCACATTATTCCCCTAATTTTTCTAGGCCCTTTCCATATTGGACACGACTCCTGATGGATCAAAAGTTAACCGGTCTAAAATTTACTATAAATAGTAAAATTAAAATAAAATAAATTTTCAACTGTCAATGTGATGAAATCTGACAATTTCGGCTTGGGTAACCCAGCTTAGCAGGTTGGTTGGCTAAAGTAGTTTCTTCTACCCAAAATTATATATGCTATGTCGATTAAGCCATCCCATTTTGTGAGATATAATTGTTTTAAGGTTCTGGCGGTCTGGATCACTTCCTATTGAGCTTCTTTGATCCATCTTAGCCATGAAATTGTCCACGACCCACTTTACATCAAAAACACAATATTAACTTGATGATACATGTTCAACTCCCATTGCTTCCTATGATGTGGTCGACTTGAGATTTGAATCTACCTTATTTTTGGGCTCACGCAGTAAAATGAGCCGAAAAGACGGATGGATAACATTGATCAAATACATACATTTTGGTAGGCTCTACACACCAGGCAATAAATACATGCGAAGAGAGGAGTTCTTTTCAGGAGACGAGAATGGCGGATTTTAACATGGTCTCCCCACGTTGGATTCACTGAACAACCGATAGTTTGACTAAACTTACATATGGGCCACAACTTTATTAAGTAGATCGGATTGCTTTTGGGTAAGTGCATCTACACTGTGGGACCCTATAATAGAAAGGACTGAATCCTACAAACGTGTTTCACGATAGCGCACGATAGGCAACTCGTACACGAGTGGAAGAAAATTAATCACGTACAACATACTGTATGTTATAGCGTGTCATACAACATCCATTAAATCTGTGGATACTACAATCAAGATCGTTTTTATTAAATTTTTTTTTTTTAAAAGGAGACTCCGGCCAATTAATAGGTAATTCACACTTGTAAGTCCAGTAAGAGAGCCAACTGTACACTGAGTGGCCCACCAGACGAGACTATCGGTCTGATTTTTGTGCCATGTGATCTTTATGCTTTCACCTATGGTTTTCATGCTGCGGATTTCTGAAACAAAGTGTTATGTTGGTGTATGGGGATGTATAGGAAACTAGCATACGGCTGCTGCTGGTGATAGTCTCTTTTTTCTCCGCAAAAGCAGAGCGAATCACGAATCACTGCAAGTGGGCGGCAGGATGTCGGGTATCGTCTTCTTTTCAGTGGAGCCCACTATTACCACTGACCAGGTTTTTCGTTTTTGAAAAAGTTTTGATACTCTAGCAGCAAAGTGTGATGGATGATACGCATGCCGTTACAAATAATTCAGAAATTGCATACAATAATTCAAATTATATAAACAGGTCAACTCATGCAACTAGTTTGAATGTATCATAAACCAAAACTTTTATGTTAAAAATGAATAATAGCCAACAGTATTGTTATGGGTAAAAATGAACTGACTAAAGAGAAAATGTCAACTTAGACATCTCAGCGGGCCACAATATCGGCTGGCGCCAGTCATGACTAATGAGCTCCTCAAAGGTCCAACATGCATTGGTTTTCAATTCTAACAAGTGGGGCCATGGCTCAGTAATAGGTGTGCAACTCGACCTCATTAGGTAGGCTCAGCCTCGTCAAGTTCACGATGGTCCCCGCCAAGTCGGGTCAACCTCGTCAAGTTCACGATGGTCCTCGCCAAGTCGGATCAGTCTCATCAAGTAAGCTCGGCCATAGACCTCAGCCTCGGCCATTTGCCTCAACTTTCTCGAGGTTCGATCACTTGATCTTATCCTCACCAGAGATAGCGCAAAACGTCCATTGAACGTACGCCTATAATTCAGGAAACGTCTCTACTCATGTAACCAACTCTCGCCCTATAAATAGAGGACCTATCTACACTGAAAGGTATACAAAATTTCTCACCCTAAACCTCTCAACACAACTAGACTCAGATTTATAACCTGATTTTGGCATTGGAGGGTCCCTTGCTCTAGACAAGGTCTCCTTGGTCTTCTTCCTATGCAGGTGCTCAAAGGCCAGGGAAGGACAGTCCAGATTCTTGCATCAACGGGTATTATTTCAACTTACAATCTTCCCCGAATTGTGCAGCCAACTCGTCCTGTAACTCGGCGATAGTGGCTTTCACAATTTAGCCAAGATACTTTTGAGTTTTAATGTATACCAGGTGATGCAAAGAATATTGATTTTAATAAAAAATATTTTAATAATAAAATAATATATAATATAAAAAGTTGTTTTGAAAAACACTTTTCTGCAGGTTTTTGGGAATAGTCCCAAATGGAAAAGAGAAGAGAAAAACCTGTGGTTTATATGAAGGATGTGGAGTATTATAATATTTACCTACCTAGTTTGTGGAATAGTCCATGCACAACAGTTAGAAAATGGCCATAAAACGACTAGTTTTCCAACAGCCAGAAATGACTTAATGGAATTTAAGTCTCTGGACCATAACCTCCTAGCCACCATATCCTATAAAAGGAGAACCTGGATGGGTTTCCAAACAATCAAAACTCACTCCAGCAAACCCATACGAACTGAGACAGCCAGCCCCTCTCCACTCATATATTCTAGTGTTTACAGCAACATAGCAAGGCTTAAACTTGAAGAACACTTCATGTTTGTTAAACGCAAATCCACACCAGGCTCGTCGTATCCTAGAAGCTATTTGCTTGTAATCTACCAGCATACTCAATTCACTTGAGTAGAGGCAAATAACGCTTTAAGGATAGCGTTTCAGACGTGCTTCAGCCTGTTCTGATTTCTGATTATTTTGTACTTTTTGATTTCCACATTATACAGAAATACATTAATCTGTATATTTCCAACACCAGGTGTAGCAGTTTGAAGAGCCTGCATATTAAGTGTTATATACAGCCAGAGTACCAAATAACCCCCTTCAACTTTATAAAGGTGTGTCACACCAAAGAATTCCGAGCCGATCTAAGCGCACGTCGTGAGCTTGCACGTTCACTGGATCCTGCCTATACCACTGGCGTACATTTGTGTAAGATTCAAGCCCGACTGCTAGCCAGGTCATTGAAACTGATTACCTCTGTAAGCATCTGTGAGAAAGCGCCGGGTTACTGACACTTGTCAATGTTCCATATCTAACATTCGATCCTATTCGAGCCACAGCGGATGGCCAGATCCACATAGTTCTTAGATATTTGAGGTCTGGACTCTCTTTGGCTTTGACCATCTTCTCACTATTGATTGATGTATTAAATTTATAAATCAACATGTCTTTAGATAAAAGGTTCGATGTTATCGAGCAGACCTGCTCATCCTAAAAGTAGGGAGTTTATAGAGTTGTTGCTAGACACTTTAAGGTGCCCACCAAACGGATAGTCAAGATTGTCAACTGGCAGTGCCATGCATGCAGTGGCATACGGACCAATATGGGAGTGTCTTGGTAATCCAATCCAATCCCTATGGCTAAAGAATCCAATTTTCAGTGGGCCAGGGGTGGCAAGGCAGCCCAGCCTGGCTGAGGAGACCCTGTAGGCTCAGGGCTTGGGCCCGTAACTGTGACCTGAGCGGTTCTGGTATTGAAATTGAAGCCGTCTGGGCCTAGGCTTAGGTCAATGATGAATGGGCTGCACTCGCCTATGGGCTAGGTCCAATCATTAAGGAGCCAGCATTAAATAAAAAGAATGGATGGTTTAAGGGCAGCTGTGGATCGGGTCATAATTATCCAAATAGTTATCCGGTGGAACTCAGTGATTGAGGATAATGTTACAGGTAAAAATTGAACTAATCGGATAACCGAAATGAGCGAAGACAGATTTTAGAGGTTGGCCTCGGCCATGGAGATAGACCTCGGCCTCAACTATGCAGATAGACCTTGGCCTCGCCATCAATTATGGAGGTCGACTTCAGCCATCTGCCTCAACTTTCTCAAGGTTTGGCTACTTGATCTTATTTTCACCAGAGATAGTGTGAAACAGTCGAGAGACATCCGCTGAATGCATATATATAATTTAGGAAACGTCTTCACCTATGTAATCAACTCTTACCTTATAAATAGAAGACCTATATACGGTGAAAAATACGCAAAATTTCTCACCCAAAACCCTTCGATACTATCAAACCCAAATTTCTAGCCTGACTTTAGCATCGGAGGGTCTTGCTCTATCCAGGGTCTCTTTGTCTTCTTCATATGTAGGCACTCGAAAATCTAAAAAGGGTGAAATAGATTTTTGCATCACCAGATACTATAAAGTTATTTGGATTGGATTATTTCAAACATTTGATCCTTTTACTTGCCCAGGTGTAAACTTCAGTGTTGAAACTGAAGGCTCTGCACTCATGCTTAAGAAATATAAGATCCTCTGACGAAGACATGCATTATATATTTTAGTTGGTAAATATGGAGGATTCTATGATCGAGACATGCACTATATATTTAATCGGTAAATACAGAGGATCCTCTGATGGTGACCTGCACTATATATTTAAGTTGGTATGGGGTGTTTACACCCGTCTTGATATGTCGACGCTTTCTAATAAAATAATATACTGCCACCGGGCTCATGGGCCATGACTGAAATATTGGAAAGCCCAGCCCCTGACCTGACCCATTTATCAATCGGTCCTCGAAATCCGCCCTACGCTCCACCTACTGGCTGATGTTTACATACAAGTCAGGAAAACACTTGGCCGCGACCTGAAAAACTCGCGAGCCATCCCAGCCTTTACCAGCCTCACGTAGTAGAGAGACGTTCTGCTATGGCCTGGATTTTGAATTGGTACAAGTGGGTCCACTTTTCAGTGATCTAAACCATCAATATTACAGGCTCCATAGTAAATGTGCCAAAAATCTCTCTTTTGGAGAAATCCTAAGCATTTCAATAGATGGCCAGCGAAATCACGGTTGGGAAAGAAAATGAAGCCATAGCTTTCATTCGGCTAATAAAACGCCAAATATTGTAGTGAGGATCTTCCAATCTAAGGATCCTTAGTGCATGGGCTATCTAAGGTGATTTCCATCTCTTATGGGAAAATATAAGCCGACCACCTTCAAGGATAGCTTGGATGGGCCATATTTAAGAACGGCTTGGCATGATCACCTTCAAGGTCAGCTCGGCCCGACGAACGTTTGTCCCCGAGACACTTTACCTAGGAGAATTAACATGAAGCTAAGGCCTGCCCTTAAAAACATAGCCCCCGGTAGGTTGTGGTCTCAAGTTTCTAGTCGTTCATACTTGTCAGGAACTGGATAACCTGACATGATCAAAGAATCATCGGGAACAGCTAGAGCCGATGAGAGATTGGGCCTGAACCATAGTTTGGACTGATTTAGTCGTGATTGAATCAACTCGGGTCATCTTCGACTGAACGATAGAGTCGAGCTCTGTTAAGCTCGGTCCAAGTGGTCCTCGGTCGATCGACGGAGCTCGGCTTGGATCATCTTCGCTCAACCAAGGGAGCCCGACCAGATCAACTTGGTGCAAGATCCCCTCCTAGTGATGCATGGTGAAAATAACTGTCCAACGCATGATTCTAGGGTAACCGACAACATTCACCGTTCGCGCACATCTCACCTAACGACTGAGATCGTGCCTACGATTATAAGCCATCTGGTCCTATGAATATTATAAATAAGGAACCCACCTACATAAATAAGTGCGCAAAATCTCTCGTCCAAAGCTCCTTTACACTATCAGACGCAGATCACCAACCTGGCTTTGGCATCAGAGGGTCTCCAGCTCTAGCTAAGGTCTCTTTTGTTTTCTTCCTGTGCAGGTGCTCGGATGATGGTGATCTAGATTTTTGCCTCAACACCATCAATGGCGTGGCAGCTGGATGACTTGACTTAGCTGCCACGCTATTTGTACAAAACCCAAAGCCAAACTTAGCACAACCCGTGGCCCAAGCATTGGATGATACTCATAAAAAAGCAAGGTTGGCAGGCCGCACACATCCTCTCTCTCTAGTTTGATCGGTCCATCCTAACCATCTGGCACCGGCTGTTAAATTTCTACAAGTGACCTTGCTCTTATTAACTGTCCATTTAATAACCATTAATTGGGTGATTAATGTCATTTGGTCAGTATGATTTTCCCTATATACATACCTCAGTCCACTAATTTAGGCTTTTATTTTGGGCGGTCAGGATCGTTGGATGCTTATCCCCTGGGCACGGAGGACGAGTCACTAGCATTATTAGATTGTTTAAACAACCCCAACCACACGCTTGTTTGTCAAAATAGGACTATTGGATTTTTTCATTTCAAAACTGCAGGAACATATCTACCAATCCAGTGACCAGAAAATAAAATAAATCTGATTTTTGGTTCATGATACATATGAGGCGCGTAATTTTGGACAATTTAACTTGACTTATTTAAATGCCGCGTGGAAAATTTCATAGTAATGTCAGTGTCAGGTATCAAACTTTATCTCTTTTCTTTTCGTGCGCATCTGCCATCGAATCTGTGACTCAACCAGTCACTTCTTCTTAAAGTGGTGAAAGCTTACCAGGGAAGTTTCCTTTTGAGAGAAAACTACCTCTTTATCAAAGATGGTAGGAGACAAAAGTGAATGGTGGTGGGCTCACCAATCCTTTATATGTGCTAGAATATCTTAGGGACCACAAATGATGGCCCACGACCTTTTTCAACACTGCATGGTAATCCGGAACCAAAAAACAAAATAGAGGCTTGCATAGCATTATGTTATGCCAAGTATATAAATAGAAATTTTTTTTAAGGGAAGAAGGAAGCCCCGTAGCTCAGGTTTCAGCGAGGGCCTGTTTGATTTTTCAAGAAACATGCAAATCATGGTAAACAAGTAATTATTACTTTTTCACCATGTTTAAAAATATGAGAGTAATTTCACATTGAAAATCGAAACAAAAATGTTGACTTAAATATGTGGACCCCACTGTAATGTATATGATATATCCACACCGTCCATTTATTTTATTAGAACATTTTGAAACATGAATCGAAAAATGAGGCAAATCACTCAAATGACCTACACTAAAGGAAATAGTGGCCTTAATTCATCCACCATTGAAAGTTATTTTCTTCACTGGGCTCACATTGAGATTTTTTCATCATCTAACCTGTTCATGGGGTCACATAGGTGTGGATAAGAGGAAAACACAAATATCAGCTTGATCCAAAACTTCTAAGGGCCATAAGAAGATTTTAATGGTAGGTGTTCGATTCCTGTTATTTCCTGTGGTGTGGTCCACTTGACCTTTGGATCTACCTCATTTTTTTTACTCATGCCATAAATTCGGTTGGCATAACAAATGAGCGGTGTGGATAAGTAATATACATCACGATGGGCCCCACATTGATGTTGTAAAATTTTCAATTAAAATGTTAAAAAAATAAGTTGTCACATCTGCATTGGGAAAGATGCAATAATTACCTAGGTAAATAATTATTACCCATTTTCATGGTAATTACACTTGAGCCGGAAAATCAAACAGGCCCTAACTTCGTCTTATTAAAGTAAACCAAAGGCACGTGAAAGACCGTTGAGAGTGTCCATTGTCTTAGTAGGAAATAGTACAATCTTTTTTCCTATTTTATTGAATCAATAAAAAAAAAAGTTGTCAGTACTATGGTTCCCTATTGTTTGACGGCCCCCTATTGTTTGATCTAATATTGACCGGGGATGAGCCCAACTTACACAAGTTCTTGGTTTGACCTCACGTAGTGGTTCTTGTTTTTAATAGAGTGAAGAGGGGCTAATTTCTCGTACTTGCCCAGTGTGCCTCCATTTCGTTGAGTGCCCCGCCCGGTTAACTGGGCAAGTTGGAAGAATGAACTGGTCTTCTCAAAATCCTGCATGTAATTAATACCATTCATGTGAGGTTTTATTACCTTGATTATATATAAAGTTGAGGGCTAGTGTTCATTTTTTACCCCCCAGTCAGTAAATGAGAGAATTTAAAACAGGCCAGTATTGGATGTGTCTTGTCCTTCAATGGAGGGTATACTAGTCATATATATTTTTCTCATAAGATTAGCTGGCACCCATTTCTACTCTTGGTACACCGGACAACTCTTTACCAAGTCTATCCAACACAAAAGTAAGTAGGCCCCACCATGAAATGTCTATGTGAAATCTATTCTTTCAACACTTGCGGCTTCTTATGTTAGGATGTGGGTCCCAAAAACTAAGTATTCAAGTGGGCCAAAGCACTGAAAGCAACGAGAACAAAAAAACCCACTATTGAAATAATTTCCGCTGTTAGCTATTTCTCTCTCACGCGTAGCATGCCCTAATGCACCATTTCCTACTGGTTTCTCTTTCCCTTATCTTTTTTCCTTTAATCTATGCATGTGCGTGGACGTTGTGCATTCCAACGTGTGTATTATATAGAATTCTTTAAAAATTATAATTTTTAACAAAAAAGTACCTAGACCTTTTGAAATTAAGTGAACCTGCTTTTTGTAAGTTGAAATAACTAAAATATTTTGGTCTATTTTTTTCTTTCAAAAAGAAGTGTAGTTGAGGATTGCGGAGTACTCCACATGTTTTTATGTGAATCTAACCCTTCTAACAGGTCCACATGACTGTATTGATCAGATAAATGAAAAGTCAAGGTGATCCAACCATTGGCGGGCCACAACCATAAAAACGATTACAACACCCAGAAAACTATAGTTCATTGCAAAGTACTGCTGATGTTGGATCTATGTGATTTTTAGTTTAGCTGATCATCATGCTTATGTGTACATGTACTACTCACGTGGGCCATAATAAACTATTCCATGTGTTTAAAAAAAATATCTAGACGCAGATAATTTGGTCATTTGATCTCCTAGAGTTGCTGTTTTCTTAAAATGAGAATTCGAGCCAAAATCAGCTCTAGAAATAAGGACTCCTCTTTTATCACAACTGTAACCCGAATTGGTGAGACTGGGAAACTCAGATTTGTGAAGGCTTTGATGTGGAGAAATTTGATTAGTCTAGCTCCGTTGGTTGAGTGTGTACTTAACCGGACCATTCGAGTGGAACATAGCTCAATTAAATCTCACCACATCAGGGCCTCGCTGAGGTGTTTTCCAACCTCACCAGTTTCATCATACTATAGGAAACAGTGGTGATTAAATGTCCCACCTTTAAAAAATTCTTAGGGTCCATTGAAATGTTTATTTGCTATCCAACTTGTTCGTAAAGTCAGCTTGGATAAAGGAAAAAAAAACAAATATCACCTTGATTGGCTCACAAGAAGTCTATTGTTTTATATGTTTGGATTATTTGGTTCAAATTAAAAGACTATGAAATAAATAAATAAAACGAAATAAACAACTTATAATATTGAGTCAAGGCATGATGGAGTCACCTGGCCTGAAATTGAATTTGCTCCACCTAAGAGACTTGCACTTTCTTCAAGACAGCATCAAAATAGTGCTTTAAGCACTCTTTCAAAAGATTTGGTTGGTTGTTCGCATGCCCCATGGAAGAAGGTGAAGCCCTAATACAAAAAAATTCTTCTGATATATATATATATATATATATATAAAAGGTTACCTGAACATATTCAATGTAGAACCAAACTCACAACATAAAAAAGCAACTCAAATTTTAAATTTTCGAGAAAACAACAAAATATTTAAAAACCACTTTTATTTTAAAACACAAAATACAACATCCTATGGTATGGTTCACCTGAGATTAGAATATGTTTCATTTTTTGCTAATGCCATAAAATGATCTAGTAAAAAGGATGGACAGTGTGGACATATATAGTATACATACACCGAGGAGGGCCCCATGGCATAGACTGCACTATCTTGGGTGAGGCCAAGGTGCACTTAATCCACTCTCTTGTTTGATAATATGATAAAATATATAATTGAGGAGCATTTTCACACCGAACTTGAGTGGGATCGCTTGTGGGATGCAGGGGTATACTCGGGGTGAGCAGGGCCCACAGGGGAGGTCTCGTGTTCGAGACTCCTCACCGGAGGTGATTAATACGCATTTCACATCGGGCTCGAGTGGGGTAGCTTATGGGATGCGAGGACACACTCGAGGTGAGCGGCCCGTGTGAGGCGGTACCTATGTGATTTGAGGCCCACTAGGGGGTTTGGCCGAGGTCCTAACACATGAGATCTGGGGCTAGGCTATGAGATAAAGGGATTGATTCGCCATGTTGATAATATTTGAGACATAGGCACATACAATTTCTACATATAGCATGGTACATGATTAGTTATAATAAACAAAACAGATCGGTTTGATGTTCCCAATTTTGGATTGATTTCAACCATCCATTAGATGTCTAACAATCAAATAGTTAAGAATCAAATCTGTGTAACTTTTGGTTTATATTTATCTAAATTGCCATAATTCGGAAGAATTGATTAAGTATATTCACCATCATAATCTGTTACTGGCGTGAGATATAAGCATATAGGGCGAGGATGGAGGCCCGATGGTTCATCCCCCACTGCTCACACCTCATCTAAATTAAGCTGTCTTTGTTAATGAATTTAATTTGGATTGGTTCTATTTCTTGTGCAATGAGGCAATGGAATGAAAGCTTATCTTATCCACACATGCATTTCTGCGTTGAAAATCTTTAAGCCAGCTGTCTGGTTTCTTTTAATTATTTATTTATTACGAAGTCTTTATATGCATGATTCATTATCTGAACTTTAATTGATCAAGTCTTTAGTCGTTTTCTAATTTTCCTGTGTGAACGATTGGAGTTGTGGAACGTGCAATTCACGTGAAAAGGAGTGGAGGGATGAAAAAGGAGAAAAAGTGAAAGGGATGAGTAGGGCTACATGGGGGTGCATGATAGGCATGCAGAGAGAGATGCGCCGACGTGATTTCAACCATGGTCTACCCGTTCTCACATTTTCTGATGCGGCAGCCCACTCAAATTTTACATATGCTTCTCATGTTTGGTTCAACGTCTTGGTTTGTCTTCTATATGGTGGCCCACACCCATTCACATACAAGCACGTGTGGACGATCATATGCCTTCTCATAATTATTTTTGTAAGAGTAATTTTTTAGCTTAAAATTAAACTCGCAAGTTAAATAATAATAATAATAATAATAATAATAATAATAATAATATATATATATATATATATATATATATATATATATATATATATATATATATATATATATATTTACTCTCTCGCTCTCTCATTTCTCCAAGTGATGGACAGTTCATATCAAAGGTGGCCCTACACGATGGACGGTCCACATCAAAGATGGGACCTAGACGATGGATAGCCTACATCAAAGTTGGTGTCATATATGGGCAATGGATGTTGAAGGTAAGCCCCACATGATGGATAATTAGATTTTAGAGGATCCTATGTGATGGATGACTGATGTAGAGTGGGTCATGGACAATTTCACGGCCAAGATGGATCAGAACATGCTCGGTTGACGGCAGAAGTGATGTCGGACCTTAGATTGAGCGTATCTCACAATATGGAATGAGTTATCGGCGTAAAATATATAATTTTGGGGTAGAACGAGTTACTTTTGCCACTCAACCCTGCTATACCAGGTTGCACAAGCCGGATTTGCAAAATACCCGGATCGACGGTCATTTCCCTATTTTAATTCCGTTTTTACTATAAATAGTAAGTTTTAATTTGATTATAACTCTTCATCCGTCGGGCTTTAGGAGTTACACCCAACGTGAAAAGAGCTTAGAATAATTTGGAAAACAATTTGGTGAAGCCAAATAGGACACTTACTATTTTTGGCCGAAAACCTTACGCACTAGTAGACATCACGACCGTCTATAAATAATAAGTTTACTATTTATAGTAAGTTGCAAATTCTAGAAGTTTTAGTTGTAGTTTGCTTCTGATTTTTCTCTCATTGCTTGGTATCCCTATTTAAAGGGTTGTGAACTCGTTTATTTCATTCATTAATTAATTTTGAATTTTATAGAATTTATTTTTTACTGTGCTTGCTTTCTTTTTCGTGGATTCGAGAAGCCTCTGTGAGAAGTCCAGAAATATTCCATAGATTCAGAATAGTTATCCTCTTGAGGAAGACGGTGATCAACCTCATCACGTTCATCCTTGAGTCAATGACCCACATCAAGGTCGGCCCAAATAATGGATGGTCCACATCAAGGGTCGGTTTTTAGTGATGAATAACCCACATCCAAAGTGACTTTCAATAAATGATATAGATACATCTACCATGTATAGTGGGGAGGTGAGCTACGGTCATCCACCATGCAAAAAAAATGTGGAGCTACTCTCAAAGCTGTTCATCACCAAGTCCAGCTACATAAAGAGACCCGTTGTTAGAAAAGTTTCATTTGGATACACCGAAAAAAAAAATAGAAAAAATAAAGATTATCACTAGGTTGAATCACGTATAAAATACGCTGTCCTTAAAGCGTGATTCGCCTCCTTATCAACTGCTGATGGGTTACAGGCGAATTGCTTCCAGGATAAGACAAGCCTTATCTAGATTCAGCGTGTAGCAATCATGATAGGTCCACTATAGAACAATTTAACACAGTAGATTTATTCTGGTAGACTTAGACGATGGAGATGATAACAATATTCTAAAATGAAGCTATGGACTGTATCTGATTTGATGGGAGAGATGGTGTGTTGAGATGATGAAATCGGACTGGAATGGTCCAGTTTATATAGGCCTTAGGTTTAGACCCATTGCTGTGTGGTATTCAATGGTCCAAAACGTTTGAAAAATGTTTCTGGCCGTTGTCCATTAATCTCAGATGTTTCTGTTTATTAGATCTATAGATCTGACCGTTGGATCATCCTGGTCCGTCCGTTTTCGGACCGTTGTGGCTTTTAAGGTAGCCATCCGTTTAAGAAATGGTTGAACGTTTCGGATTTAAGATCCGACCGTTCTCAGTCACCTATAAAACTCAGGCTCATTTCCAACATTTTAGATCCACACCGCCCTAAGTGCAAAGTGCGTCATCTAGCGCCACTACAGCCACACTGCCCATGCCCGTGCCCGTGCCCGAGCGCGAGCACGCGCGCGAGTGTATGCGTGCGTGTGTTCCAGTGCGACGCACTGGAACACACAACCCGTGTTTCATCTCCTCCAAAAAGCTCCAAGTAAAAATATCATTCTCAACCTCTCATATAAACTAGAAAACTATTCTTTGCATTTCCGATGTGGGACAAAGCACACACACTGCACTTTTTAATTTAAAAATTCAAAAAAGTATTTTGGCGGAAAATTTTCAAAATTTTGAAAAATTTGAATTTGAATTTTTATTATTTTAAACCACTGATTTTCAACACTCGTTAGGTCTTAAACCATACACATGATATTGATTGATGATCTATAAGAAACTATTAGTAAAGTCTTTTGATATACATTGATACGCCATTCTTTAATTGCTCAAGCTTTTAAAATAATTGGTTAGTCAATCAGCAAATATGCTTTCATAATATATTTTTCAAAACATCGATTTCAAATTAATACCAACGGGAAGGATTTATTTTTTAAAATTTATTTTTACGTTACCTTATCTAATGCCAAATTCTAATGGAATTCTTTAAGATCTAAAACCTCCTGGTAGATTCGAGCGGCTCAAAGATTACCAAAATACAGGACGCATTTCTGAAATCACAGAGTTCACGAGGTTACCCAATTTGTCCTCAGAAACATGAGTATAGTCGTAGTTACACCACACTTTAAATTAGAAAGCAATTTGCCAACTGGACGTATACAACACGCAATATCATACAACGGGCATTGGTCTTTATATGCCCTATTAACAAGGTAGTGTTGACAAATCAACGATGGCCAGCTTTGGCCCCACAAGAACATCATATTTGACTTTCCACCAAACCGTACAATTGAAGGACCGATCTAATGATCCTTATTTAAGGGCCATTGGCATCAACACCGTTAGATTTGGACATCCATACCACCCATCTAGACTTGTTTGAAAGTAAAATCTGACCATCCATCTGAAAGTAACTAATCCTTGAATGTAACTTTACACCTAGACATGATAGCCCATCAGATCTGGCCGTCCATCTAACCTTAATTGACCGTTGAATTTGACCATCCATCTGGACATCGTCATGACCATCAGATCTGGCTGTCCATCTGGACATAACTGACCATTGAATTTGACTGTCCATGTGGACATGATAGAAAATCAGATCTGGCCGTACAGATGGATCATCTGATCATTGGATGTGGCCGTCCATCTGGACATAATTGACTATCAGATTTGGACCGTAGTGCTCGGCACATTTGATACATGTATATTCAGTCAAGTGGGGATCTTAACAAATGAATCTCAACCTTCCAAATTATGATGCAGTACTATTGTCTAGATATCAACGGATGATGATCCAATCTGCACCAATAAACAAGAGGTGTGGATTAACTCAGGATCTCATGAGCTCGTGTATATGAAATCTTGTATGGAATTGTAGATTGGATGCAAACATCTAAGGCCCACATGTCCACTGCTCAGACTTTTGTGACACTAATTCATTGGATTGGAAGAATGTGGACCTCAATGCGAGTCAAACTTAACATATTCGTAGACTTTGAAAAGTGAAGTCATTATTGATTTTTATTACATCAACGGTGCAGAATTTACCTTTTGAATATCGGTGCTGTAGTTACTAAGGTGGTCCCATCAACATCAAATAGAGAGTTTTGTTAGAGTGTTCCTCGCATTATAATTGAGTGTAAGACGATGATGACAGGACATTTCTAGCCGTTCACAATGGAAAGCAACGTGATGTTACACTTGGACGGCTAAGATTGTCTTGCATTTATCATTGTTCCATAGAGATGCATGTTACACTTGCACTGCAGCACGGCACCCAATCGAACAGATGGCTGGACCCATAATGGATGGCCGATAATTTGGTCAGATGAAAAAAGGATGGTAGAGAAAATTCAGACCCTTGTTTCAAGGCCTCATGTGTATAATTGGTAGAGAAAATTCTGACTGATACTGGACGTGGGACATTACAAGGCCTCATGAGTATAATTTAATTAGTAACTCCGTGATTTAATTATAAGGAATGCTTAGTGCCCAAAAGGTGATCTACGGTGGATAGCCGCCGTGTTTTAATAATCAGCATGATGTGATCATCAGATGGTCCGCATATATACAAAACAGGTGGATGGTTAAGAGATTATGATGAATGGTCCAGATTGTGGGAGGTGGATTGCATACTGACACTGTTACTGGAAGTGCTCTGTGAGCCTCACCATGATGTATGTGTTTTATCTACTCTGTCCATTCAATTTTTTTTTTCAGCTCATTTTAGGGCATGAGCTAGAAAATAGGGAGATTCAAATGTCAGGTGGACTACCCCGTGGTAAACAGTAGTGACTTAACGCCCACTATTAAAAACTTCTTGGTCTCCACAAAAGTTTTGGATCAAACTGATATTATGTTTAAATTTCCCTTTGTCCTAGTCTGTGTGACCTAATCAATAGGTTGGATGGCAAATTAATATTACACCGGGCATTAGGAAGATTTTAACGGTGGACGTTCATCAGTAGCTTCCAGTGATGTGCACTTGAGATTTAGATCTGCCTCATATTAGGCTCATGCTCTAAAATGAGCTGATGGTGTGGATAAAACACATACATAATGGTGGTCCCGCAGAGCACCGACCTAGCTGTAGGGGTGTACATCGGGCTGAACCGAGTCAAACTAGGCTCAACCCAGCCCGGCCCGGTCACCAGCCAAACCCAGCCCGAACCTGGCTCAGCCCGGTCACCGGGCCAACATATCCAACCCGAACTCGGCCCAGTCAGCATTCAGGCGAGTTCGGGACAGTTTCGGACTTTACAACAAATTATTTGGCAAGTTTAAATGGTTAGGGTAAGGATTTAGGAATATATATATATATATATATATATAAAGCTAAGTCAAGCCAGCTTGAGTTAGGTTTCGGACCGAGTCGAGCCGAACTGGGACCTGTTCGAACTCGGCCCAAACTCAGTTTCGAGCTGAAGAAAATGGCTCGTCCCGGACCGAATCAGTTCCGGGTTGAGCCGAGTCGAGCTTTTTCGGGCCGAGTTGAGCGAGTTAACCGAGCTAGCCTGGTTCGTGTACACCTCTGCCTAGTTGTGTCAAGGACACAGGGATCCACTAATGTTAGTGGATCCCTGATTGTGGGGCCACTGTGATATATGTGCCTTACATCCATGCTGCCTATTCATTTTTACAGCTCATTTTATTACATGATCCAAAAAATGAAGTAGATCCTAATCTGAGGTGGAATATACCACCAGAAATAATGGTGACTGATTAAAAACTTCGTGGGTGACAAAAGATTTGGATGAAGCTATTATCTATGCGGTCCATTTATCCATACCTTATTAACAGGGTGCCAAATAAACAGTCCCATGGCTCCTAGGAAGTTTTAAATAGATGTTATTCAATTGCCATTAATCCAGTTCACTTGAGATTTGGATCTGCTTCATTTTTTGGATCTTGCCCTAAAATGAGCCCTCAAGGAGGTTGTCGATGTAAGTCACATACATCATAGTGAGCCCTACATGCAAGGATCCACTTACCTTGGTGGACTTGGAAGTAGATTGCATGGTGTGCTAACTTTGATGGTATGTTGGCACTACCAAGTTCTATGGGCCCCACCATGATGTCTGTGTTATATCCATACTATCTATCCATTTTGCAAGATCAATTTAAGTCGTGAGCTCAAAAATGAGGCAAATCCAAAGCTTAAGTAGACCGCACCATAGAAAGTGGTGGGGAAAATGATGTTCATTGGATCCTTGAAACCTTCCTAGGGCCTACCATGATGTTTACTTGGTATTCAACCTTTTCTTAAGGTCACACTGACCTAGATAAAGGGAAAACCCAAATATAGGGTTGTACACAAACTGAGTTAGCTCTGTTAGCTTGCTTGACTCGACTCGAAAAGGCTTTATTCAAAATTGAGTTCGAACTGAGTTGAGCTAATTTTTTGAGCTCGAAAAAATTTCAAACCTAGTTTGAGCTTGCCCGAGCTCGACTTGACTCGGATCGAACCAGTTCGGTGACCCAGTTACTTTGATATTGATGTTGCTCAACAAGTGTTTGATGAAATGACTCGACGAAGTGTGGCTCGTGGCAAGGAAGGTATGTATATGAAACAAATACCCTTTTTTTTTCTTGAATTTTATGTTGCTTACAAGGTATTTGATGAAATACTTGTAAAACCACTATTGCTATTTTATATACGGTGAGATTTTGAAGGTGCAGTTCATGTGTTTGTGAAAATGCTACACAGACGAACTCGGTTCGAACTAGCCCGAGCTGCTAACCGAACCGAGCCGATCCGAGTTCAAGTTGGGGTTTCTTGTTGGCTGAGTCGAGCCGAGCTGGGCAAGGCTTGACTTGGATCAATTCGTGTACACCTATACGTAAATATGAGCTTGATCCAAAACGTATGGCCACATGAAGTTTTCAATGGTAGGCATTCAATCCCCAGTGCTTTCTACATTGTGGTCCACTTAAGCTTTAAATCTACCTCATTTTGGGCCATGTTTTAAAATGATCTCGCAAAATGTATAAATGGTGTAGATACAACACATACATCATGGTGGACCCATAAAACTTGGTCTCATTAACACACCACACCACGCAATCCGCTTCTGGTGGACTCCATCAAAGCCACACATCCTGTCCCAGTTCTAGTATGCAATTTGCATCTTAGAGTCTATGGACACATCAATGCAGTTTGCGTATAAACGCAGAGAAATATGGTACAATACAATTTGATTATGTGACTCATTCCAGTAATATATGTTTGTAATAACATCAAATTTCTTCAATATAATAATATATAAAATAGTGGAGATCATACCTACACGCAATGTAGACGAAGTAGATGTTTGTGATGCTAATATATCGATGTCAATCTCTTAAACCAAGGAGTCTCTCCGTAATTTATTCTAGTACTGGAGAATCAAGATAGCTCAACTTCTAATTGCTTGATAGGTGTTAAGGAAAACATATACCATTCACACAAGTAGACCACACGTGGGGACAATAGAAGATGATGGAGTGGATATCTGATCTATCTTAGACTTTCTCTCTTTTTCTCACATTCACATGTCCCATGTGTTGGAGACTTTTAGGGCTAGCTCTACATTTCCTCTACAATAGGATCATATAAATAAGGAAGGGTTCGAGTTTCAGGGGTGCACCCAATATGATGTTCTACTACCCTATGGACTTCAGGGTAACCTACTGTAAAGGAAGTCCGCTAATTCAACTCATGCATGCATATACTCCTGATTCAATCCCTCCACTACCATGGTATATTCACCAATGATTATATTTTATACCAAATAAAAGTGAACCATTATATACGCACCATCAAAATAGTTTAATGGTTAAAATAAAAACTCAATAGTTGAAAACCTTTGAAATTTTAATTAAAACACTCATAGTATTAGGCCCAATGGAAAAATCACTTGATGAGTCCATGATCTATCTAAATTAAAGTCATAAACATGTTACTAAGCAAACTAGTGGATCCCTTATTGGCCTATACAATAATCAATGGCTCTTGATGGAATACCAACTACATTTACTTCATTAGCCTATATCTGGACCTCGTAGGAAGAGACAAAGCCAACTACTAAAGATCGTGACCCTTACACATCCTCAAGTTTAAGGATCAAACCATTTTCCTTGCAGCATCAAGTTTTGATCTCACAATCATAGTATAAGTTAATGGGCTCCTACACTGTTGACTTTATCTCAATTCACTAACGTGAGTGACCAAAGGTTCGAACTTGTATCCTTTACTCATGGCACATTCACACTCTTATTTAGGATAAGGGGCAAGGCATAAACTGACACTAAGTCGGCTCCTAATGAATAGTGGAGATCATCCATCTTAACCAAAGTCAATTCACTCACACAAGATGATTGTACATCACATTAACTATGTCCACATACAATGGTCATAGTCTAATAGAGTACTGACATTCATGGATCATGACTATCATAGATCAATGATTATTGTCAAATCTCAAGTTCTCAAGAACTACTGGAGGAATCATTCCTTAACAAACTTAATTATTATTAGATAAGAGTAATACTAAATTTGTCTTACACATACCGTATGTATGATATAGAACCTATAATCGCCACGATCAATAGTTGAAATCTGTCCAATCACATCCACATGGCTAGTGGATAAGGACAAGGATCAATTTTTAGAGCACCAACTCCAACAATAGATCCCTCAGGGCGTGTTTGGCCTGCCGACTTAGGAGGGAGTAGGAGAGATAGGATTGTAAAATCCCTCCTACGCGTATACAGGCTTTGTTTAAGCGACAAGGGATTGAAGTTCCTGAAGGTTTTTAATGGATTTGGACGGGACTAAGAGGGATTACGAAATCCCTCCTTAGAATCGTCGCCGTCATCAGATCCCTCTGCCCCCTGCAAATCTCTCTCTCTCTCTCTCTCTCTCTCTCTCTCTCTCTCTCTCATTTCTTCAACACCTTTTCTCCTCCTGTCTCTGAATCTAATTCAAAAACTACCCCTGAGATTTTACAAATCCCCTGAAAATCCCATTTCGTTTCTTTCATTCTCTCTCCAAGGCTTTGCTTTTCTCCCATTCCTAGCTCAATTTGGAGTCGAAAATCGGACAGATTCCAGTCCTCTTTTCTACAAATCCCACTTCTAGTACATGTTATTGCCGAGTTTCAATGCAATGAGACACTAGCTTTTCGTTGTAAAATCTGGGTTCTCAAATTCAGAGGAAATCACGGCCTTGCCACTGTCTGATTTCATCGGAGGGCGTTCCCACAAGTTCATTTGCTTCTTTGGTTGGTTTCATCCATCCTCGTCATTTCAATGTAAGTTGAGTCTATTTATTGAATTTGAATTTTTGATGATTTTTTGTAATACCCTACGTTTTCGGGACCCGAGTATATGACTCATTTTCCAAAAACTCGAGTGTTAACCTTAAATGATGGTCAAATTCAAGTATATATTTGTTTCAACTATAAGAGTAAGCAGATGAGTGTAGAATGGACAAATCATACATGATGAAAAATTTCATTTACGTTTAGGATGTACAAGAGGTTGCCTATAATGACTTATACAAACCAATGTCTTGCTAAAACAAATACAAGAATTCACACGATTTAGTACATGAAAAATAACATAAGAATGTAAACATAAGCCGCAATACAGCGTAGCTTCTCGAGGTAAATACAACCATACAATCCTGGCACTTGTACCCGTCTACTCATCAGCTTGAACCTGAAAACCATTTAAGCCACCTGTGCTACCTGTACGGTTATATATTTGATGGATGAGTGACCAACTTAGTGTAAATTTTCCTCAAAATTACATATTACCACCTTAGCTAAACATAGTTAAAAATGACAAGGCAATCAAAACAATATATGATGCAGTCTTTTTATATGCATGGATGCGTGAATGCACATCGACCTGGGGATGCACATCCAGTCGGACTTGAGCTCGTCACCCATGCAATCATCGACTTGGGAATGATCATCCAGTCGGAATAATAGGTTGATAGTCGGTGGTCTGGGAGCTAGCGAAACGATACCCCAATAAATCTAGAGCACGTACTACAACATCCAGAAATAGCCGCCTATCATCGCCAATATGCTATGAATGCATGATTAGCCAACCGTTATTAATTCAGTTACAATCAACCAATTTAAGTAACTCAATGGTCACTACGGGGGGCTCGTCACCCAGTGTAGGCCGACAGCTGGGGTATAGTGTCCCATGACCACCATCCCCGGCTCATGAGATTCCCCACCTTAGGATGCTTAATGAAACCCATCGATCAGTGGCCAATCAAATTTAATAAGTAGGGATTACTATTGCATGATATAGGCCATCAAAGGCACGCAAGAAAATCATCAAAACATGGGACAGATGTTAAATCGCGATGGTAAAAGAATACTCGGAATATTAATCGAGACGGCAAAGGATCAGGTAAGATTAAATCAAAGCGGTTAAAGAAGTCATTTCAAGCCATTTAAGTCATATGACCTATGGATGGTAAATCCCACATTAATGTTCCATGTCCCACATAACCTCCAATCGAGGGTCCATACCATTCCACACTCCATCATGTTACATCCTAAGTATGGGTTCACATACACAAGAGGGCTTACCCACTAATAAGTGTAGTGAATATAGGTCCATAGTGACTTACAACAATTCATGTGAAAATATACCGCTATAGCGTGACAGGCGTATCTTAAGCATAATTAGAGCTGGGGATCGGTCCTGATCGGATCGGATCAGGTATAATTCGATCATATTTGAATTTCTAATGGTTAGACTCGAACTCGATCCGATCCGAGACCGGATCCGGGTCACCTGATTCGGATAGACCCAATGCCTGGTTGACCTAACCCGAATCGAGTCCGCCTCGGTCAAGAAAATCGAGCCGGATCGGATTAGGTACGATTCTAACAGTATGAATTAAATCAAATTGTTTCATATGATGTAGTGTAAATTAACCTTTAATATATCTCCTTTTTGTGCCCAATGACTAAAATAATATTTCAAAATGAATAAACGGCTTAGATGAAATATATACATCAAGGTGGGCCCCACATGGCTTTGAAAGAACTTTTAATCTCCGTGAATATGTTTTTATTTAACTTTTAAAATTATTTGCTCTTCACGGAACTATTTACTTGCTTTTCACGCAAGCATGGCCTGCGCAGGATGAATTTGAATTGTGTATCCACATTAGCAGATCTGATCATGGGGTAGGTGTTATATCCAAACCGTTCATCCATTTAGCAAGCTCGTCTCAAGGCTTGAGACAAAAAATAAGACAGATCTAACTATCAAGTAGACCACACGAATGGTTTAACAATTGAAAATCATTCTTTGCTGATATTTGTGGTGTGGTCCAGATGATCTTTGGATATTATTCATTTTTTGAAAAATGCTCTATAATAATCTATAAAAATATATGAGTGGTGTAGATATAATAAATACATTACTATGGGGCCCATATAACTTTGATCTCCTTTAAACCGTTTGTACAACTCGGAGCTCAAGGAGCGCCCGAATCACGAGGATGCCAGATGCGTCACGAAATGGACTGGCTACTCCTTTGCCATCGGTCGTCGCTCTGTGGACCCCACCATGATGTATGTGTTTCATCCATGCCCTCCATCTATTTTTATAGATCATTTTATGTTATTAAAAAAAAAAAAGAGGTATATCGAAATCTCAAGTGCACCACATTATAGGAAATGGTGTTGAATGAACGTTGACCATTAAAAACGTTTTGGAGGTTATAAAAGTTTTTGATCAAGCTGATATTTGTTGTTTCCCTTCATCTGAGTCCTTATGACCTAATCAACAGATTAGATTTCAAATAAACAGTACAGTGGGCCTTAGGAGGATTATAATGGTGGATATCCAATCATTATTGTTTTCCTGTGGTGTGGTCCACCTGAGATTATATCCCTATCATTTTTTTATATAAAGCCCTAAAATGATCTATAAAATGGATGAACGGAATGGATGAAACACATACATCATGGTGGGGTCCACAGAGCACCCACAGGCTGGTGAGTAGCCAATCCTTGGACGCGGATTTCCTGCGAAAGCCTTTCGCAGGGAGTTCCTGCGCAAGGATGTTGGGTGGGCCCCACCGATATGTTTGTGTGAAATCTACCCCATCCATCCTTTTTGAGAGATAATTTTAGGATGTGCGACCAAAAAATAGATGTATCAAGTACTCAACTGGGCCACACGAGAGGAAATAGTTGTTATTCAGTGAGCACCGTTGATAAATTTTTATGGCCATAAAATTTCTGTATCAGGCTATATTTTTAGTTTTTTCACTTCATCCAATTTGGAATGACCTTATAAACGGTTTGGATTGCATATAAACATCAAGGTGGGGTCCAGGAAGGTTTCAACGGTGGGAATTTCTTTCCCCAATTTCCCTCAACTGTCAGGAGCTCTGCTCGAGGAACATGGGGACGTGTGAGAGAAGTAGATTGGGTACTTCGCATCACACTATTTAAATGATGGTAAGTCAGTGCTCTGTGGGCCCCACCATGATGTATTTACTTCATCTATGTTGTCCATCTATTTTTCTAAATCATTTGATGGTATTAAAAAAAAAAAAAAAAGGTATATCCCAATCTCAAGTGAACAACATTACAGGAAACAATGGTAAACAAACATTGTGCGGATCGAATCGAATCTGATCGGATCGGATCCATTCGGATCGGGTCGGTCCGGGTTGACCTTTGATCCGAAATCGATCCGATTAACCGTCGGATCTTGCTGGACCACGTCGATCCAGGCCGATCATGGCCTTCAGTTCGGATCTGTTCGGGGTGGATCGGGTCGGATCCGCCGGATCGGTCCCTTTCTACCCAGCTCTAAGCATAATAATCACAATAGGTCATGATGTGAACTATAAATTAAAATGAGAGCTATCATGTAAGTAACTATCACATGCAATTAGGTTTCACAATTATCAACCGTTGATATAAATCTTTTAAGAGATCGCATTCTATGAATTAACAATTTTGATATTTAATAAAGACTAATACTTAAACTAATTTGGAGATGAAAAGCTTAAGGGGAAGAATCATCACCTTATGTTTGAACCGTCTGCACCATCGCTAAGAAGTGCGTGTTCCCTTAGAATCAATTCCTACCATCAATCGTAAAGTTGTACAATTAGATCCACGCTTACATGCTATTTAGAGTTAGGGTTTTAACCTAGGGTTTGGATTACCTAGGTTTTAGGGTTTTATCCTAGGATTTAGTTCTAAGATTTTAATTATTGGATTTGGATTGTAGTTAGTATAAGATAATTTACAATGTTAATTTAATAATTACCAAGTAATTATTAACCTTAATGTTACAATTAATATTAGCTCCAATAGTAATGATAATAATAATTACTATGATCTTTTATTAAAAATAATATTTAAGAGAATAAAACACTACTATTTGGCAATTACAATTTCGTTTACAATATCTAGTTTTAGCATAAACAGCCTACAAATGTCTAATTATATTTAATATTAGCAACTTCAGTAACAAGAGTGGTAACTGTTGGGGACAAACGATACCAAGTTCGGAGACTCGGACTTAGTGCCTCGGGTCGCTAAAAGATGTATCAGATCCGAGGTATGGTTTACTAAGCCGAGACAGAAGTTGAGTCGGTTCGAACGACACATCACAATCCGGGCACGCGTCGGGCCGACTTTCTTGTCAGATTGGCCAGCGCAAGACAAAAGCCTCATCCCGAATATCTCGAGATAAGATCCCCGATCCCGAAGCTCACGGGATCGGATGAAGATTGGAGATGGGCGCGATCCCATCTCCGCGATATCAGGAGAAGAATCCTCGTACGATTAAATGCTCCAGCAGCTTTAAAAGAGGGACCTCCATCGTCTTGGGAGGGAAGAAAAAATAATTCTTTCTCAGAACCCCTCCATACATCTAGACCCCGAATCCAGGCCTGACTTTGGCATCGGAGGGTCCCCTGCTCAAGCCAGGGTCTCCTTTGTCCCCTCTCTGTGCAGGTACACGAAGGTCTAGGAGGACGAACCAGATATTTGCATCAACAGTTTGGCGCCGTCTATGGGAAACCGTACAAAAAAGCCATCTCATATTTCTACATTGAGTTCCATGGTGATGACTAGAAGGACGGTTCCAGAAGAAGATTTGAATGAGAATGAGATTACAGGGCCAGCGGGTCCAGTCGCGGTCCCCGCAGCCCAGAACCCACCTAACAACCGCCAACGAGGGGCGACCAGAACAAGCAACAATCAGCGGGGTCGCGACGATGGGCGGTTGGACAAGGAGGTTCAAGAAATCAGCTCCGATATGAATATGATGAAGCAGATGCTGGAACGAATGTATCAGCAGTAAATGCAGCCACTCCCGCATCCTCAAGGGGAGACAGCGCACGTACCGACGGCGGCGGTTGATCCTCAACCTTCCGCGCCGCAATCTTTCCGGCCGAGCCAACCCCAAGGCGAATCAGAACCATCTCCAGCACAGTCGGCCAACGCTTCCCTGCCCCCGACCGATCTTCGACACGAGATAGAGCGAAGAAAGCGTAACCGCCCTTCCATGGAAGGCACGGCGGAGAGCAGTGAACCTTGGAAAGCCGATATTCAAAATTTTAAAAGAGAAGTGCGGGAAGAAATGGCGAAAGAGATGGCGGACATGAAGCACGGCCGGAATATGTATTTGACCAGATCCGAAGTAAAGGCGTCCCCCTTTGTGGACTCGGTAATGAAGGCTCGGTTGCCCGAGAGGTTTCGCTTACCTCAAATCACTCCTTTCACCGGCAAGACCGACCCGACAGAGCATATCGAATGCTTCAGAACCTATATGGAGCTCCACGATGCCTCGGATGCGGTAATGTGTCGGGCCTTTTCTCTTACATTGACCGATGTAGCTCGACTGTGGTTCAAACAGTTGAAACCAAAGTCCATCAGCTCATTCGTTGAGCTGAGCGACGCCTTCCTCACCAACTTCATCGGCGGAAAAAAGAAATTGAAGCCCCCTGCACATCTGAACAACATAGTTCAAAAGCAGGGAGAGCTACTGAAAGATTATATCAAGCGTTTCAATTTCGAATCCCTTCAGGTTCGAAAACATTTAGAAGAAACGGCCCTCAACGCGCTCATGCAAGGAGTTAGAGATAAGCCGTTCTTGGCATCTCTAGACAAAACTCCGCCCGACACTTTGGCAGAATTTATGGCACGGTCGGATAAGTATGCAAACGCCGAAGAAACGCGAATCCTGCGTGAAACTAAAACTCTGGCCAAAGAGTCGGCCAAAAAGGAAGCCGACTCGGCCGGAGGAAGGAAACGTAAGGATGATCAAGCACATGATGAGCGAAGGTCAGGCAAACGGCCAGATCGAAGATTTTCCACATATACCCCCCTGAACAAGACTCAGGAACAGGTATTGATGGAAATAAAAAACGAAGGCTTTGTCAGCTGGCCCAGTAAGCTCAGAAGTAATCCTAATCGGCGGGACAAGGATAAGTACTGCCATTATCACCGCGATCACGGGCATAACACAAGTGATTGCCGTCACCTAAAGGAAGAAATCGAACGACTCATAAGGGACGGCCGACTCAAAGAACATGTGGTTAAAGCTAGGGTAGCCGAGGGACGTCCGACCGAGAGTCAGCCCATGGAAGAAATCCGGACAATTGTCGGCGGCCCGCGAGGTGGGGGCGACTCAAACAATGCTCGAAGGAATCACGCGAGGAAGCTCAGTCAGCCTAAGTCCGAGCTTATGATTATAGATCGGCCGCCAAAGGAGAAGAAAAGAGAAAGATATTGCATCTCGTTCACAGAGGAAGATGCCCGAGGCATCTATCACCCCCACGATGACGCTTTGATTGTCACCCTGACTATCGCTAATCGAAAAGTGTTTCGGATACTCGTCGATACGGGATCATCTGCAGACGTGTTATTTACCCAGGCGTTCGACAAAATGTGGATCGAAAGGTCCACACTACGCCCAGTTCGGACCCCGTTGATCGGTTTTTCCGGAGGACAGGTGCTGCTCGAAGGGATTGTCTCGTTACCACTCACTGCTGGTAGCGCCCCACGTCAGACGACGATGATGATTGAATTCTTGGTCGTCGATCAACCCTCAGTGTACAACGCAATACTCGGCCGACCTTCATTGAGTCTCCTTCAGGCCGTGGTATCCACATACCATCTTTCAATGAAATTTCCGACCGAGTCGGGAGTCGGGATTGTCAAAGGAGACCAGCAGGATGCGAGGCGATGTTACATGATAGCTGTAAAGGGAACCGTCGATAAAAGTTCGGTCAACATATCAACAATCGAATCACTGGACCCCCGGGGCGAGAGTCATGAACGAGGGCAACCGGCCGAAGATCTTATCTCAATCCCCTTTGTCGAAACAGATGGATCCAAGACGGTACGAATCGGCTCGTCCTTGCAGTCCCCCTTGAAAGAGAAGCTGATAGCCCTGCTTCGTAGGTACGCCGACGTATTTGCCTGGTGCCATGAAGATATGCCCGGGATCGACCCTTCTATGATGACTCACCGACTCAATATCGATCCGTCGTATCGACCGATCCGACAGAAGCGGCAACCGCTCGGCCCTGAACGATATGCCATCATTGAAGAAGAAGTCAACAAACTCCTCCAGGCTAATTTCATAGAAGAAGTACACTATCCAGAATGGGTCACGAATGTCGTGCTTGTAAAGAAATCCAACGGGAAGTGGCGAGTCTGTATTAACTATACTGACTTAAATAAAGCCTGCCCAAAGGATAGCTTTCCGCTTCCAAGGATAGACCAGCTAGTAGATAGTACCGCCGGACATGAGCTCCTTAGCTTTATGGATGCTTATTCAGGGTATAATCAAATTGCAATGTATAAGACAGATAAATCAAAAACTACCTTTGTCACCGACAAAGGCCTTTATTGTTACCGAGTGATGCCATTTGGTCTGAAGAATGCCGGCGCAACCTATCAAAGATTAGTTAACAAAATCTTTGCTCGGCTTATAGGCCGAACCATGGAAGTATATATTGATGACATGCTCGTCAAAAGTATACACGCGGTAGATCATGTGAATGATTTGGAAGAAATGTTTCTCACCCTACGGAAGTTTCGGATGAAGCTGAATCCGAGTAAATGTGCTTTTGGGGTGGGCTCTGGAAAGTTCCTCGGTTTCTTGGTTAGTCAGCGAGGAATAGAGGCAAACCCTGAGAAGATAAAGGATTTGATTGATATGCAATCCCCTAAAACCATAAAGGACATCCAAAGGTTGACTGGACAAGTCGCAACACTTAATCGGTTTCTGTCCAGAGCCACGGATAAATGTCTCCCTTTCTTCAGACAGTTGAAAGGAAGACAAACAATGGGCTGGACCGAAGAATGTGAAGCGGCATTCCAACAATTAAAATCATGTCTCGGTTCTGCACCTCTCTTATCAAAGCCCGAATCGGGGGAGTCTTTGCTCCTTTACCTAGCGGTGTCCGAGGCAGCGGTTAGCTCGGCTTTGATACGAGAATCCGAAGGAAAGCAACTGTCGGTTTACTACGTCAGCAAAACATTATTGCCAGCAGAAACAAGATACCCAAGCCTGGAAAAAATGGCCTTGGCTTTCATTACTTCCTCTCGCCGACTCAGGCCATACTTTCATGCCCATACCATCATCGTAATGACCGATCTTCCGCTTCGCCAGGTATTGCAGAAACCAGAAGCTTCCGGCCGACTCACGAAATGGGCCATCGAATTGAGTGAATTTGACATTCAATACAGACCGAAGGCAGCAATCAAAGGGCAAGCAGTAGCTGATTTTATTGCCGAGGGAACACCACCAACCGAGCTCCCGGTCAACGATATGCCAAAGGATGTTGCAGTTCCAACAACAACCGCTCCCCCGACCCTTACCTGCCCTATTCCCTGGAAACTGTTTGTCGACGGTTCTTCCAACTCGAAGGCAAGTGGGGCTGGGGTTGTGCTGGAAACCCCCGATCATACCTATATACAGTATGCCTTACGACTTGGATTCCAAGCGTCGAACAATACGGCGGAATATGAAGCGTTGTTACTCGGCCTCCGACTCGCCGCTAGCATGGAGGTCACGCACCTCAGTGTTTTCAGCGACTCTCAGTTGGTTGTTAATCAAGTTACCGGTGTATACCAGACACGGAAAGACCAGTTAAGGGCATACATGGAGAAAGCGAAAGAACTTATCAACGGATTTCAACTCTGTCGTGTCACTCGGATCCCTCGTACGGAAAACAGCAAAGCCGATTTGTTAGCAAAGCTCGCCTCAGCCGATGAAGATGAAATACCCAGGTCCGTCCCTGTCGAATACGTCGATAAGCCGAGTATAGATGAACCAATTAGCGAGGCCGTCAATACAATCAACTCGGAACCATCCTGGATCGATCCAATCCGCCAATACCTTGACGAAGGAAAGTTGCCTGAGGATCGCGCCGAGGCTCGACGAATTAAGATCTGAGCCTCCCGTTACACCATACTCAACGGAACCCTCTATAAGAAAGGTTACTACGCCCCGTTGCTGCGGTGCCTCAAACCCAGCGAGGCAAACTATGTATTACGGGAAATCCATGAAGGAATCTGCGGAAACCACTCTGGAGGGCGATCTCTCGCCCATAAGGTCCTACGACAGGGATATTACTGGCCCACTATCCAACACGATGCTCGCCAGCTCGTCCAAAAATGTGACAAATGTCAACGGTTTGCGGCAATTCCGAGGCAAGCCCCCGAGGCACTGACGCCGATGACTGGTCCCTGGCCCTTCGCACAGTGGGGTGTCGACATCATAGGCCCGCTCCCTATGGGAAAAGGTCAGACCAAGTTTGTTGTGGTAGCAGTGGACTATTTCACGAAGTGGGCCGAGGCGGAGCCATTAGCTAAAATAACCGAGCAGAAGATCACCGAGTTTGTATGGAAAAATATTATCTGCCGATTTGGAGTACCCCGTACCATTATTACAGACAATGGTAGGCAATTTGATAATAGAAGCTTTCGCGAGATGTGCAACAACCTCGGAATCAGAAACACCTATTCTTCGCCTCATCATCCTCAAACTAACGGACAAGTTGAGGCGGTTAACAAGATTATCAAGCAACATCTTCGGACCAAGCTTGACCAGGCCAAAGGCGCATGGGCCGAAGAGCTCCCGAAAATTCTCTGGGCTTACCGAACTACAGCGCGAACCGCCACAGGAGAAACTCCCTTTTCACTCGCATATGGCTCGGAAGCCGTCACTCCCGTTGAAATCGGATTACCTTCGGCTCGAATCACTTCGTTCAATGCGGAAGAAAATGAAGAACTCCTTACACTCGGACTCGACCTTCTAGACGAACGAAGGGAAGTGGCATGGCTGCGCACGGAGGCGCGGCAACGACAAGTGGCTCGGTTCTACAATACCCGAGTTAAGGTCAGGAGGTTTCGAATGGGAGATATGGTTCTCCGAAAAGTATTTTCCAATACCAAGGAATTTGGATCGGGTACGTTGGGACCCAATTGGGAAGGGCCCTATATCGTCTCGAGCACCATCCGACCAGGAACGTATCGGCTAGAAGATCTAGACGGACAATCATTGCCTCACCCCTGGAACGCTGAGCACCTCAAGATTTACTATCCTTAGCCCGGTATTCGATATTTAAACTGAACTAAGAATTGAAGCCAAGTTAAATGAATAAAACTAGGCGTTTACTTTCATTCATCAACATGCAAGTACAACACATGAATACATCGAGTTTAAAAGTAAAACAAAAAAAATATCAGAGACCCTCTTATATACCGGCCTCGTTCCCAGCAGTGCCTTCAGCAGCGGCGTCCGGGTTCTCGGATTCCGAGGCTACTCCACCCTCGATTTCTGAGAGATCAAGATCAGGAAAGGATTTCTTGATATCCTTGACACATTCCAGATATCCGCTTTGGAACAAACGATCTCTCTCATCCTCGAACTCAGCTGACTCAAGGAAAGCTTGGACGGCTTGGTCCCTAGCCTTCTCAGCCTCCCGAGTCTTCTCGTCGGCCTGCTGAATATGCTCCGCCGCCTCAAGCTTGGCCCTAGCCAAGTCATCAGCACAAGAAGCATGCGCTGCGAGAACTCGTCGGTTCTCTTCCTCAGCTCCCGAAAGTAGAGCCAATAGCCAAGTAACTTCGGCTTGTGCTTCGTCGAGGGCTCTCTTGGAGAAAGCCGCCTCTGCTTTCACGTCTTCGGCAGCTTTTCGGGCAATGGCCGCCTCGCCTGTCAGAACGTCGACCCGGATTTCGGCCTCCTCGCGTCGCCCTTTGGCTTCCGACAGAAGAGTCTGCAGCCGATGAGTCGAAGATAGCTCTTTGCTGGCCTTGATCAAGCAGGGAGCAAGTTCAAAAAGCACCCTTGCTGCATGGCCAACGGTTTGCGATGAAGGGGCGTTGTAGAGACTGACGAACTCTTTTTCGCCCCTATGGGCTAAGGCCCAGGGAACCATCCCCGACACCACCTTCTGCAGGACGGACGGCCCTTCTTGGTTCGTCTCCTCCCCTCTGGAGGATGCAGTCCTCGTCTCTTCTTCCCCTCTGGAAAACGCGGCTCTGGTCTCTTCCTCTTGCCTCGGAACATCCATCGCAGTGTGTCCCGAGTCAGGTGCCGCCTGAGGTTCGGAGGCAGCGGCCTCCGTCGCTTCCGCCCTTTCTTCCGGGTCAGAAATTTCGACGACGGTAGGGGCAGAAGAGCTAGCAAGCTCCTTCTCCTTCCGCACAACCCTCTGTCTCTTCGGCGGCCGAGGCTCTGACAGAAGAACTGATCCCGGAGGGGCCTTTAATTTTGAAACGGCCCTAAGAGGGGGACGAGCTCCAGTCATTTCCGAGGGAGTAGGTTCGGGAACGATCCTGAGACTGGGTCGAGCTTCGGGCAAATCTACAAAGAAAAAAAAAAAAAAACAAACGAAGTAAGTCAGGGAAAATTTAGAAGATGCATGAAGATGCGTTTTCAATTACCTGTGACGGCCGAGTCTAGACCTGCGAGATGAAGACACTCCGGCTGTAAAAGCACCTTCCAGGGCCTATCTGCTGGGTCCAACGTCCTCAACTCTTTGATCCGGGCTGAAGCACTGGAGCCGAGCTTTGGCCGCTTCTTCGGAATATCTGCCAGACACAACCCCGTCAGACTCAGAGTATTACAAAAATAAAGAAGGGCGAGAAAGAAGAGCCAAGTCACCTGCTCTTTGGAACGCCCGAGGAACACGTGCCTCGCAGGACCCGGACTCAGCCGTCTCCCAGCGATCACAGGCCCAAAACCAACGTTCTCTCCAATGTTTGTTGGAAGTGGGAGGGTCAGTTATTAGGGAGCCGCCTCCGCCCCGCCAAGCAGCAAAGACATAAAAGCCGAGGTAGTTCGGGTTCACGCGAACTTGGTACAAATGAAGAAACTCGTCGACTGTTAGCTGTGGCTGTTCCATCTCAGCCCACAACACCGCACACCCGAATAAGTTCCTCCACCCATTCGGAACTATTTGCCCCGGGGCAATCCGAATATGGGATAAAACTCCCCGGACAATGGCCTGAAGGGGCAGACGCAAGCCGCATTGCATTGAGACTTGGTAGATCGCGACCGCCCCAGCAGGAGGATGATCCGGCAAGTCATTCGGACGGGGAAGATAAATGATAACCGATTCAGGGATGTGATACCCGATTCGGATTCTGTCTAAGTCCGCCTCGGTTAAAACCGAAGGAACGGGGCCGCTTAGATCATCCCCCGATCCTTCTCCTTCGGACTCGGCGTGCGCAGACTCATCAACAAGAACCGACCCAGAGGTTCCTTCAGCAATCAATATCTCCTCTTCTCCCTCCTCTTCTTCATCCATGCCCCTTGGAAAGTTAGGCCTTCCCGGGCGGGTTAATAAAGACAACCCACCACGAGAATGAGCAACGGAAGCAGGGCGCTCCGCCGGTGCTCCAGCAACCCTCTCAGAAAGGAAAGCAACGTTCGCATCAACTGCTACCTCTGTCAGTAAAGAAGGCGATTCCGCAACGTTCCAAAAACGTTGCGCTTCGCCTTCATCTCCGGAAACTCCCTCCTGGGGACTTCGGGGACCTCTAGCCGCCATTATCACTAAAGAAAAAGGAAGGAGGGACTCACCGGAGGGAGAAAGGAAACGAAAATGGCGGAAGGAGCCGCTGACAGTTCAGAGAGAGGAAAGGAAGAAGACAAAAGACCAGGAAAGCTCCAAAGAAAACGCAAAGCGGGAATGGCAATGGCAATAAAAGTTCAAAGTGCGGGACCCCTACCGTTTTATAAGGTTGCCATACGGCGGAAGCATTTAATGGGGAAATGATTCGACGCCTGCATCGATTCCCCCACTCAACACGTGGCGCACGTCGACTGACGACAATAATGCCCTTGCTACGTGTCCAACCCTCATTAGCGGGGTGTGCGATTTGACGGCTGATGGCGCATGCGATGTCAGAAACTGAACCGTCCCCCATCAAAGGCCACACTGAATGCATTAAATGACTACTTCTCGTCTCGGACTAAGTTATGAACCGACTCGAAACTCGCTACTCCTAAGTGTCATATGAAACACACGGAGTAAGGGGGCTTACTGTTGGGGACAAACGATACCAAGTTCGGAGACTCGGACTTAGTGCCTCGGGTCGCTAAAAGATGTATCAGATCCGAGGTATGGTTTACTAAGCCGAGACAGAAGTTGAGTCGGTTCGAACGACACATCACAATCCGGGCACGCGTCGGGCCGACTTTCTTGTCAGATTGGCCAGCGCAAGACAAAAGCCTCATCCCGCATATCTCGAGATAAGATCCCCGATCCCGAAGCTCACGGGATCGGATGAAGATTGGAGATGGGCGCGATCCCATCTCCACGATATCAGGAGAAGAATCCTCGTACGATTAAATGCTCCAGCAGCTTTAAAAGAGGGACCTCCATCGTCTTGGGAGGGAAGAAAAAATAATTCTTTCTCAGAACCCCTCCATACATCTAGACCCCGAATCCAGGCCTGACTTTGGCATCGGAGGGTCCCCTGCTCAAGCCAGGGTCTCCTTTGTCCCCTCTCTGTGCAGGTACATGAAGGTCTAGGAGGACGAACTAGATATTTGCATCAACAGTAACAATTAGTAACATATCAAAACACGGCTATTTATGGTTAATCATGCCATTAAAAAAAATATTAAGATAACGGTAATAAGGATAATGATTTCAAATTGAAATACTTCTAGTTGGGAAGAACACACCGACTCACCCTTTTTCAACTCTGCTAGACTTGACACCTGGTCCCAACTGAGTTGACTCGGCTCAACTCCTCCACCAACACCTCTCCTTCTCTCTTTCTTTCTTCTTCCCATTTTCTTCTTCTTTTCTCTTCACCCAAAACCCTACATCAGCAAGTCTCTGGACCAACCAGAGCAGGCCTGAGTCGCCTAACTCGACTCAGCGAGTTTCAGCCGAGTCGAGTCGACTCGGAATGGTTCCCTCTCTCTCTTTTCCTCTACTTCTCCTTCCCTTTCTTCTTCTTTTCTTTCTTTCTTCTTCCTACTTTCCTTCAACGCTGGAAAGTCCAGCAGCGGACACCCAGCTTGACGGGACTCAAGCAGGACATGGCTGACTCAGCAGCGAGTCAACTCACAGTCGAACCCAACTCTCTCTCTTTCTTTTCTTTCCTCTTTCCTCTCTCTCTCTCTCTCTCTCTCTCTCTCTTTTCTCTTTCTTTGGCCAGCAGCAGCAGCTGTCGAGCTGAACCAGCCCCGACCTGTTGTGAACAGGCCCAACTCAGCAGAACCTGGTCCGATTTCGGCCCCAACTCGGGCTCGGTTGAGCGCAGTGCAGCCACCCTCTCACTCTCTTTTCTTTCTTTTCTTTTCTCTCCTTCTTCTCTCTCTGTGTGTGTGCATGTGCTGGAACTCCAGCAGCACTCAAATCAGCAGGGCCTGCAACCAGACCGGGTTCGGTTCGGTTCGGGCTGCACAACAGCCGCACTCTCTCTCCATTCTTCCTCTCTTTCTTCACCATCTCATTCTCTCCTTTCTTCCTTTCTTTCAACCACGGCCAGCAGTCCGACCTGACCAGAACTCGCCCCAGCTGACTGCATCCCAACGTGGTGCGGCTCCACGGCCCGACCGATCACCCCCTGTTTTCTCTCTCTCCCTCTGTTTTTCTCAAGTGTGACTGTAACAATGGAGGGTGAGCTCCTGTTGCTCGACCCTCAGGCCTTTTAGGCATTCCCTAATCTCCCTCTCAACCCTTAGATGGGAAACGAACGGCCCGGATTAAACCTGCCTAAAATCGCTAAGTACAGTCCCAAAACCGAGACCGGCCACTGGTTTTCTCTGAAAACCACGGTCTGTGTGGCAGCAATGGAGGGTCGAGATGTGCTGGAATAGAAGACTGGGATTGAGAGGCTCCCCTTCACACGGATCGCCTGCTGGCAAACAAAAATGGAAACAAAACCCTTTTTTTCTTTTCGTTTTTGGGAGATGCTGCACGCGGCCCTATTTGGTCCCAGCTTGTGTACGTGCACGTGTGCATGAGCACGTACAGACGACTTGGATTAAGTCAGACGGAACTTCTCTATCAGATGAACGGTTTGGATCAGTTCGAGGTGGCCCACATCGATCACGATGGGCTGGTTTTGAAGCGGCTAGAAACACAATCCTCCCTCACGCTGGTCTTCTTGCGATCGGCGTCGTGTGTTCGCCCGGGCCCACCAGCTTGAAATCTTATAGGTTTTGGGTCTATTGTGGCCCCTCTATGAGATAGACGAGTCAGATTGAGATGCTGGCCCTAATAGTGGGTCACAAACCCAACGCATGGATGTTGTGGATTCAAAAAGTCCGTGGGCGGGAACCGTGTAAGAAAGAGAGTGATTTCTGCCATGTCTAGAAATTGTCCGGTCAAAGGTCTTTTGACCCGACCCTAGGTTTGGTGCGCCTCACCTACACGTAGGATACGTGTACACACCGCACATGGTGGGGTCCACAGTGGTGTTTAGGTGAAATCCACACCATCCATTATCCTTGGAGGCCCACATCAGGGCCTTAGACTAAAGATCAGGTGGTCTAAAGTTCAGTGAGCCCCACAGCTTATTTTTAGGGGTTTTACTAACATTTACTTAACAATTTAACGGTCAGATAGGCGCCAGGTGTAAATCTGCATAACCTTACATGATTCTTAAGTTGCTCAGTTCACAACCATCTCCATCCAACTATCCAGTTGGGTTATTTTGAGCAAACACGCATCTTTGCGGCCTACTGAAATGTTTTGTTCTATAATCCAATGGGTGGGTTGATTCAAAACCACTCATCAATCGTCCTAGTATTCAAAACCACTCATCAATAGTCTTAGTAGCCCTGAGAGCCATCTAAATGAATTTGATGCTTGATTTAACACTGAGGTCAAGTGGTGGGTCACTTTACGGGATGTTGTGGGCATGGGCATGATGGACAGTGGATTGGATGACACAAGTCCTAGTGTTAAAATGGACGGTTTGATTACTTTATCCAAGTGGTTGGGGTACTAAAGTAGGTGACTCTAAAGGCGTGATGGGTCACTTTGAGAATAAATCAAATGGATGATTTGATATGTGGATAGAGAGTCGGATTTAAACTAGAATATATGTGAATGGTTGCTAAGGTAGGTTCGCATCCTGCTAAGTCAATTTATATAGTAACACTCGAGTAAGGATAGGTCCAGGGTGTTACATTTTTAGCATATTTTTTCATGAATGAATGGAATTTTGTAAATCTGTGATTAAAGATGAGTTTTGGATCTTTGAATTCGAGCGGAATTCGAAGTAGATCGGATGTGAAAGACTACACTTTTTAAAATATATTTTGTAGGCAGTTTGCAATTCTGTTTTTACCTGAGAAATATCAGTTCAGAGTTTCTTACAATCTAAAAATATCAAAATTTAGAACAGGTAGTAATTTTAATGGTTGGATTTCATGCCATTTCATGCCCGACCAAACTGGACACACATTTGTTATCCCTGGATAAGCCAGGTGTCTCAAACATGACTCATTTTTTATCCCATAATACAGCAATACCATGGTATTTGAGCAATCCACTGACCAGCCCATCATTACCTTAAAACAGATCCCATCCCTCCTAATCTCATTCAATCCGCTCAGCCAAACAGGCCCTCATTGTGAGGCCCACCGTAATGTGTACCTTACATTCACCCTGTCCATCCATTATAACAGCTCATTTTATTAGGGCATGATCACATAAATGAAGCGGAGACAAATCCCAGGTGGACCCACTATGGCTCATTTTATTACGGCATGATCATATAAATGAAGCGGAGAAAAATCCCAGGTGGACCCACCATGGAAGTTTTGTTCAAGCTGATATTTGTGTGGTCCATTTGTTCAGGTCTTTATGACTTTATCAGCAGGTTGTATGGCAAGTAAGCACTCCAATGGCCCCAAGATGTTTTTAACGGTGGTATTCAATCACTACTGTTTCCTGCAGTGTGGTCCACCTAAGATATGAATCTGCGTCATCGTGGGATCATGCCCTAAAATGAGCTGGCAAAAATGGATGGACTGTGCGGATGTAAGTAACATACATCACGTTGGGCCCCACAGTCAGGGATCCACCGACCAAAGCCGCGCCCGTACTCATCCGAGTCACTGGATCATCAGATTGATCAGATTTCACTTTAATCAGTCATTTTCATCACTGATTTCTAGTGATTCCCGGCTAGGCTTTAAAATTCTCCGGTGAGAGGATTATCTCGTACGCATGCAAAGGAACACTGTATACCTGGGATGCATGGACCTCAATCCAAGCCGTCCAAACTGTACGGCTCATCGTGTATAGGCCATTAGCCAAAAGTAACAATCCAAGTGCTGTCCGTGAAAACAAACTTTAAAAATAATAACATAGAAGGTGCAACTTGGCAAAAGAAATTTTTTTCAAGAGGCTTCAATTTCTAATTAATCTGATTTTCCATAGAACCCAGATGGACGATCTAGATTGATTTCCGTTCATCAAATGATTAACCTTCTCTCCTCACGCGTATGGACATGGTCATGCTCTTCAAGGGTATCAATCTCTTTCTTTTCTCTCTCTTTCTCTCTCTCTATTGTTTCAGAGACGAGATCCCTTTCATCAGTAACCTTTTTGTTCTTCCCTCTCTTTTTTCTCAGCCTACGTAGGGACAATTTTTTTCCTGATAAGCCCACCCAATGGCTGAAAAATGTTCCGGCTGAAGCCTAACTCGGAATCCGAAAACCGGGGGCATTTTGGTCATGCTAAGCTTTTCCACAAAAGCATTCTCGAATATAGTTTGACGAGAAAACATAACAACAGCAAGAAAATTACGATCTATGCCACCAATGGGAAAATCAATTAGCGGGATTCGCAGACCCAAAGTAAACCACTTTTGTCGTTTTCTTTATCTTTGTCTTTAATCCTACCCTTTACCCAAGATACCCTTTCCTCTAGCCAAAGCACAAGGGTATCTTAGTCATTGTGAAGGCGCCGCCGGATGTATGTCCTTGAGCAAACCCACGACCTGCTGCATGCTCGGTCGCTTCTCGGGCGACTCGGCTGTACATAGATATCCAACCCTGAGGCTCTCCACCATCTCGCTTGTCGAGTCATTTCCGAGCCTCAGCCTCGGATCGAGAGCTTTCAATCCTTGCCTGTCTTTAACCAAGGCTCGGACCCAAGCAACTAGCTCGTCCGAACCTGCCTTCCCCGTCAGCATCTCTAACAGGATGACCCCGAAGGAGTGCACGTCGGACTCCGTACTGCCGATCACGTCGCCGATCCGGACACCGAAGTCCGCGATCCGCGGCTCGAAATCGTCGGCGAGGAGGACGTTGGTGGGGACGAGGTGGCCGTGGACGATGGGCTTGGAGCCGGCATGGTGAAGGAAAGCGAGCCCACGTGCGATCCCCACGGCGATGCGGTGGCGCGTGGGCCAGCCCATCCTCTCGACGTGGGGCCCAACGATGGCATCGTTCTGGTGCTGCCACGTGTCCATGCTCCAGTCCTCGACGTTAGGCTCGCCCGTCGGGAGCTCGTGCATCCATCGGTGCAGGTCACCATTTGCCATGAACTCGAACAGCAACAGCTTCTCTTTCCCTGCACAAAGGAAAGACAACCAATTTACAAGAATGCCACTGCAACATTATAAGCCAAGAAGAAAGAATAGAATGCTACCAAGAGCCCATAACAGGCGTGGGGAACATGTATTCAGTAGCAGTCTTGGCATTTTATCCTCATTCCACAAAACCCAAGCACTGCAAACATAGAATAAAACAAAAAATGGCTGGGAATGTACATACACATATTTTTATACACAGCCCTTACCTGATTGTCGTGATGTTTACTCTCATTATTCCGAAATTTCCCTCACACTCTGGATTGGTGCATGTGGGCCTTTCGTTTGATCGTTTGATCTTAACTGGGCACAATAAATCGGGGACCCATTGAGGCGACCGATGAGGAATACCTCTTTATATATATATATATATATATATATATAGGGAAACGCTCATCTGCGAACTGGTTCGTATGTACTACGTACGAACTTTTTTGGGAACCCATCATACGTGGTGTGTATCCAAAATCTGAACTGTTCACGTGAAGCATCACCTCGTGAAACCCCCCGGGCCCAAGTTTTACTTTGATCTAAAACTTTGACGGGCCATTAGAAATAAAAACAGTTTCCTCACTTGATTTGCATTTATCTTTGTTATGGCCCACCAAAATTTTAGATCGAAGTGAAAATTTGTCACATGGGGTTTCATGGGATTCCGCATCACATGGACCGTTCAGATTAGACACCCATGGCACGTGTGCAAAGGTGCGCAGGGGAGCATGACTATATATATATATATATATATATATATATATATATATATATATATATATATATATATATATATATATATATATATATATATATATATATTGCGTACAGCAGCAAATGGCAGACTATCTCTCCAGTCCACGCTGCACGTGGCAATATGATGCATCAATCGGAGCCGTGCATCCAGTGATACTTCTTATCGATAGCCTATGTTTAAAAAAAAATCACACGTATAACACAATGACTGAATGGACTTTAACTATATGCAACTGATATGATGATGTCTAAATTATCTGATGAATGTTGATTTTGGAACATTTCCATCCAACATCCCAGAAAGTTGATGGACGGTTCCCATTGATGTTTCACCAAGCCAAGTGTTCCGTGTGGAGATGGCTATATCATACTCTGGATTCTGGGTTGTTCGGCTGTAGCGTGTATTATATCAGTTTTTTAACCTGAAATGCTATCGGAGTTATGATTCCCTGACTACTGCTTCTATGGTCGCTGTTGTGTATTAAATGATTCCGTCCTGAAGTAGACTACTCAGGACATCACGGGATTTTTATGCCGGGCCTATTTTATACTCCCATACTTGAAGGATGCTGGCAAATGCCAAATCCCAGAAACCACCACATGCGGACATTGTAAATCCATGCGAGATCTGGACCATTGATCAAGAGGATCCCATAGTTAATCTACATGAGCCCGAAAGTCCAGGCCAGCATATTCAGTCCACATTCAATTTTCACTTCGGGTCCCACCTGATAAATGGTCCAGATCTTGGACATAATTTCCTCGTCCAGGAGTGTGGAGCGCTTGTGTTAGGACTTGAGGCGAGGAATGGTTGCCGTATCTTGCTTGCAAGAACGCTTGAAAGACTGTCAGACGAACACCTCCCAACAACCTGCCCAGAGATCGTTTTCCCTGTATCGCGACTCAGGATCACCAGCATCAACAGGATGTGTCGCCACACAATCGCCCACACGTGCAAAGATGCTGAATAATCTAACCGTACATTCGGGGCTCGATATTTCGAACTGCCTATGACGTAGCAATTAAGCTGAAAGATGATCCGACCGTTGATTTAAAATTTTGGTTCAACGGTCCAAATTCAGCTACACGCACTCTTCTTGTTCCGTCCCAACTGCGGAAGCATCCAAAACATGGACAGTTCTGATCAGCTGCAAATATATGCACGTGGGGCCCAGTGGAACGACAGGTGTTGATGATCAGTCATGATACAGGCAAAAGGAACTCACAACCTGAACGTTTAAAATCCAAATTTACCCGCACTAGAAATAAGACAACTACCCCTTCCCTCCCTAAGTAAAAAAATAAGTAAAAAATGACCAAACTACCCTTTCAGTTACCTGCAATGCAGTAGCCCAAGAGAGGCAAGAGGTTGGGGTGCTTGAGCCTCGAAAGCTCTTCGAACATACTCGCGGCGTCCTCGGCCTCAATATCCTTCGCCTTCTCCAGCACCTTTATCGCCACGTGTAAGTCTCCTGGCAGCACCGCGCGGTAAACTGGGCCACCTCTCCCCTCCGCCAGCTGTGACTCCTTCCCGAAATGCGACGTGGCCACGATCAGATCCGAGAACGTGAGATTCATCAATGGCTTCTCGAACATCACCACGGGGGCCGAGGACGGCTCCTTGATGTCCGCCACCCACGTGCCGGATTCATTCTCGAAAGAGAACGGTCCGGATTTCTCCACCTTCAATGCAAACGGTGGATTCGGCTTTGAGATGGCCCATTTCTCTCTATTCGCACGCTTTCTCATCTTTACACATGCGATCAGAATGGATATTACTACGACGACGAACGTTGTGGAAAGTACCGACGCGAGAATCACAGTTCGGGTTTTTGATCTGAGTTTCTTCTTTTTCGGCTTCTGCGATGCGTTTTGGGGTTTTCTCGATGAATGAGTTAGGACGGACGGTGTTCTTTGGTGAGTTTTGGAAGCGTTGAAAATCCCAGATTGTATGAAAGCTGATTTTCCAAATCTCTTGATCCTTTCAGATTCCACCTGCCCTGTGAAATTGTTCTTAGAAATGTTCAAGAACTCGAGCCGGGAAAGGGGAGGAAAATCAGAAGGAAAAGAACCCTTCATGGAATTATCGGAGACGTCTAGATACTCCAACAATCGGAGGTTGGAAATGGGTCTTGAACTGCCAGATATATTACAGCTCGAGAGGTCGAGATGTTCGAGCTTAGTAAGGTTCTCCAGACCCGACGGCAACGATCTCAGATCGTTCTTCGAGACGGATAGAACTCGGAGATTCAAGAAACCCGAAAGACGGAACGAGTTCGTGAACCGATTGCTCGATAGATTAAGAACTCTCAGCGACGACGAATTCGAATCCAGCCGCTCGAAACAGACGTTTCCGCCGAGCCGATTCATAGCGAGATTGACATGGACGAGGCTCGGTATCGACCAAAGGCACCCAGGAACGGATCCCTGCAGCGAGTTGTTAGAAAGATCGAGCGTCTGCAGCCTCGACAGATTACTCAGAAAAGACCACGAAACGGTTCCGCTAAGATTTTTCGAAGCGAGCTTTATTTCCGTTATGGGAGGATTTTTGCAGCTTCCGTTGGCGGAAACAAAACGCGAGGAGTCGAATCCGGAAACGGAGCTGAACGCCTTCAGCACCACATCGCGATCGGTAGTATTGCAGGAAGATTCGACGAGATAAATAAGAGAGTAGAGAATTAGAGATTTACAGAGGAGTTTTCTTCCGTCCATATCCATCCGACGCTTATTTCTCCAAAGATGCATGAGAGGATGCGAAATACAGATGAACGATCAGTCACGGACTTGTAGGCGCGAAGGAAAGCAGGATTTCATGGTACGATTTGATTTCAGGTCCGAGCGCCGGTGCGGATGGCGCCTTTTTTCCTGTTTTCGCTATTACCGATGTGCAAGCAGAGCAAGGAATGGGTAGCGAGAGTTATCTCACCTGAAATCTCGGCCGTAGAAATGCAGATGGTGGCTTCTGCTTTTGCTCGCTCAAGAAGAGCCACCGTTGCTTTCAACTGCCCCTGAGAACGGTTTTATTGCGTGGACAGGTTGAGTTGTCCGAGGGCTCATCAGCAAATAAGGCCACCGCCTTCCATGGGGCCCACACTGGTAATCGGAGAAACGTTCATCTGTAGGAATCAACTGCAGTTGTCCACTTTACGGATATGCCCACTTAGCAGACGGACTAGGTACATTCGTGGAACTTTGAAAGGGTTTAGTCCTCATGCGGGGAAACGGGGCGTGCGAGATGCCTGTCGTGTAGATCCCATGTCTCACAAATCACGTCTACAACAAAAATGGCCAGTCAGGGGGAGCCAACTGATGGTCTAAACTCAAGGTATTTGTGCGGTCCACCTGATCATGATATCGACGTGAATTTTGAGGCATGTGATGTAAACTGAGGGAATAGGCTGATGAGTGGTTCAGATATGTCGTGCATGTGTTGTTCGTGTACATGTGTGAAGCGAGAACCTTTCAAAGTGCACTCAACAGGTATTCTTATCTGTAGTAACCGTCTATCTGCAGTCTACTGTCAGGACCCTTAGATTGTCCTGTTTGGTGGGATTTTGTACGATATCCCAACCATGATGGCTGTTGAAGGGTGAACTGTTTCTGTCCCGGGTGGGCCCATGCAAGGCAATGTAAAACAATTACAATTTGCTCGTACTCCTGCGGTTTTTTTTAGCATATGACGCGCGGATCAGGTGCGGCCCGGTCTCACCCGCGACGGTGCAGCCCTTTCGGTGGAGCCCACTTAGATATATGTATTTTATATCCACACCGTCCATACGTTTTTCCAGATCATTTCAGGGAAGCATATCCCATTCACATCCAATTCCCGGGTGGACGATACCATAGGAAACAGTGGTGATTACCATTAAAGGGCCACGTAAGTTTTAGGTAAGCTGATAAACATTAAGTAAACGTCACGGTTGGCCTTGGGAAGCTTTTAATGACAGGGCATTCAATCACTACTGTTTCACCTAGTATGGTAAACCTAAGATTTGGATTTTTTTCATCTTTGGGCCCCTGCCTTAAATTGATTTGGCAAAACGGATGGCCGGCGTTAATTTAGAATACATACGTCACGGTGGGCCCCATGGTACAGGCCACGACGTCTTGGGTGAGACCAGGCCGCAACTAATCTGCTCCCGACCACGTGGCTTTCGTAGGAAGTTCCGGTGCTGGGCTGTTAGGGGGGGCAACCACGATGTTTCTGAAAAATCCACCCCGTTCATATTTCTATTTGTTCTTTTTTGTTTTTTTTTTTTTCCGGATCATTTTAGAACATGAGACCAAAACTCACGTGGATCTAAAACTCAAGGCAATCATACGAGGAGGGAAATTGGAGAAAGAGTTTTCTACCATTGAAACCTTTTTGGGTTGAACCTTGATGTTTATATGCCATCTAAACCGTTCATAAGGTTATTCCTACTTGGATGAAGTGAAAACATAAGAAACTTAGCCTGATAGGAGACTTTTGTGGCCATATGAGTGTTTAAACGGTGGTCATTGAATCTCCATTTTTTCCTCTTGTGCGGCCCCCTTGAGTTTTGGATCCACTTGATTTTTAGTCTCGTGTCTTAAAATGACATGGAAAAACAGATGGACGTGTTGGATTTTCAAAAACATCATAGTAGACCCCACCTACAATCCCAGCGCAGGAACTTCCGCAGAAGGCTTTGGTAGTAAATCCGCGTCCATAGTGGGAATCGAGTCTGAGTTACCTAGTAACTTGACCTGACTTAACCCGAAACGCAATCCAATTAGACTTGACTATATATATATACACACCTAGTTTTTAAGTATCTCTAACCTTACTTGTCGCACCTGACTTCGATCCAAACCCAAACTCTCTCTCTCCCTCCCTCATTATCTTTCTCTTCCAAGTCCAGTAGCCACCCACCATCATCACCACCCTCCTCCTCCTCCTCCTCTCTACTCCCTCCCTCCCTCAATCCGACTCGATGCCAACTCGACTCGGTACTTTTGGCCGGTTCAGACTCGATCCGGATTAGTTCAGGGCATACTGGACTCGAATCGGGTCAGGCATGCTGGACTCGATACCGAGTCGGGTCAAGTTTGGGTCAGGCACATTTCGGAATCGAATCAAATTGGGTCAGCCCGAACTCAGTCCGACTCGACTCGATGCCCAACTCTAGTTGCGAAGCCAACACCCTGGGAAGCCTGCCCATTCACAGTAAAGCGTGCTTCAGCACATGCCAACATATCCAAACACGAGAGAAAAATCGTTTTAGATGTTTGTTCGTATCATGTGGCCAACTCGAGGAGTAAAATGACTAACTTTGGACCACAAGATCTTAAACAATGTAGCCCACCTAATGGAACTCGTACCTAGGAAAGCTCTTGCTATGTCAGCATGTGCATTCAAGTGTGCAAGGTAAGGGCATAGGAGCAAGCATGATCCCTAACGATTTAGATCTTTTACAAGTCGCCCATCAACAATGGTGCCTTCCATGTGAATGCTTGGATCATCGCTGCTGACTGCCTAAAGTAACTATAATGTGCTAAGTAAACATCAAGGGACCCACGGTGATGTATATGTGTCTTATTTGTGTTGTACATCTAATCTTATTTGTGTTGTACATCTAATCTTCTAGCTCATTTAAAGCTTGAGCTCAAAATTGGACATGGACGTCGCTAATAGCCAATGGTGCTCTATGGGCCCCACCATGATATGTGTATTTTATTCTTATTGTTCATCTATTTTTTCAGAATATTTTATGCCATGAGCCTAAACATGAGATAGATCTAAATCTTAAGTGAACTTGTGAATGCCTTCTTCTCGCGCGAGGACGGTGGTGTCTTCACTTACTTGGTTTTGGTGTTAATTTGTTAGTGTATTTAAAGTATGTTATTAACTCGAGGCGTAAAAATGTATTTGATTCAGAATCATCACTAGTCAAATGAAGCTTAAAGTCTCCAGCCAATTAGAAGTCGTAGAATGGCGTGAGGTCAGGAATATCACGATTCTCTAACTCAAGTGACTCCCGCGATTGGTTTATGATCATAGATTCTGAGTAAGGGTATCAGTGACGGAAAAGGAAGGTAAGCACTATTTTTTACTCGTATAATGTGCAGTCTCTACTTCACAAGATTTTGTAAATTTTGGAGATTCAACGGAGTTTTGACATTTTTATATTTAGCCGCGTTTCGCATGACCCATAAGGGTCGGGTGGGCGAAAATAAGAAAAAACTATCAAGCTTTACATCTAAAAGCCAAATTGTCCCGAGTATGCAAATAAAGTAAAAATATAGTGAATAAAATAAAATAGCAACTAGCCTTTTTTTTACAGAATTTAAGATCCTGAGTAGGCAAATAAAGTGAGAGAAAATGGAAAAGGAATAATAATGCAGAATGAGATATAATGAAATGTGGATATACTTGATGCACTTCGAATGTGTAGAGTGAAATGTGAATTAAATAGATATATACAAGCTCTTATTTTAAATTACTTTTTTAATGACCGTTTTTATCTCCTACATCGGGTAGCATGTCGGCATGTTCAAAATCTTTAAGTACCTTGGGCGGCACCTCCAGGCGAACACTAACCCTCAGACTCTATCTGTATTTTCTTTCATTTTGCTCTCTGTTTTTCTTTTTCTTCCTCTTACTCTCTGTTTTTTTCTCTTCTGTTTTCTCCCTCTCTAGCTCACTTCATCATTTCTCTCTGTCTATATCTCTCTTTTTTATGAATGGAGAAAGTGTCTATTTATAAATCTTACAACTGCAATCGTAGACAACTCTCGTGTGCTGAGAGCCATAATTTTTTAAGACTCCTATAGGCGTATCAGGGTTTTTAATATTAAAAGAACATTTCTTCCCTTACTCCTCACATCTCTCGTAGGTAAATGATTATTATTTTTACAAATGTAATCATTACTTATGTATATATTTTTATAAAATGTAATAATTACTTATATTTATATATACATTTATATAAAGGCAATGATTATATATATATATCTCGTTATGTATTGATTTTTATCATTTTATGCAAAATATTTAAATGCTCGTATCTTTTATGGTGTTCATCTGTTTTTGGTAATGTTAATCTCGTTGGAAAGATAATTAGATAATCTTTTTGACAAGACTAGAATCACTTTGATCGGACTCCATTTGACTTGTCAAAAGTACGATTGTTTAGTATATGAAATTAGTTATTTACAATTTAATCGATGATCTGTTTTTAATAATTTTAGGCTCATTGGAAATGTTGCCTAGTAAGATTTTCAATGCAACTGAAATCACTTCAATCGAATCTTGTTTGACTAATGTAAAGTGTGGCTATAGTTTTTATGGCTTTAATTGTTTGGTAATGCGTGGTTTTAATAAACGGGCCGAATATTTTTCATCATAACCCAAATTGGAGAAAACTTAAGTTCATTAGGAAGATCATTTAACCACCTTTCCAATGAATCATAAACTATTTTGATCGGTCAGAATTTGCTCCCAATAATAACATGGCTACTTTGTAGACAAGGACAATTGTACTATCCTCGATCTTAAAGATTTGACCTTTCACGCCTCAACACAATATTATTTAGGAAGAGTAAGTAGTACAAAGAGTGGTCCATGTGTAGAGAGAGTTCATTTTTATCATTTTTTGCACATCAGTTGCTACATATAGAGAGTTTTCGGAGTTTTGGAGTTCAAATACACGGCCATGACCGAATTGCTACTAGATTTGGCGTAAGCAGATCGGGTACATTGGTTGTCTTCAGGATATGTTGAATATACTACCAGTTTGACCCGTTTGGAATTTTAATGGTTTCGAAGTTAGTAGAAGATAATTTATTGAAGTTAAGCTAAATTTCAAAGAGTGATTTGTCCTCGTTTTGGATGGGGTGTCTACAGAACTACACCACAGGAATCAATGGTGATTAAACGCTTACTGCTAAAAACTTTTTGAAAGCTACAAAAGTTTAAGATGAAGTTGATATTTATGTTTTTCCTTCATTAGATCTGTGTGACCTAATCAACAACTTAGCTGGCAAATAAACATTACGGTAACTCTAAGAATTTTTTAATGGTGGGCCTGCAATCACCCATGATTTCTTGTGGTGTTGTCCATTTAGATTAGGATCTATATCATTTTTGATATCATGCTCTAAAATGATGTGAAAAAAAAAAGGGTGGACAGTGTTGACAAAACACTTACATCATGGTGGGGCCCACATAACACTGTCTAGTAGCTAAGGGCCAATGACAAGCCATAAGGCAATCCCAATCCCAAAATTAATGTACATTCAAAGCTAAAGACCATGTCAAGAAAACAATGAGCATCCACTGCCTACCAAACTTCTTAACAGCCATGGAAGTTTTAGAATAAACTAATATTTGTTTTTACCTTCATTCATGTTTGTTTGATTTATGAATAAGTTATCTAGAATGCAAATAAAGATCACAGTGGACCCTCAGAAAGTTTCAACCAACATTATGTTAATGTCTTATCTAGTGTGGTCCACTTAAGCTTTGGATACACTAATTTTAGGTTCATGCCCTAAAATGAAATTAAGAAATAGACGGACAGCATGGATAAGACACAGAGATCATGGTGGCCTCACATGCCATCCAAATCTCTTTTAAGACAGTGGCTCACTCACCAGACAATTGGCATATGGCAATCCAAACCGTCCAAATCATGGACATCATAAACCCAGCACAGCCCCAAAAATGCTAACGGTCATCTGATTTTGCCCCTTGAGTAATGGTATCCGATCCATAGACTGCACGTTTAATACTGCACAATCAATGCAGGTCATGACTCCATAAAAGTTGGGACCCACCGTTCGGACGGTGATCTACACGTAGGTACTCACGGGAAGGTTAGACGAGTCACCACCGCAAGTTGTCTACCTACGCAGACTACGTTAGTTATGCGGAGTGGGTGAACGGCTACAGAATTAATTGACGCGAACACTAGCCCCGGGAAACGGATTGGCTACTCCTCCCGCCACCATCCCCGTGGCTGATGGTCGGTGCTCTGTGAGACCCATCATGATGTATGTGTTTCATCCATTCCGTTCATCCATTTTTACAGATCATTTTATTGCTTGATCCCAAAAATGAGCAGGATAAAAATGTCAGTGGAGCACACCAAATGAAAACAATAGTGACTGGATATCCACCATTAAAATCCTCCTAAGGCTCAATGTACTGTTTATTTGACATCCAATATGTTGATTAGGTCATACAGGCCCAGATGAAGGGATAAAACAAAAATCATCTTGATCCAAAACTTTTATGGCCCCAAAAATGTTTTTAATGGTTGAAGCTCATTCAACACTGTTTCCTGTAATGTGATCCACTTGAGATTGGGATATATCTCATTTTTTGTCTCATACAATAAAATGATATTTAAAAATAGATGGACAGAATGGATGAAACAAATAAATAATGGTGGGGCCCACGGAGCACCGACCATCAGCAATTGGCTGGTGTCAGGGGGAGTAGCCAATCCGTTTCGGCCGCCCCACACCCAACTGTAATTGGAAGCGGATTGCGCACTGAGTAACTCAGTACGCCTAGCGTACTGAGTAAACCCCGTGGGGCCTACTGTCACTCATGAATTTCATCCGTTCCGTTCATCCATTTTAATAGATAATTTTAGGGGTTCGGCCAAAAATGAATGATATCAAAAGGTCAAGCGGAACACACCACATGGAACAGTTTAAATTGAACATCTACCGTTGAAAAGTTCTTGGGGGCCGCGGAAGCTTTAGATCAAGCTTATATTTGTTATTTCCGTTCATCTATGTTTGTATGATCTTATGAAATGGTTGGATGACAAATAAACACCACTGTGGGCCTCATGAATGTTTCAATGGTGGAAATCAATACTTCCACTGTTTCCTGTGGTATGGTCCAGTTGAACTTTTGATATATTTAAATTTTTGTCTCAACCCCTAAAATGATCTGGAAAAACGGATGGACGGCGTGGATAAACTAAATGCATTCACGATGGGCCCAACAAAGTTTACTCAGTACGATAAGAGCGTACTGAGTAACTCATTACGCAATCCGATTCCACTGCAATTGCCTGACTTCCGTCATAAATAACCGGTTTATGATGCGGGAATTGCGAGAGTTCTATAATATTTTTATTGAGAAAATACGAAATTGCCACCAACTGCTTCAAGATATACCGAGACTGACGCTGTGCCCCAAAACAAACGCCCGCCTCACCACTGACTAGAGCTAGCTCTGAGAGCGACGTGGACAAACGATGGTCTATCTGGGACGTGTATACACGCAACCAAAAGAAGTGAGTCTTCTTGTTTTGGTTTTATCTCTGCAAACAAGATCCACGTCGTTTCAGTCTAACTCTCAAAGTCACGATTTTCTTCTTTATGTTCTTTCACTTGCAATTGATTGTGACACTTGAATGTTCGTAGACGGTCCTGATGTCGAGTCCTGTTGGGTGTGTATGATTTGAAGACCAGGAGGGCTCACGCGCTTTGATACTTTTGTATCATTATTTTGATAGAGCCTAGACTTTCTCAGTCAGATGGTTCAATGCATGAGCAAGAAACGTACACGTGGTTGCTTATGTGCGACTTACTCTAAACCGTCCAAACGATAGGTCCAATTAGATGGTTTATCAACCAATAGTTAAACTATGGACCGGATGTTCTAACTGGTCCATTCGTGGATGTCTAATGGGCGGTTAGAACGGAGAAGAGTCGAACACAAATCAATGTCCAGTAATCGAAGGTCAGGATCTTCTGTTCAATCTGGCCAATCTAATAGGGTTGTCGTTCAACGAGGGTCCTCATGTTATGGGACGAACACGTGCTAGAGATCTAAACCATTCATCGGGTAATGCACATCGGGAACGTGAAATGGTCAAATTAGAGAAAAAAGGTCAACCACTCCGAGTTCAAGTGTGGTTCCATTGATGAGTGTACTACCTGATTTTTCGAAATGGAGTGGTCGTGGTACGCTTACCTGACCGATGGCCTGGATCTCTGACACGTGCAATTTACCTGGAACACGGTCACGTTTCTACCTCCTCACGGGATGGAAAGGACCATAGCTGAATCACAACCTTATCTAGCATGATAAAGCACAGGCCTTCGCATATGTGCTGCCACTACATACTTTGCTTTTTCCGTTTTCACTATTTACACCATTGAATTTGGGACTGGGGCACTCGTCTGGTATCGAGTTTAGTCGTCACGCGCTGGCTCAGGCCAAGGGATGACTTGTCCTGTCAAACTGGTTGGGTCTGTCTGAGATCGAGTTAACTTTCATGAGTCAGCAATCTATTGTAGTTGTTTTTCAAATCTGCGGGCATGTTTGAATTGAATTTGCAGCTCATCAAACCGAATACTTATAACCCCAGGCGTCGAGATAGGAAAATACATAGTATATGACCAAGATCAAATGACATCAACCACCTATTCAATCACTTGCTCAATATGTAAATAGGGTCAAGCAATATTATGAGATTACAGTTCGTCCTCTGATGATGGGTTACACCTTTGATTTCCTTATGAAAGTACTTTTTAATACCGATAAAAGATTGAAAAATGAGTTTTTACAGTTGGTTGTAAAAAACAATTGCAAAGTACATTCCTGGATGGAGAATTGAATCCAACGTATAAGTATAGAGTCAAATTTTAGCTAAGATTACCAGCTACTTAATGAATGCTACATATTACACTATGAAATGTAAATAATAGGCAAAAAGTAAATGATTACACTAAAAAATGTATTGAACTTGTAGAGGAAAGTAAACAACGGGTAATTGAAAGACAATATTGGGTTTGATTGGGTTGATACGACCCAAAATCTTCCTGTTGAATTCCTCTGCTATTTATAGCCTCAACCCGACTATCCAGATACTTCTCATGCTATGACTAGGGCTGTACATGAGCAGAGTTAGCTCAGTAGCTCGCTCAACTCAACTTGAAAATGCTCGATTCGACTCAGTTCAAAACTAAGTTCGAGCCAAGTCGAGCTGATTGTTTGAGCTCGAAAAAATTTCAAACTGAGTTTGAGCTTGCCCGAGCTCCGCTCAACTCGTATCAAACCCAACTCGAATCGAACTTAGATCAATTTAGTTCGGTGACTCGGTTGCTTTGATATTGTTGTTGCTCACCAAGTGTTTGATAAAATGACTTAATGAAGTGTGGATAGTGGCAAGGAAGGTACGTGTATGAAACAAATACAATTTTTTTTTCTTGATTTTTATGTTACTTATAAGGTGTTTGATAAAATACATATAAAACCATTGTTGCTGTTTTATATACAGTGAGATTTTGAAGGTGCAGACCATATGTTTGTGAAAGTGTCACATAGGCAAACTCGGCTCGAACTAGCCAGAGCTATTGACCAAACCGAGCCGAGCCGAGTTCAAGCTAGGGTTAGCAAGTGGCAGAGCCGAGTCTAGCTGTGCCAAGCTCGACTCGGTTCGACTCGTGTACACCTCTAGCTGGGACGATTGTTATAACCGTTTAACATTACAAGATCTTCTTTTGCTTCTACTCTTACCATGTCTTGTAATCACTTCTACACGACCGATCTTCAATCGGCCACTTAAAGGGTGTTGTGGCGTTGCTCAATGTGCTGCAACGGTACTATTGTAGAATCCTCTTCGCAAATCCCCATAAATCTTCAAATATACCATACAAATCGACCCAAATCACATGTAACTCCTTCTGATTGGCTTTCACATGAATTGGCGACAATAGACAATAGGGATGAACACAATCCATAGTAAACATATTTAAATGTTTCAATCCATGACAAATCGATTGAGGAACTTCTGAAATCCACATATTTGAATCTCCCCTATTTATTTATTGATGGGGATTTGCCCAATCAAATCTACACCCTTCAAAGACTAAACACCTAACAAATTCACAAAATGAGAGACTCGTGATACACTGCATTGCCAATTCATGGATTGATATCATGATGATGAAATAGAGATTTTAGGATTTGCAAAAATCCAAGCTGAATTCATGCATTTGTCTAATTCATAAATTTACTAAATATATATTCCCATCACCTACCTAAACAAGCCATAATGTAGTTACTGCTTCACTGCCACACTGCATACTTTACGTTTATCAAGTCCAAATATCAGGAAAAACCATATTGCCTTTCTCCTAAACCCAAATAGGCCTAAAAGGTGGAAATACAATAATTAAATGCGATAGCACATCTATCATGATAGGGCTGTTTCTCAGGATCATTGGGCAGCGTGAATTCTAAGAGGTTTGTGGGGATTTTAATATTTTTGATTTTGATAGTAAGGATATGATTTTGATTCCTACATCTCTCAAAAGGGCCATTTTTGCATTTCTACATCAAAGTTGATTTGCATAATCCATTCAATTCCACATGTTTAATTTAAAATCCACTAGATGACAGACTTTTAAAACCGCCCTGCCAAACAACCTTATAGAGGAGCATTTCACAAGGGGATTTAGGTGGGGTACTTGGGGCTGTGAAGGCTAGGCCTGGTGTTGGTTTAGGCATATATGTGACATGTGATGCGTGCAAATAGCAAGGATCACTTGGGGAGAAAATCATACCTGCCAGCTTATTAGGTGGGTCAAAACATCAAAATCAGTGGACAGCTGGTGTAACGACTAAAATGTGTAGATATAGGCCACCCAATTCGAGGATCGTTACGATCAGCCACCTGTAAAAATCAAAATTTCTACAAATGTGACACAATGACGTGAAAGAAAAGGTTTATGTGAAAGTTCGCAAACATGTGCTTGTCCCCGATCATTTCTTCTAAATCTAACGTTGCAAAGGGCCTATATTTGCCAAAGAATTAGAGGTCATGATGACAATGAGTCTGGTGAGATAGGTTATTTGCTTCAAACCCTCCATAAGTCACGGAAAAGGTCCTGAGGTAAAAGAAAGTATATGACATACGGTTGCAAGGGTTCTGTTGCAACCGAGAGTCGATGGACAATGGCTCAAAAGTCTCATAGAATGGAAAATTCCTGAAAACGTGTGGACTATTGTTTTGTTTCTCTTCTTGGTTGTCTATTATAGGCCAAAAAAAAAAAAGAAAAGAGATCGGTCGGTTGAGAATGTTTTTAGGCTATAGTCCATCAATAGCGGGATGCAATAGACCAATTATGGTCTAAATTACTGACGGAGGGAAGGATGTGAGGTCGAGCACTGTCTTTCTCAAGGGGATAACTGCTCCGAATTCACAGAACTTCTTTAGACTCCTCATTGAGACTTTTCAAATCCTCGAGAAGAAAACAAGCAAAAAAGAAATAAATTCTATAAAATTTATAATTTGATTGATAATTGACTGAAATAAACGAGTTCACAACCTCTTTAAATAGGGATTCTAAGCAATGAAAGAAATTTCATAATCAAACTACAACTAAAACTCCTAAAATTCGCACAGTCGTGATGTCTACTAGTGCGCAAGGTTTTCGGTCAAAAATAGTAAGTGTCCTATTTGACTTTGCCACGCTGTTCTCCTAAATATTCTAAGCACTTTTCATGTTGAGCGCAACTCATAGGGCCCAATGAACGAAGAGTTATCATCAAACTAAAATTTACTATTTAAAGTAAAAACAGAATTAAAATAGGAAAACAGCCGTCGATCTAATGGTATTTCTCAAATCCAGCTTGTGCAACCCAACATAGCAGTGGTGGGTGGCTAAAGTAGCTCGTCCTACTCCCAAAATCATATATTTTACGTCTGATAACTTATTTCGGTTTGTAAGATACGTTTGTTTTAAGTTCTGACGGTCCGGATCATCTCCGTCTCTGGTCGAGCCTTTTTTGGTCTATCTTGGTCATGAAATCATCCATGACCTGCTCTACATCAATTACTGAATCATCCGCGTCACTTCTTCAAATTAAAAACCTGCATACAGTCCCGAGAAGTTGGACTGGTTTGATGAACCACCTACAAAATGGGTGTGTCTGCATCCGATTTTTAAGCATTTGTCCCACATCTTCCATCCATTTCCACCTGAAATAGTGGATGACTTTGGGTACCAGCAATGCCTACGCGTGACACCAATTTCAAACATTATTTCCGATGACTAAAGTCGTAGTCATATTAATTGTCTTTTAGGTGACCATCTTTTTATTCCATTTCACATTCAATACTCAATAAATAAATGAGATATGGTAAACCTAACCCACATGGAGAATAACAGATAATCCAATTTGGAATGACAACTACGATTGCATTTCCTGTTTGGACTGAGCACCTCTTTACCTAAAAGCAAAAGCACCACCCAGCAAGAGTCCATTTCCTTTATTTTTGATGGGGGAATGTGTGAGTTGCCATACGTTTGATCTTCTATGAGGCCTGCTGTGATTTATGTGTTTAATCCAAACCGTGAATCAGATGACTTACTGAGAATCAGATTGATCCAATTCTCAGGTGGGTCACACCACATGGAACAATGTAAAATCATGCCTAAAACTCAGGCGGGTCACACCACATGGAACAATGTAAAATCATGCCTAAAACTCAGGTGGGTCACACCATGGAACCATGTAAGATGATGACTAAAAGCTCTAAATTCACATGGTGTGGCCCACTTGAGCTATGGAATGAATTATAGATTTGCATCATTCATTCATCCTCGTGGGACGGGGTCTGATGAGTGGATTGGATAGTATACAAAAAGCATTTGGTCCCCACACACAATTTGAAACTTCTATGGCGGGCACCCGGTCCCCATTGTTTTCCATTGTTACCAGTGATATGGCCCATCTAAGTTTTAGATCTGATATGTTTGGTCTCCGAGACTAATAGGATAGTCCTCGTCTGATCAACGGTTTGGATGGAACCGAAACATCACACTGAGACCCACACAGCTCAAATGTAGGGGAGCTTACACATGTTCCAAAATATGTGATCATTCCTTGTTTTTAATTCATATCATATTATAAGCAACTCTCTGAAACCTGCCCACTCTAATAGCTAGATAAATAAATATAGTAGTGTGGCCGTTCTGTTCTGGACATTTCTCTACTGAGAGATGCCAAAGATATATAATTGAGAAGGGAATGAAACAGGTGGCCACCGGCACACGTGCCTGAGTTCCACGCCTGTGTGACAGTGAAAGTTTAATAATTTCTGTCTATACCTTTCTCAGGCCTGCTTGACTGTGTAGATATGCAAAGTGGATATTGGAGTGCTTTGGGATCGACCTGAACAGGTCAATATACTATCTGTAGAGTGGGATATCGAAATCCTCCTTCAAAGCTAACAGTCTAGCAAGTCATCCAACCGTAGACTTGCATGCTTATATGACAATGCTGACCGTCTAAATTGTGGACCCCCAATAGATAGAAAATAAACCGAAAATCAGAACTATAGGATTATAGTACCAATCATCGAATTCGTAAAAATATCAAATAGAATATATTGTTGAATAGAATGGTCAGCTGTCCAAATTTAACAGGTAAAATCAAATGCTGAATATAATTCAATGTTAATTAATTTTGGACAAGGATGCATCCACGATGGCCTAGGACAATCAGATATGAAAATACCCCTACATTACATTTAAACTATATATTAGGTGGGAAAAAAGGCGTTTCATACATTTTTGCTATACAGATAACCTTAAGTATTTTAAGGATAGGGTACGTGTAACGCCCCAATTTTTGGGACCCGAGTATGCGACTCGTTTCCTAAAGACCTGGGTGTTAAGTAATAATCAAAAGATAATCAAATCAAATCAAAGTGCGATTAATGGAAACTAAGCGTAGTATAAATGTAACCCAACCAAAAAATATTCTGGGCCACTTAGCTGGGGCCCATATACAAAATTTCAAATTTCAAAATGTACTGAAAATTTCGTAAATAACTAATTTATTGATTTAATCCAAAGTAAACGGCCGCCTCCTGTTGCGGCTCATCATCATAAAGCTCTTCCTTGACTGCAGCCACCTCTGGGTCCGCTGCGTATCTATCTACCCCAGTACTTTCATCCTCTATACTGTTGAACATTGATGAATGAGTGATCAGAGCTCAGTGTGATTTCCCCTCAAAATTATACACCGCTGCCCTAGACAAGAAATAACATAAAATATCTAGACAACCAAAACATAACAAATGTGGTCTATTATGTGCATGGATGCGTGAATGTAATCATTGCCTCGGGGATTCTTATCCGTGCGGACAGTGGGCTCGTCACCCATGCAATCATCGACCTGGGAATATTCATCCAGTCAGACAGAGGCTAGCCGTTAGCGAAGCACATCATGTGCTTATATCATGTAACCGCATAACGATTGACTATCGTACATCACGTATGTTGGCGATAGATGCTGGTCTGTACCATACATGATTAGCCAAACCCTTATTAAACTAGCTATAATTAGCCAGTTTAAATAAACCCAAGGTCACTACGGGGGCTCGTCACCAGCGTAGGCCGACGGCTCGGGCATAGTGTCCCATGACCACCATCCCCGGCTCATTAGCTTGCCGTCTTAGGGTGTATATAGGACCCATCAACATGTGGCCAATCAATTCTCAATATAAGGAAACTACCACCATATGCTGACTATGAATGAAGTATAGAAATCATTAAATGCAGCTATTAAAGTAAGACGGTATATATGGTTCAATACGAGTAAACATTGGTGAGTATAAGCGTTGCATGGTCCACTCTATAGTCAGGTAAGTGGAATCACTCCATAGATGGTAAGCCCCATAAATCAATCCCCACTAATCATAACCTCTATGTTGAGAGACTATTTTCATCACATCCATTCCGTTACACCCCTACTTAGAGGTCCTGGCCTGGTTTAGGCCGAAGGTGAGGCCCAGGTGGGCCATATCACACCTTCTGGGGCTTTATTTGGCCCATACATCGCGACCCAATGGTCAGATGGGCCCGAGATTTTGTTTTGACGGTTGAGTGGAGATTTGAGAGGTTTCAAGTGCCTGGTTGGCCACTAATTGATCCTCGAGTGTTTATAATAAGTGTACTGTGCCGGTATGGATGACCTATAATGTCTTTAACTTGAAGTGTTCAGTTAAACTTACACTCTTGACTGATGTAAGGTCCATTTCAGCTCCTAGACACTGTGATGGGTGGCCTCAATGTTGATTGGAAGTCCCATCCCGCACTTTGTTAAGTTTAGGTCGCTTAGTTAATCGATCTCAGTTTTCATGAACGTGGGTTTAAAAGGTAACACCCGTGTAACGGAGATACGGGGTGTTACAGTACGACATCATAGGTGATGGGTATTTAAGAAAACTTGAAATATAATTGGTGTGGGAGGGACTCTATTTATTTGTAAAAACCTTCCAGTCTTCCCAACAAATATATGTGTATGTATTACCTATTGAATCTCTCTCTCCCGAACAGTGCTGATTCTCTTACCGGTTCCTCTCTAAACCCCCTCTCTCTTCACCTGCGTTCCACATGGCATACCTAATATGCTTATGATATAATTTCAATTATCCATCTATTAATCATCTAATTAAAGTTACACCTTAAGATTTTATGGTACTTTCTTTCATACTTTTGATTTTTACAGGGGTCATTGTTTTGTTTACAAGATTCACATCCATGCCTTTCCTAATTTTCTAGTAGAATCCTCTACAACAACTGTATTATGCAGCTATATATCCAACACCCAAGCTCTATGAGCCGACCACATTGTCTGCAGGACGTACTCTATATCTATAAGATGTGCCCCCTCAAAGCTCGGCCACATGACAAAAAAGCAACCGGTTAAATATAATTCACGTGGCCTACACCACATGGAACAAGGACTACAGGACACAAACTATAAATTTTTGTATGGGGATATCATGGGATGTGTTTATCTCATAAGAACCGTTCATTGGATCTAACTCACAATAATGAGGGGAAAATAATAATAATCAACCTGATCTAAAACTCAAATGGGCCACACCACACTACATGAACTTTTAAGAAGTTTCCACACCATCCTATATTGTCCCTAGTGGTGAGGCCAATCCGAGTGTGTATCTTTCTTATTTATTTATTTAAATCAAGCTGACCTTATGGATATATACTATACATGTAAAAGTGTAAATGCTCAAGGGGCGGATTTCCTCCTCCTTCCGGAGTCTCCTAGGGCCTCCAAATTATAGTTGAACCATCTAATGGCTGCACTTTGTCGAACGATATATATTTATAATAAGGTAATATATATATATATATATATATATATAAAAGGCTAAAATCATTGAGATTTCTGATATGACAGGATCCGAAGTTTCAACAAATTATCAGCAAATTACAGAGCATATGTCCTACGCAAATTTAGAATACATACATACGCATGTGTGCTAAGCTATCATAGACTGTAAGCTATTTAGGCTCAAAATCGAGTTCTACTTGAACCTAAAGATAGGGCCTCCATGAAAAGCCTCGCGAAGGGGTGGAGAAGAGAAATAATGATGCATGCAAATGCCGCCCATAACACCTCATGCAATTTACTCGTATCCTTGGATGCTGACTCCCGGAGGAGGGGTGATTGATTTGATTGCCTTGGCTGTGCAATACCTTTTACAAGGTTTTCACTAAATAGCTTGTCTTAGCATCTTATGGAGTTGCCACTAGCAAAAAAAAAAAAGCTACAAAAAACATGGAATCGCTTAAAGATTGAAAAAAAAATTCAAAGAATTCATAACTCGAGTGACTCTTGGTTTTATTTCCGCCATATATTCCGAGTAAGGGTCACGGTTACAAAAAAGGAAAAGGTTAGACACCCTTTTCCACCTGTATAGAACATAGTCTCTACTTTATGGGGCTGTACTTCAAAGGGGATTCAAAAAAACTTTCAGTAAAATACTAAGATCTACATGTATAAAAGAGATAGCCTATCAACTCTTAAATAAACTCAAATCAAATATAATTTTTTTTTAAAAAAAGTATAGCTTTTGATGAACATATTAAAAAAAAAAACACTATACTTTCAGTTACTTCTTTAAGTCATATATATATATATATATATATATATATATATATTGTTACGCAATGTTGGAGCAGAGCCTACTAATAGTATTGAAAATGAAAATAATAAGAATAATGAGATCAAAAAAATAGAATGAGCTTCATTGTGGATGTACAGACTAAAGAAAGGGGTAGGTCGAGAATAAGGTTTAAGTGAAGGAAACTGGGGGAGAGAGAAGGAAATGGGAAGAGAGAGAGAAGGGAAGTCGGGCTTCCTAGCTGCTTTCTCAGTTTCGAACAAAACCCAGTGTAAAAGGTTATTCCTTCTTTTCTTTCACTCTCTAACTTTCTTTTTTCACCTCCTTTTTTTTCCTTACGAGAAGTCCCTTTAAATGGACATTTGGAGAGGGATGCATAAGACTAAATTGGCAGGTTTGGTTTATCCGAGCCTGAGTTTTATCGTACTAACTCATCATATAAGTTTAAGTTGGGATGAACCGAAAAACAATTGAAGAGATTAAAAGAAACGAACTAAAATTGGAGCGCTTTGATTTGGCCAACACATGCAACCCGCAACCGACTGCATGGCAGCTAGTTCTAATCATAATCGGCCATACGGTAATCGGCTTTGACCAAGCCTTCCACCCAGTGGCCAAAAATCAAGGTTGGTGTGCCAGCCCTATGGTAGCCGGCTTTCAACCATGTATTTGCTTTGATTTGGGGCCCGCCAAAGTTACAAAGCTCAAGTAGATAATGTTTTGATAATGGAGTATCTACAAAAACTCATTAGATGATGGTGTGTTGGATGTCCAGCATACAACATGGTGGGCCTCACAGAAAAGTGTTGTGAGTGTTGGGTAAAATAAGTTTTTTTTTATTTAAAGTAAATACATGTAATTGTATTCTATAGTGAAAGCATTATAATTACATTCATTGTCAATTTAAAAAGAGAAGAATTACTCTATTCTTTCATCATCAAATCTTTCAAGTTAAACTACAATGGTAGTAGACTCCCAGGAGTTTCAACATGAGGTCTTGGATTTGAGTCTTTGACTTGGTGGTAGGCTCTAGGAGTTTTAACTTGAGGTCTTGAGTTCGAGTTCCCATGGGTTCGAGTCCTTGCCTTGATGGTAGACTCTCGGGAGTAGATTCAACACAAGGTCTTAGGTTCGAGTCCTCATAGGTGGTGAAATGCCATTACAATTTGTGTGTGGGGGTATGTGTAAATAAAAAAAATAAAAATAAAAAACACCTTTCAGTACAACTAGTTTAAGAATTTGAAAATGCTCACGTATTAATCACTTCCGGTGAGGAGTCTCAAACACGAGACTTCCCGCTTTGATGCCAATTTTAATGCAGGAAAATTAATCACTTGCTTTAAAAACTCGAACTGTTAGAGCACGACGAATTAATCCCTTTATCTCATAGCCTAGGCTCCACATCTTATGGGTTAAGACCTCGTCCAAACCCCCCTCGCGAGCTCCAAATCACATGGGTACCGCCCACCCCGAGTGTGTCCCTGCATCCCACAGGCTACCCCACTCGAGTCTGGTGTGAAATGCGTATTAATTTGATGCGGGACAATTAACCATTTGCTCTAAAAGCTCAAACTATTAGAGTATGACGAATTAATCCCTTTATCTCATTAAGGCATCGGCCGAATCCCCCTTGTGAGCCCCAAATCACATGGGCACCACCTCACACGAGCCACCCGCCTTACACGGGTCGCCTACCTCGAATGTGTCCCCGCATCCCATAGGCTACCCTACTCGTGTCCAGTGTCAAATGCACATTAATCACCCTCGGTGAGTAGTATCAAATAAGAGACCTCCCCCGTGGGCCCCAAATCACATGGGTCACCTACTCCGAACGTCCCTGCATATCCCACAGGCTACCCCACTCGAGCCCGATGTGAAAATGACCCTCATAATCCCACCATGCATAGTGTTTTGTGAAATCCCCCAACCCTTAGGTGAGTCACCCATGTAAGACATAGGCTTTAAAAAAAAAAAAAAAAAAAAAAACCTCACCCCATTGATGATTCAGGGGGATCATATATTCAAAAAATAGGGCAACACTCACCCTCCCTCCAAAGCGTTTCCCTTGCAGTGGCCCCGTAAATTATGGATGGGCCTGGTTTTTAGGCACAAGGCCCCATAATTTAGAGTTTCACCTAATACTTGGAGTGAATTGTATATAATCATCACAGTGAGCTGTGTAAAAATCAAGGGTGGACATCTCTATCGCCTACCATTTCTCTTGGTATAGCCCACCAGAATCACACAACTACTTTATTTTTTAATATGAACCTAACATGATATCACCCATCTGGTCAGAGTCGATCTTACATACACATCATCCTGGACCCCATGAGAAGTGAAGGTCCTGGCACAATAACTTTCCTTTTTCAAGGAGGTCTCCACGCCAAGAGGAGAATGAGTTGTGCTGCTATATAGGTCACTTCCGGTAATTCTAACCTTTCATGTAATTACAACATCCAATCCATCTAACATGTTGACTCCATCATGAACATCACCTTTTGAAAAATTCATTAACAGCCATTCACTGTGTAAATCGAGCTTATGCATCTGATTTTTTTATTTTTTTTCCTTTTTATAGTGTGGCCTAATTGATATATAGGTAGGACTAAACACTGCATTAGGCTATCCTTATGGTGGGGCCAACCTTCTGGAAGTACTAGATCTGACATGAAACTAATACTTTTAGAAGCTAACACGCAGGGAAACTATAACTTGTGGGCCAATCTGTTGGACTAAAACTTTTAAAAGTTAAAACATGGGCAAACTGTAACCTGTGGTCCAACCTATTGGACTTGTAACCTGTGGTCCAACCTATTGGACTTAAAACTCTTCTTCTTGCAAATATATCACTATTTTGGGACCCGTGTGGGAGACAAATGCCCACTCTTGATTTTTTATTTATTTATTTTTTTCCTGGGGGCCATGATGATGTATATGTAAGATCCACTCTAGCCATTAGAGTAATATTATGTTAGGCGTTAGAGTAATATTATGTTAGGCCTATTGACCAAAAAATTAAGCTGACATGTCATTCAGGTGAGCAATACCAAGAGAATTAGTTGGGATAGAGAAATCATCATGGTTATAGTTGTGACCAAGACATCCACCCTTGATTTCTATGATTATATGCAATCCACTTCAAGCATTAGATGAAACACTAGAGATCCACTTCAAGCATTAGATGAAAGACCAGAACTTAAGCCTCGGGCTTAAAAATCAGGCCCATCCATGGCCACACAAAGGGGAATAGGATAGTGAGTGTTTTTTTGAACTGGTCCACCTGAATCACGGATGGGGTAGAGCTTTTGGCCTTGGCTCTAACAAGGTGTATTTCACATAAATAATATGTGAAATAGTATTAATTAACATAAATTAATTAATTTCAAATTCCTCACCTTTATTAATATTAATTAAAAATAATTAGTTAATTTCAAATTCCTACTCTGGTTGGAGTAAGCTCTAGTCCAACTAGTTGGAACTGAGTGCCCCGTTTATAAAAATCATTAAGAAGTCAATTAGGGCCCGTCTGGGTTGGCTGGTGTACCTCACCCCACCAACCTAGCTCCTAGCTGGTATATTGACATCACGCAAGTTCTGTAGGTCCTATCATGAGGTATGTGTTATATCAACAGCGTTGACAAGGTATGTGTTATTCAAACCGTCTGTCCATTTGGCCTAAAATTTAGACAAATCTAAAGATCAAGTGGACCACATTGCAAAAAGCAATTGGAAATTTGGGTCGCAAAAGTTTCGGATCAATAGAATATTTGTTTTTCCTCTTCATCCAAGTCCATGTGTGGCCCTACGACTGTTTAAACGATGAAAATCACTCCCTACTGCTATCTTTAGATACGACTCCTTTTTTAGGCTCATGCTCTAAAATGATCTTGCCAGATGGATGAGCAGTGTGGATATAATCACTCCCATGTGTGTGAGTTTCACTTGGGTACTCATTGCTATGTTGTTCAGCTTCCGTTCTTGGTAGCCAGCATTTACGCGCCCCATAACATTTTAAGACAAGCACTCTAATTTATTAAGAGTCGTTCATTTAGATTTCACATAGAAACATACATCTACGCATCTTCCTCACCATCTAGATTCCAAACAACTTATGTTACCACATTTACATACTACCACACCCTTCAGTAACACATACGAACACGAAAACACGAGAGAAAAAGAGTCCTACCACTTCTCAACCGGAAATTTCAATGGCCTTCGCCTCGGGCTGCTTCACTTCCTTCTTCGGCACCGTTACCGTCAGCACCCCGTTCTCCATCGTCGCCTTCACCTCTTCAACCTTCGCATTATCAGGCAGCCGGAACCGCCTCAGGAACTTGCCGCTGCTCCTCTCTATACGGTGCCACTTGTCGTTCTTCTCTTCGATCTCTTTCTTCCTCTCTCCACTGATCCTAAGGATGTTGCCCTCTTCAACCTCCACCTTCACTTCCTCTTTCTTCACCCCTGGAAGATCTGCCTTAAATACATGAGCTTCTGGCGTCTCTTTCCAGTCTATTTGGGCGTTTGCAAATGCAGCGATCTCGTCATTTCGGTTCGTTGTTGCAAGGGTGTTGAAGGGGAAGAATTCGAAAGGGTCCCACAGATCCAGGTTGGTTGGATCGTAGTAGCTTCGGCGACCGAAAAAGGGAATGATCGACATTTTCTGTTAAGGGAAAGCTAAGAACAGTGCTCGATGATGGATTTTAAAGGAAAGCAGATACATCCTTATGAGGGAGGAGAGAGAGACTTGAAGTTTCCAGAGCCATTTCCTACATGTGGTTGTCTTCGGGCATGGATGCAGCGTGTCGCTCCTCCGAACATCGACGGGCATGGATGCAACGTGTCGCACCTCCGAACATTCTCGATTTGTGATAAACTCTGGAAATTTCAAAGATGATATCCAGAACCTACCAGAGAATGGATTGCGTACCTCGGTAGGCTTTCGCTTACTGACTAAACTCTATGGGCCCACCGTGTTTGTATTTGTATAATCCACTTCGTCCATCCGTTTTTTACTGATTATTTTAGGGCAAGGACCCGAAATTGAAGCAAATCCAAAGCTCAGGTTAATCACATCACAGAAAACTGGGGATAATGATGTCCACCGTTGAAACCCACAGTGATGTTTATTTGTCATCTAACCTGTTCATAAGGTCACACAGACCTGGATGGATGAAGAGAAAAAATAAATATAATCTTGATCAACTTCTGTGGCACCTAAGAAGTTTTCAACGGCAGGCGTTTAATTCACTGTTTCCTGTGTTGTGGTCCATTTGAAGTATGGATATTCGTAAGTTTTGGTATCTAACTCTAAAATGAGTTGATAAAACGGATAGACGGAATGGATAAGACACACACATCACTGCAGGCCCGACAGAGTTTATTAAACGGAATGAATAAGACACGCACATCACTGTAGGCCGCACAGAGTTTACTCAGTACGTTTTCGTTTACTGAGTTACTCAGTACGCAGTCCGCTTCCGGCTGCAGCTGGTTGGCCTCGACGGTCAGCCCGACCGGAACCGATTTCCAGCCCATGGTGTTCCACCAGAGCCCGAACCCGAAACCCGAAACCAACCCGAAATCCGATTTCCAGCCCATGGTGCTCAACCCGGACCCGGACCCGACACGAAATCTTCTGCAGTCTAACCTAAATACATGTGACTCTTCCCGACTTAACCTTGATTTGCCAATCTTGAACCCAACCCGAATTCAAATTGGGCTGGCGTTTTGCAGCCCCAAGTTGCAGTTGGGTCAATTGGGTTCGGGTCACCTAGGTTGCAGTCCTCTCAACAGGCCCATAGGGTTGGATCCAATGGGCTTGCATGAGGTAGTACTGTGGTAGGCCTATGTCAGGCCAACGAGGTGAGACAACCACGAACGGTCCTTGAAGTCCAATCTGATCACGAAATGTATGGCCTCGAGCCCACCTAGTCATCAGCTGACTAGGTGGGCTGTTTTTTGATGGGTGTGGCCAAGTTAGGCAAAGTGGCTGAGAGCATCAAACGCGGGTCCAGGCACAACGGGCCCCAGTTGCACGTGCCATCCACTGGTTAGTTACTGGTGATTGTTGGTGCCCAATCCATGTTAGGACCCACAACATGGAGAGTTTGATCATCCACCTTTTAGCCACGTTGCCCACCGATACGGTGGACCCCGGTCTCATTGCCATGAGGCACGCTCGAGTAGTACTGGGCAGATGCAGAGCCCTCATGACTTTTGAAGTCAGTCCAACCCGTCCATCAGATGTCTCACTTCAAACTTGACGAAAAGCAGTCTGGTCCAACATTCAAGTTGCCCACAACACAGGGAGCAATGTGAAAGAGGACGCCCACCCTTGATTTACGAAGGGGTCCACCTGAATTTCAAAATAGCCTGATTTTCGGCATGACACTTATACAGACCAGATGAAGAGTCTGAATGGTCTGGATTTCTAATAAACATTAATGTCCCTCCACTCAAATCAAGGGTGTGGACACTCCCTCACTTGTTCCCTATGGTGTGACCCACCAGATTCACAAAGTGGCCTGATTTTATGGCCACGAGTGTAACATACGCTGAAGAAAATTACGGACTGGCTGGATTTTATCTGTACATTTCATGGGCCGTGCAGCTTCATCATGAGGTGACAATGGGTCGGATCAGCCCGCAAGTCAACCTACCCCACCCATTTCTGAGGTGGGTTTGGGCAAACCTAAATGGGTGGTGGGTCAGGCATAACTAAGATAATGTGGCCCATTTCAACAAACAGTTTGAGCTCAGATGAAACCTCCTGAACCACCGTTATATTATAGCTTGTCAATTGACTGGGCCAGATGACTGACCCAGCCCAGCCAAAACCCGAAACAAATCAACAAACAATAGATTTTAGATACATAAACAAGATTTATGTATATATGCATCCGCTTTGATGGAGCTGGGCATACCTTTAGCCTTATATTCCATTCTTAAGCTTGAGCACTGTCGGGTGGCTCTAGGTCAGGTTGGTTGCGACTGATTTGATTTCAATTAATTGGGTTGGGTTTGAACTAGCCTTGTTTGCCCATTTAGTAAATGGGTGCCAGCCCCCAATTATAATAAATAGAGCCACCAAAAGGGCCCAGCTTATGAGAATGCACGCAGAACCGAGTCCTGAGGTTCAAACCCAAATCTAACTGGGCTGTACCTGGACCAGTGTCTACCTATTGTTCAATTCCAGCTTATTTAAATCTATTGGCTGATCCCAGCGTGTCTCTGCCTTTTTGTACTCCTACACGAACTAAGGAATACAACCTGAACCCTTTCGTTAGTCAATCGAGCGGACTAGAGTCAGCTGTGGGCCCACTCCATTTACCAACCGTTAGGCCAGGCCAGACTCACGTTAAAGCCTGGATTCGGTCTTGGCCAGGCCTTAGTAGGAAATATTAATAAATTTAGGCCCATCTGGTCCCAGTTATGCTTTTAGTCTGAGAATCAGGCTCCACCCAGCTGGACTCAACCCTTGTGGGCCGGGCCCAGAGCATGATGGACCAGCTTGGCATACTTAGAGCCTAATAAGATGTCCAGCATTATTCGTTGATAGGGCTATCAACAGGGGATTTTGAACTGTTTAGGCCGGGCTTGGGGTTGGCTTTGGCCCAGTTTTCTGTTTGCGGTGGGGCTATTGGAAATTTTGATTTAGCCAAGCCAAGCCCAGACCATTGATGATTAAGAAAGGCCTTCATATGATACGTGGCTGGTATCTCTACAGTGTATGAAGGTTTTCTAATTCGGTGAGTTGGACTCAATGGTTTGCTAATCGAGGCCATTGATCTGTTGAATAGCACTCTCGATGGAGAATGTGGCTAATATCAACCTGATTTATGCTAGATGTGCCGACAGAAATTCGATTTCGGCCAACAACTGCCAATAATAACCCTTGAAAATATCTAATTCTCTTATATATATATATATATATATATATATATAAGGGCCCTATAAGCTGTGATGCATTTTTATCAACAAGCCGTAATAGAATTCACACGCGCACGAATTGCCATTTCCAGTGTAGTTATTTCAAATAAAATTTCCAGTGGACCAACTTTTTAAATAATATAGAATTCCAGAAAAAAAAAAGAAAAAAGAAAAAAAAGGAAAAAACCCTTTCGTCAACAGAATCCCCAGTTGGTCTACTCTTGCAATAAGCTAAATCTTGAACGTTTCACAACTTTTTCCCTCACTTTACTTACCCTCGTGTAATGAATATTGGATGTTAATTACTTTTTTTTTTGGTTTATAATCGCTTTCATATAAGGCCAAAAATTTACATGGATAGATCATCTGATGCTTGTTGATTTCTAACTTATCTGTGACGTAGATAGACATTGTCCATTAATATGCCAACCTCACATGGGTGATGTGGAGAGAGCTCATGCTGCTGGCTTTATTGTAGCGTTTCGGATTTGTATGGTGGCCAGTGTTGAAATTTAGGTTTAAAATTAAATAAGTTTGTTGAAATTTTTTATTTTTCCTGCAAAATGGTTTTTGAAAAAACAAAGGGAAAAATTGTGTTTTACATGGGATAGAGAGGGAGAAAAGTTGTAGTTTATAGGTGGTTGAGTAGATAATATTCTTAATGGAAAAATAGAAGATGAGATTCTCAGTTTGCTATGCATTGGAACACGTGGCTCGAGCATGGGCAAACGTGTGGGCAATGTGACTGTAATGGCGCACTTTGCAGGTCAAACGGTCACATCGTTGATCCAACTATTTGAAACACGCTAAAATTAGTGCCAATGATAAAAAATGTTTTAAAATATTTTGAAGCTAGCATTAATGATCACCTAACAACAGTCCACACATCACACGTTATATAGATTGGGCTATCCAAGTCTAGAATTATCCAAGTCCAACAGATTCAATCAGAATCAAATATGATCTTTCCAAACATTTTTTTTTCAATAAGTTGCTGAATAGCTCGAACATTATTTGAGTTACTGGGTTAAACCACTCATCAAATCTGCTAGACGACCAGCTACATTAATAGAGTTCTCAAGAAGATCCCTTTCTAATAATTGCACGTAGGATCTTAGAGAAAATTCTTGCCTTATCCTGTAAGCAATTCGCTTGTAGCCATTAGCAACCAAGAATCAAGTTTTAAGATTAGCGTATTTATATACGATTCAATCTAGTGTTAATTTGAATAATTTTATTAACGGACCCATAGCTCATAAATCACCAGAATCGGAAGCACTTAGCCACCAATCATGCGCCTTTTTTAATTTAATTGTGTACTGATATCGCACTCCTCTTTTGAACCGTTTGTTTGCATTCCACAAACTGAACCGTTGGATAAATTCTAGCTATTGATTCATTCACAATGGGGCTCCAGGAATATATGGCCTCGATTATCGAATGATGGGCCTCACTTTTACAAACTTTCCCAACTGTAACTCAAAGGAGCCTGTAAGAGACAAGTGAGCAGCAACGACAAGAGCAAGTCAAGGTTGGTGGCGATCAGTGGGCCATTTCTTTCTCTTATATAGAGCAAAGTATTTTTTCTTTTTTGGTAACTACTTCAACGCCATTTTCAAAATGGCAGTGATTGTCCGTCCTTACGTTGGGCATTCAATCCATGCACCCTATCCAGACCGCCCAAATGTCAGGGTACATTGCTGATTAGGCATAGGTAAGAAATCACAGCAATCGTGCAAGACTAACCATCCAATTGGTGGCTATCAAATGAACGGTTAAGGATTAAAAACAGTGACTTTCGGTTGTGATCTAGTAAGACCAGTGACTTTGACTCTGTAGTTTGCTTTACAACTATGGCTTGCGTCTTATACCATGCATTACGGATGACTCACCGACAGCTCTACAGAAGTCTTCCCGCCAAATCATTACTTACGTGGAAATCATGAAAGGGATCGCAGATAGTAATATCACACAGATCCTTGTATGTCAACTAAACATGCAAAGTCCCCTTAAGTGTCAGATTGATGGAATATCTGAGCTGTGAAAATGGTGGATCATCTCATGAAGATCAAAGGGAACAAAAATTTGAATAATCCACTTTCATTTCGGTCACACACATACGATGATCGCTTTAAACCATCTGTTGTGCATTGATTTGAACGGTGTATCTTACCTGATGAATGGACCCTCCTTGTTTTGATTCCATTTGATCCTGATGATGCAGCCTACGTTTTAGACGGCTCGGATTTTGTACAAAAGTCACAGATCTGCAGAAAACAGTGTATTTTAAGTTAACATGATGCAACCAGTGGTTGTTTAACCACACCTGCATTTTTGTTATTTTTGCAACTTTCTTTGACGGGAATCTAACTAGCTGGCATATACAGGGAGGCGGATTGGCTGGTGTACCACGCACCACCGATGTGGCTGGTGTGTTGACGTCACCAAGTTCTGTGGGTCTCATCATTAAGTATGAGTTATATCCAAACCGGTCCGTCCACTTGGTGAGCACGTTGTAATGCTTGAGCCGAAAGTTAGGACAGATCCAACAATCAAGTGGACCACACTGTAAAAAGCAGTGGAGGATTGAACGCCTACCATTGAAATCCTTTTGGGGTTAGAAATTTTGGATCAATATGATATTTGTTTTTTCTCTTCCTCCAGTTTGTATGATTTTATGAACAGATTGGATGGAAATTAAACAGTATGGTGAGCCCTACGAATGTGTTTAACGGTCAGAATCATTGTACCCGCTGTAATTTATGTAGTCCACTTGATAGTTGGAAATTACTTATTTTTGGGATCAAGATCTAAAATGGATGAATGGTGTAGATATGATAGCACCATTCCTATGCATATAATGCTACCCACACATTCAATGAGCAAATATTCTCTTAGTAATGTTATCCTAGGCAATTGTAGAGAGAGGAAGGAAGATAGAAAGGGAGAGAGATAATTCGGGATGGGTGAGGATAAAAAAAACAACTGAAAGAACCGGGCTACATATATATGGAGGTAGAAAAGGTTATCAATGATGGACAACTCATCTACACTTTCTTTTATTTTTTTTGCTATTTTGTAACTCACTTGAATTTTACACCTATCTTTTATTAGGTGACATCCTAACATGAAGTAATATAATTAACATGTGAATTGATGTTACACAAGGATCTAAAAGTCTAGTTTAATGTATTATACAATCTTAATTACTATAGAGATGCATGTAATTTTTGGGACGACTCTCCCGAAACTAATTGCATGGGCAAAATTATCCCTAGTTCTGCGTGATATGCAGTAGAGATACGTGATTTTTACACTGTGGAATATCCCCGGGTAACGCATGATAGATGATCAGCAGTCCAAAACACAGAACAGCAGCCATGATTATAACACAGCACATGCATATCCCAGATCCAAACCAAACATCAGATGGAAACTTCCTGGTGCATTTTCAGGCCCAAAAGGGATGCTGATCCATTCACGTCCTTTTTTTTTTCTCACGCGTATATGGCCCACACGATGAGTGGACTAGATTTTTGGCCAGGGCATGCTCAACGCAGGCACCAAATTAATCAAAGTCCCAATCGCTCACGTGTGCGCTCAATCACATGAAAGGCAGATATTTTGGACCGAATCCTCTACCACATGACCAGGCTTTGTTAGGCCCACAGGGTGTTCTTTAGCCTCTGTCGTGACTCAAGGTCGAGCATATGCTGCCGCCCATTGGGGCGCCCCACACGCTGAGTTTTCAGATGATACAAACTGTCACACTGTAGATTATTCGATCAATCTTAAGAACATTACACCGACTGGATGATTGTGATCATTACTATATCTAGGTTTATTAAGAAAAAAAAACTGAAGAAAGGTCTAATAGCTTAAATTCAACTCTAAAAATACAATGGCTAAAATTCAACTCTAAAAATCAAAGGTCACAATCATCATAAAAGCATATTTGCGAGATAATTGCTGATTTCCGTTAGTAATGAGAATGTGAATGGTTTAAATAATCGGGTCATCTCAGCGTGTGGGTCCAGTGGGTGGCGACACGAGCTGTATCCTGGCTAACGACAGAGGCGAAGATATCAGTTTGCAAAAGTAAACCGGAACCGACTGGTGGGGGCCACTGACGTCCGATGGTCAATAAAGATAAATCGGATTGGTACTGAGTAACTCCGTACGCTTTTATCATACTGAGTAAAATTTGGTAGGCCCACTGTGAATGTATATGGTAAATCCATTCCGTCCATCCATTTTTCCAGCTCATTTTAGGAGTTAAACCCAAAATTAAAGAATATCCAAAGCTCAAGTGGACCACACTACAGGAAAGAGTGGGAATAGTGATTTCTACAGTTGAAACCTTCGTACGGTCCACAGTGATTTTTATTTATCATCCAAACTGTTCGTAAAAATCACACAGACATGGATGAAAGGAAAACACAAATATCAGCTTGATCTAAAACTTCCATGGCCCCCCAACAAATTTTCAACAGTAGACGTTCAATTCACTCTGTTTCCTGTGGTGTGGCCCACTTGAGCTTTGGATGTGCTTTATTTTTTAGATGAAAAGCTAAAATTATCTGTTAAAATGGATGGACGGATTTGATAAAATACATAAATCACGATGGCCCCACGGAGTTTACTCAGTACGCAATCCGCTTCCCAATAAAGAGAATTGAATCATTGATACGCGTCCAATGACGCGTCGTTTTGCAATTTTTGAATGACTAAAAGAGGCAAGCTATGAATAGTTCAAGGTAAGCACATTATCATCCGGTCCACGGTATGGAAAATGGACCTCATGGTTTCGTCATCCAAACTGTTGATCTGATGGGCCCTAACGAGGCAGGACTATGGCCCCAAAAAATCAACTACGTTAGATACTCTCAGCCATCCAATTTTCAGCCATTTCTCCGTTAAATATGGGCTGTTGTAGTAGTCCTCTTCTTAACCGTCTATTTGCAGCCAACCCCAAAAGAAGGGGTAGGATTGTTTTATCTGTACAGGAGATTGTCCAGGTAGCCTACATGGGGACCATTCGACCGACAGCTTGGATCACCGATGCATGGATGGACCCACTACTCCATGTTCAAGTCTGAAGAGATGCGGATTGTCGACTTACGCTTACATTAGCGACCTAAGGTGGTTTGTGTTATGATGTGTATGTTTTATCAATGCCATCTATCTAAACAGGCAAATCCAAATCTAAGTGTACCACAACACAGAAAATATCAATAATTGAATACCACCATTAAAAACTTCCCACTAGTCCATGTTCAAGTCTGAAGAGATGCAGATTTCCGACTTACACTGACATTAGTGGCGCTGCTACTGAAGGTGATTTGTATCTTATCATGATGTGTATGTTTTATCAATGCCATCCATCTAAACAGACAAATCCAAATCTCTAGTGCACCAGCACAAAAAACTATCAATAATTAAATGCCACCATTAAAAACTTCCCATTATTCTATGTTCAAGTCTGAAGAGATGCGGACTGACAACTTACACTGACATTAGCGATGCTACTAAGGCAATTTGTGTCTCATTATGATGTGTATGTTTTATCAGTACCATCCATCTAAATAGACAAATCCAAATCTCCAGCGTACCACAACACAGAAAATATCAATAATTGAATGCCATCATTAAAAATTTCTCAAGGCCCACTGTAATGTTTATTTTTCATATAATATGTTACTTAAGACATAGAGAGCTGGATGAAGAGAAAATACAAATATCAGATTCATCTAAAACTTATGTGCGTCTAGAAGATTTCAATGGTGGGCATTCAATCACCACAATTTCCTTCCGTGTGGTTCATATGAGATTTGAATCTGCCTTGTTTTTGAGCTCATGCTTAAAAATGAACTGAAAAAATAAGTGGACTATGTGGATAAAACACATATTAAGGTGGGGCTCACAGAGTACCTCCAATAGCTACTGGCTTCTGGCAAAATTGGTTGTCCTTCGACTCTCTAGCGAGAGTCCTTGTATTCGGCGCGTGCACGGGTCAACAAGGCTCATAGGGAAAAGTCAATAGATAGAGAGAGAGAGACAGAGAGAGAGAGAGGGAACAGGGGATAAGTCAAGCTTCTTGGAAAAATATGGCCGGGTGGTTTACTTTTGGATGATGGAAAAAAAAGAATAATTAGAATAAGATGGTGATGGTCCAGCTGACCTGCATAGTCAACAATGCCCATTAATTTCAAGTGGTGCGTAAAACACCCAACTCTTTGAGGCCCTACATGTATGTGTAAATTCCACTCCTTCCATCATGTTCTATCGTTGATAGGAGGCACTGGGTCCAAAACTTATCTACAACTTAGGTGGGCCACACCACAATAAACAGTAATGGTGGAAAGCTAACAATAGATCTGTCCATGGGTCATCACAACGTGTATCTTCCACCAAACTATTTATTATGCGTAACTCAATGGGATAAATGGAAGATATAAAAATGGTCAAGGATAAAAAAAATTCATGCACCGATGCAATGTGAACTTAGAAGTTTTAGAAGAGCAATATTACGTTATTTCATAGATGTAGTGTGCCTGAGTTTTTGGTCAAGGTGATTTTCATATGTACAGTTAACATATCGCTTATTGTTTTGATGGACATGATAAATTTTCTATGTATCACACATGGTGAGCCCTACAAAGGTCGGGTGTTTTAGTCACTGTGTGAAACAAGTGTTGTAGACAATAGTCCATGGTGCACCACCGGCTTTTTAAGCCGTGGCATTCACAAGAAATATACTAGGTTCTGTTATCAAATATGACAAGCTCATTTGGATGGTGAATTACGTTAGGGTCCGTTTCCATGGCTTAGTAGTATATGGATTGCATGCGCTTCAACATAGATCATGAGAGTGTCAATTTGTGTAAGCATGTGTGGAAAAAAAAAACATATTAATTTATATCATTACAATTTTACATTATACTAAAGTAAAAATCTCATATCCAAACTTATGCGTATCCGTGTACATTTTTTTTTATAATTTAATATATAAGTAATATAAAAATATTATCATTATGATCTTATCATGATAAACCAAATTATATGGCAATTATTAGTTAGATTATTTACTTTCAAGACATAAGTATTGTAATTTGTAATCATAGTACTTTGACTGTCCATTATTAATGTAATGCACAATTAAAAAATGCCCTCGTGTACAACATATGGGCTCACTACGATGTATATTTGAAAAGATCAACAGTCCATATCAACGAGCCAACCTGGACTTTATAATTCAACAGTTGGTACTGGAGCTTTCCATGCCTACTTGTGTAGGTAGCGCTAGAATCCTACTGGGCAAAGGGTCGAGCGAGATCTAGGCTATCAATCATGGAGGCCCCACCCTTTACATAACCAAGTCTTGAAATGAGCCATTTCAATGAGAAAAGATGGCCTGCACATATACATGGTGGGCCCATTTGATGAAGGCCTGGACCTCGATCATGCGTGTGTAAGCAACACGCTATCTGGAAACAGCATCTTCCAGACTTGTGGTGTACGCACATATCATAGCATCGCTACCTCGGCCGTAGTAAGCAACATGCTATCCGGAAACAGCATCTTCCAGACTTCTTGTGTACACATATCAAAGAAATATATATCCATAGGCGTACATGCATGGACGAGATTGGAACCGTTCATTGGTATCTCCAAAATGAATGAGGCCATTTACCAAAAATCAAAATGATTGGATCATCTTAGCCTTTTGACTGATGGCATGCCAATAAACATTAAAATAGCTAGAAAAACCATACAGGAGAGGTTCATTGATCAGACAGTTAAGAGATAGTTATCTTATAGGTTAGCTCCAGTGGTGTGGTGGTACCGGGAAGATGTGGAGCCTACGTGGTGTATGTATCACATCCAACCCCTTCATCGGATGAGTCCCTCGGGTTAACCCCAAGGATCATGAAAATCAGAACAATCTAAAACTCTGGTGTAAGTATATTCTTTATTTTTGCAAATCAAAAGGGAATATATTCTTTATTTCTTATAATCTAAACATAATATTTACATATTCACATTTCCAGTACTTAAACATGACCAGCAATAAATGGACCACACACAAAGATAATTGGGTAATGGTGGAACTGGGAAGTGCCCATCGTGTGGGTCAAAATTTTCATGACCTGTGACCAGTAGTAATCTTGGGTTAATATGTGTCTTGTTAGGCTGTGACTCAGCATCATTTTGTTGGCTTGCATGATAATTTTCAGAGGAAGGCTCGCAAGTTTCAAAAGATTGTGAGGTCCAATACAAATGGCACCATATCACAGCTTGACAGATCATGTTACTCAGGCATAAATTCATGCCTTAAAATGTAATATTGACCATTAATTTACTCATTTGAATATGAGTCATTAAAAATTCCCTTTCTAATCAACATTCAGCTCACGGGTCAGCGGTGAGGATCATCCATTCGATTTTTCTTTCTACAGTGTTTGGTTAGGGCTAGGTCCAAAAAACAATCAATTCTGTCTGAACATATCTGCAATTTTGGAACATCTGCGTCCTTTAAACGGACGGAGAGTTAGGCCTTTTTGTTTATGGTAAATTAAGGTAAATAAGTAATAATTATCTAGCTTTATATTTATTTACTTACTCCCCCAAGATTTGACAGGTACGGTGATTCAAGCATGTCACTCGATTTGTGTAAGTACATGCTTACTTGGCAAAACTTGGTGGGGCGCCTACCATGATGTCTGTGTTTTATCAAAGCGTCAACTTATTTTGACAATCATCTTGGGACATGAGCCCAAAAATGAGACAGATCCAAAGCTCAAGAGGACCACACCAAAGGAAGCAGTGGAATAAGGACGTTGGCTGTTGAATCCACTGCTTTTTGTGGTGTGGTCCACTTAAACTTTGAATCTGCCTCTTTTTTAGATTTATGACTTGAAATGGTATGAGAAAATAAATGGATGGTGTAGATATAATACATACATCATGGTAGGGCCCATCAAGTTTTTGTTTATACAATGTTGGGTTTTGTTCAAAACTCGAGATGAAATTCCCTGCATATTTCAAACAGTTGATATTGTTTATTATTATACTTAGATAATAGTTCCCATATGTTCCATCAATAATGAGGATATACCCATTGATGGTGGGTGGGAATCACTGTGCACAGTCTCTTTGCATTGAGATCCATGCATTTGACGGATGTAGTGTGATCCATCCAATCAAATTATGTCGCTGCCGTATTAAAATTACTTTCATGCAAAACGTTAGGAAATTTTACTTTATATGCCACTGGGCACTCCATTTTTGGACAGAGACCGCATTATTGTACAACAGCTCTCCTGTGTCATTTTCATGCCCCTCCACGATCATCATCGTCTGACCAATTGATACTTTAATTTCTTTTTGACTCTGCAAATGAAAACACAAAACCTTTTCACACAAGGGAATCTAAGGGAGTTCCTCTCACATTCGTTTGACTTGACTGGAGCTGATCAGTCTTACATTACTAGCCATAGGATTAAAGAAGTAATTTGAGATTAATGGACCTTAGTGGATACTACATATCAGTTAGGGCTTGCTTGTTTGATACCAATTATAACAAATTACATGCCTTCTTATATTTATTGTATTTTACTACAATGATGGTCTTTTTTCATAATTTGATTTATCCATGAAAAAGTTATAATAATGATCTTTTTACATTACTTCAATATGACATTATGTTCAAAATAAACTAATGTAGCTGTTTGATTAGATATTTTTACTTTTATAATATGAAAATAAGCAATGATCACCAATTACATATTTTTTCCTCCCCAGTACATATGCATTTGACCGATCACTCCTTAGTTTGATTTGGCTATAGTAAAATCAAAATAATAACATAATTTATTTTAACTACACGGAATTAAGTACTTACTAGCAAAAAGACTCCTATGGCCAAAAGTAAAAGGTGACAAAAAATAAATAAATTAAAAATTTTTTGTTTCCTTATGAAAAAAGAAAAAAACCTTCTCACCATGCTAGCTTTTCCTCTCCTTGAGCACATTCTTTGCATGGGAGTACTTAATAATCTCTATGGGCCCACCATGTGGTATGTGTGACATCTACTCCTTGGTGCATTTTTGGATAATATCCCTCGAGCAAAAAAAATTTAGTCAAATTCACAACTCAAGCAGGCCACAATCGATGCAGAAAAAAGTGTAGAGGGCTAATGAGGAGGTTCACCGTCTTCCTCAAGTAATTAAAACTTTGAATCAATAAGGGATGTTTTCTTAAATCCATGAGGAAAAAAAAAGGATAAAATTTGACTATTATGATTTTTGAATAATGTCTAATGTGTATTATTCTCAATTACACCATTAATAAATAAAAAAAATAAACCAAAAATCATAATTTCAAAAATAGTAAAATTTTAACTCTAATAACAATTTTAATTCTAGCAAAACACCTCTAAAGATAAAAATTCTAAACAAACTTTTACTAAAAGAGTCCTAATATGATTATACGTAATTTTTAAAAAGATAAAAATTTAAAACACTAATACACACACACACACACACACACACTCTCTACAAAAATCATAATTACTTAAAATAGTAAAATTTTCCTAAGATTTCGTTTTTGAGCTGGAAGCATGCATTTTTTATTTTTTATTTTTTGAAACAACCCACTTCGCAGGTTCGTTAACCCCTTGTTCTAGTCAAAATTCATAAGGCATGCATCATATAACAATATCCGAATCAAAAGTTTCGGTAGATTTATGATTCACACTTCAAATAACAATATTTTCATATTCAAATTAAATCTCTTCGATCCGAGCATGTTTGAGGCCCAATTATGTCATGCCCTAGGAATGATCCCGAATTTAATAGACTACTTGTGCTTCTGTTTAATCTTCTTTTGGTATAACTGTGCTAATTGAGTGCATCTGTGTCATGTCCTACACCAACGTTGCTGGGAATAATGGAGATGGGACACTAACCATAGGTACATGTGTGTGGCCATCATTGTGTTATATATCTTTGATCAAATCCATTAATCAAGTGTTGCTGCAGCACCCTATTGATACCGCCTGATCCAAAACTCAGATGGTACACACTGTAGGAACATTTTAGTTTTAGGCGCAAATATATATTGTCCCCAGTTGTATGGCTCATCTAAGTTTGTGGTTGGGCTGGCACTTTATTGTATGGTGAAAACAAGGGTTCTCACATAATGGACGGAGTGAATTTTATAATTGGAGCATATCGAGTCCACGGTGATTGGGTGTTTTATAATTGGATTCCTCTTTGCTTTATGCTCCATTTTACACCTAAGGTAAAACAACCAAGTTCTGTAGTGCTACACAAATCGTATATAAATCCACTCCATCCATCAGGTTATATCACGATCCTAGGCCTTAGGGAGTAAGTCAACCACAACCACAACTTAGGTGGGCCACACTAAGGGTTACAATGGGAATTGGATGCCAACAATAGGTTTGTATGTGTGGTCTCCACAGTGTATATTTCACCGAGTCTCTTAATGAAATGTAACTCACCAGAACTGTTTTAGCAACTGGTAAAGCCAGTTAACCTTTAAGTACCTGTTTAATCCAACACGGTTAGTAGTAACGGACGCTCGAGACTGCTAAGTGGCAACTGCGATGGAGGTGAGATGGACTCAAATCTGCCTTCAATTCAAACGAACGGTTGAGAAGGAAAAGACAGCCACAGTCCACGTCCAATTGAAATGGTCCAAAGATCAGTGGCTAGGACCATCCAGCATGTGAAAGTTTTGGCAAATAAACGAGGGAATTCGACCGGCCAATTGGGCCACCTGTCCGAACTGATCAAAACCCGAGTATAGTGTTCAAATCCTCGGGCCAAGGATCTCATCTTTCCTTTGCCATGGAAAGAAGAAAAGAACGAGCATGGTTGATAATTTTCATAAAGCAATCCACGTCTCATGAATCATGTCTTGCATTTTATTTTTTTGAAATTATCCATTTAAGTCAACGGCTGTGTTTGCTCCTCGCATATCAAAAAAATTCAAAGCCGCGTTTGCGCTGCATTAGTTGAAAAATCTGCACATTGCTGCGACTATATAAGGAGTGTTCTCCAACTGCTCTCTTTCATCACAAACTTCCCTCTTAGTTGTATTTTTGAGCCATGGCATTCCCTACCCATTTCATCACACTCTCCCTCCTTGCCCTCCTTGCATGCACTGCACGCGCGCAGCTCTCCCCTAACTTCTACGCTACCTCTTGCCCGACGTTGGCGTCGATGGTGCGTGATGTCATGAACCAGGCCATCACTAGGGAGCCTCGGTTGGGCGCTTCCATTCTCCGACTCTTCTTCCACGATTGCTTCGTAAACGTGCGGCTTTGATCATTCTGTTGTATTCGTTTCTTTTACCTGGGTCGCAATGGTGCCCGAGTTATGCATGTTGCACCCGTGTGCATCATATGTGTGTTATATTCATCCGCATCATGTCGCCACCTCGTGTGGACGGTTTAGATTGCTTCAAGTGTAGAAGCCATCACTAATGTGTAGCAGTTAGTGTTTGTGTTACACTAATGCATGAGTGGTTGCTGCTTCCAAGTGGAACATATTCTACCGTTGCCACATCTTCATGAGTGTTGGATCAAGCATGCATAGCTTAGAAACATAAAGGTGGCATCTGCACGTGTAAACTCTGAGAGAGAGAGAGAGAGAGAGAGAGAGAGAGAGAGAGAGAGAGAGAGAGAGAGAGATTTCTTATTTGGGGTTTATACGTCTCCCGTTTCATGCAAAGACAGATATACGTCGTAGTCTAATGTTCTCTTTCATCTTGAAAAAGGGCGCGCTGGGTCTTTGGTGTGGCATACATGTGGCTAAATCCAACCCACCCAAATAGTTGCACCTAATGTAGATTGCACCTATTGACAGTCCTTAGCTTTTGTTTTCTGAATTTGGACCTTTTACTAGTATAATTTTTGGGTTATAATCTATATAAAATGGATCCCACTACATGGGTAGTTCGGATTTGAGAAACTGGTTTTTCAATGCACAAGTGGGGCACCGTTTCTGTCTCCTTTATTTATTTATTTATTTTTTTTAATTTACTAACTAATGTTTCTAATAAACCAGGGATGCGATGGATCAATCCTTCTTGACGATGTCGGTTCATTCGTCGGTGAGAAAAATGCTTTGCCAAACCAGAACTCTGTACGTGGGTTCGAAGTGATCGACGCCATCAAAACTCGTGTGGAAGCCACTTGCAATGGGACCGTTTCATGTGCAGATATCCTAGCACTTGCGGCTCGTGATGGAGTCGTCTTGGTTAGTATATATCCAAATCACTTAATACTTCTTAGTATAGCTTCAGTTCTAGAGAATTTTCAGCACAACAACATAACAAACAACCGTCCAATCTCTGTGATGGCTGTCACATGTTGGAAACATCATGTGCTTGAAAGTATACGCTTTCTGTGAAAACTTACATAATGCACGTATATATAAAATTTGTAGCCGAATGTCCAACACTAGCCTTGCTGAACAAATGGTTTTTCCATGCAGCTACGTGGACCGTCGTGGGCTGTGCCCCTTGGACGAAGGGATGCAAGAACAGCAAGCCAGAGTGCGGCAAACAGCCAGATTCCTGGCCCAGGCTCCAACCTACCCACCCTCCTCAACATGTTTGCTGCCAAAGGCTTGAATTCGCGTGACCTGACTGCACTCTCCGGCAGCCACAGCATAGGCCAAGCACGGTGCACCACATTCCGCAGACGTATCTACAATGACACGAACATCGACCCGGCATTTGCAACAACCCGAAGGGCCAATTGCCCGACTGCAGGTGCAGGCGCCAACTTGGCTCCGCTCGACATCCAGTCCACAGACCAATTCGATAATAATTACTATCAGAACCTTCGGGTCCAGCGCGGGCTACTTCACTCGGACCAAGAGCTCTTCAACAATGGATCACAGGATGCATTGGTCACTGCTTACAGCCTCAACAACGGGCTCTTCGCAAGTGATTTCGCGGCTTCAATGGTGAAGATGGGCAACATTGGGCCACTTACTGGAACTAATGGGGAGGTTAGAAGGAATTGCAGGAGGGTGAACTAAGTGCTTCTAGAAGGAATTGCAGGAGGGCGAACTTAGCGCTTCTATGTTTTAACTAGTCCTTTGGAAATTAAACAAGTGTATGTGCCTCGCTTGAGGGAAACGAATTGAATAAGCATGCATTCTGATGTTGGGTTTTTTTTTTAAAAAATAATCTCTCTCTCTCTCTCTCTCTCTCTCTCTCAGGGACTTGGAGCCAGGCCCATCACGGCCCGGGTCAGGCCTAAGGTCTCTAAACGTTAAGGCCTGCTTGGGTGAAGCCCAATGGTGCCGTGGGTTGGGTCAGGCCCTGCCACATACTGTACAACGAGTTCGTTTTGCCAGTGATGTGACTCAATATCGCCAGCCCGCTTACTGACATGGTTAAATGATTAGAACCGTTCATTTTCTAATTCAACACTACAGTGAAGCTATGCTCCACTAATCAGGCCCCTGCGATTATTGATTTTTTTTTTTTTTTAATATCTATTTTATCATCTTTCTATTGTTGATGTAATAAATCTGTAAACAACACTTATTCCATCCAGCATATGTGGATGCTATCAACAAATGCTTGATGTTATCAGAAAAATCCATAAAATTTATGTTTTTATCACTGGAACATTTTGGTATTTTACTCGATGCCATAAAAAGTATTCGATATCATTTACAGATTGTCAATGCCAACTGTTGATGCAAAAATCCGGTCCACCCTCATTAAGCTACTGGATCACGTTCAAGTACCTGCACAAGGAGAAGACAAAGGAGATTCTCGCTAGAGCAGGGGACCCTTCGATGCCAAAGTCAGTCTATGAATTTGGGTCTAATAGTGTCGAGGGATCTTGGGTCAAAGATTTGGTTACCTTTCGTACAAATGGATCCTTAACTTATAGCATGGGTAGGACAGGGTAGCCCATGACCTTACGCACGATATTAGCCGTTACGCGAGGCATGCGTGAGTGATGGGTGTCCACAGTTACCCTAGAATCATGCAGCGGACGTTTATGCACTAGTGACAGACGGCTACCCTAGAATCGCATGTATGAAAGGAAGACTGGCCACCCGACTAAGAATGTATGTCGGCACGACTCAGATCGGTGTGTCATAAGTCGACAAGACACAGCTCTAGGCTCGGCATGACTCAAATCGTCCAACACATCTATCATGCCGGCCTCTCCTTAGTTCGACCACTATGGATGGTTGGGACCGACTCGAACTAAGTCCTCAGTTGTTTATGCCAAAGCTGAGTTGAGCTAGTCGGTTGACTGGTCAGGGACTGGTATGAGCAGCTTAGAACTTTTATACTGGTCAGTACTAGCCAAGCCCTCATTCGTCTGGGTTGTTGGCTTTCCCGAGCAGAGGGGGTGTGACATTTAGCCTTTCTCGATGAGATGGTACAGGAGTATACGCTTGTCAGCCAGACCCAACCTTAAAGTTGGTTGGACGATATTTATCCACAACATTGTCCTTGATAGGCTGTCCCATTGATCTTGTCAAGCCATCCAATCTCCCAGGCATCTTCTGATCATATGTATTCGGATGATAACTAAAGATGCGCATATAAGCTTGGTCGAAGCTCGATCATACACAATGTCAAGAACTAAGCTCGGGAGTGTCCTATCCTTAAGACGATCAAGGACGGCTATCCAAGACCCCTCTTTATCCTAGGAATACGTGTGATGAGCTTGTGAGTCCGAGCTAGCCCCATGCGTGGTCAGACCATTTCTACCCACAACACCAACAAAGTTCCATCAAAGGTGCCATCCAATATGGACAAAATTATATAAGTACGAGATTTGTTTCATATTCCAACTGTGATAATATATAGGGCCAAGGTGTTCTAGGTTTTTAAATTTTCTTACTACAGGTTTCAAAGGGCATAGCTTGGGCTTAAAAAGTATATATGAGACTTTTTGGAACTCATGATCTCTATCTCTTGTGATTTTTTACTTTTATGGTACAATATCGGTTTGTACTGTACTTTTCATTGACAAGGAGTTTAATTGTGTTTGAACTTAAGTGTACAATTGAAATATTTTGCTTCATTCATCCCTGCAGTGTGCTTCTGATGTTTTATTTAAACCAACACGATTTAAATGATTTTTAAACTCGCAAGTATACGAATCAGATGCAGATACGGTACGTATTACGAGATCGTTCCCACGAGGACTGGTCGTCACAATTCAAATCTATGATTCTCCTTAACTAATCCAACAAATAATGGAATGAATTACTAAGCACAATTTTATGAAAAACAATTAATTAAGAACAGGGAAGAAAATTCAATCAGAGAGAGAGCACTAGGACTTTCGAATCCACCCCTAATTATCCTAACCCTTGTTTTGTCTGTTGATTCACCTTGATCTAGATTGATACCACTTATACAGAGAAAGCACAATCTGTGTCCTTAATCGGGCATACAAACTGTCTAATTCCTTTAAGCAATGCCATGAATGACATATCCCATATCCTTGGTCGGGTACATGGAATGTACATTCATTAAAGCACCCTGTTTCTTCCTCTATAGGAAACTTGTTCTTGATCCGACATAAGCACCTATAATAAGCATCCAAACAACATCCATATATATACTTTAATCAAGTTCATAGATGGAGAAGTATAGAATTTAAACCCATAAAGCCCACTTAGAGAAAGAAACAAATTAATTGAAATTCAAAGTAAATCAACCAATACAAGAGCTGATCAAATTAAGGGCTTCATCATTAGTGACCCATAAAATCCATAAAAAATATTAAATAAAATTCATAAAAAACATCAAACCAAACAATCTCTCTCTCTCTTCTTTCTTCTCTTTCTTCTCTTTCTTCTCTCCCTTGCTCCAGATCTGGAATCCCATGGTTCTGAATGGTTCTCAATGCCTTTCCCACGTCCAAAACTCTCCTTCTATAGCTGCTGGATGGCTGGGGTCGGTGGCAGAGTCGTAGAAGGACTCGAAGTGCAATTTTTCGCAGCAGTGATCGGTGGGCCCCACAGAGGCATTTTCTGGAAAATCTACCCCGTCCATTGGATTCAGGACGAAATTTCAGTCAAGAATAAGTGGTTTTGAAGGTCCATGAAGAAATCTAAAAAAAAAATAGTTTTGAACGTCACAAGACGGCCTGTTTGTGGCCTCTGCACCGCACACGTGTGTACGCATGGGCGAAGAATATCAACATGGTTTTGAAGCTCTCGAAGCCCTCTACACGATGGACGGGTCAGATCGGCCGTACGCGTGACGTACGGGGCCCACAAACCTTCGCAAAAACGGCCAGCGGAAGACGCTACGCGGACGCCAAACCGACGCTGCGATGATGGTGGGGCCCATTCCTGGACTTTTCACAGGAATCCACGTCGTCCATTAGTTTCAGCTCGAAAAATCAGTAGGAATTGACTGGTTTTGGGGTGGATTCGGTGCAACCCACGGAGTTTTGAACTCACCGTCCATTTTACGTTTTTTCAGCGATCAACGTCCGTACATATGTATGGAACCAAACGGACATCTAGGCGATGACGATATCGACCTCAGGAAGCGGATGGACGGTTTGGATTGTCCATTTGGACAATAGGTGGGCCCCACAACCGACGACAACGGTCGGCTGCCGCGGACGCTGGAAACGGAGGTTTCCTTTTCAAAGACGTAGTCGGGTCAGCGCTGCTGACCCGACGCAAGCCCGTTCGGTGCTCGGTCAGTGCACATGTGCACCATGCACATGTCACTCAATGTGGGGTCCACTGTGATGATTTCGAGAAATCCAATCCGTCCATCTTCTTTGTCATATAATTTCAACCGTCAACACCAAGTTTGAAGCAGTTCCAAATATCAGGTGGGCCCCAAATTGGAGATTAACGGGCTGATTTGTCAGTTGGCTCACTTCCCGAGATCTTTAATGGCTGAAATTTAATATGTACGGTTAATTTACGGCCCTCATCCCATGTATTAAGTTTCGAACTGATCGGATAGCGGGAACCATGTGATCTTGCATTTTGGACCCTTTTCGGGCCCCTTTGGCTTGCTTTCCTCAGATCCCAGGCATGTAAAATCTTCATTATTGGTTCTCTGGAGTCCATCCTGTGCCCTGGAGACTTTGGATCATGAAATCCAGCCTTTAACATCAATTTTCAATTAACGCTCCTCACTTCATCCTGTAACAAAAATACAATTAAAATATGGCATTAAACCTTATCATGTACGTAAAATCAGGCAATTACTGGGGTCTGATATGCAATATTTGACCCTGATCAGCTTCCACGATTCCCCATTACTTTCTATCTTAGAGATTCATGGGCATCTAATAGTTCGATGGGTTGGATCGCTACTTCATGGCCCACATGCATTTAAGGGGACACCGTGGATTCTCTTCGCTGTCGTTTCACTGCCAAAAACATTTTCCCTGTGAACAGAGAAATTACAGACACGTAAACCGGAGGCCAGCTTTGCTGGGGTTTTCATTTCTAACTAGTGGAGAGCGTGGTTCATTGATCCAGACCATCGATCTGCTAGGCTCCATCACCTGAAAAATCTCCTAGACAATACCACGTGGATTGCGTATTGAGTAAACTAGTATGTGGGGCCCACTATGATGTATGTTTCTTATCTACGCCGTCCCTCTATTTTAACAGCTCGTTTCAGGGAATGAGACGAAAATGGAAGCATATCCAAGGCGAAAGTGGACTACACCATGGGAAACAGCGGTAATTGAACGCATACCGTTGAAAACTTCAGAGTCCATGTAAGTTTTGGATCAAGCTGAATGTTTGTGTTTTCCCTTCATCCTTTTCTACGTGACCTTATGAACTGGGTGGATGAAAAATAAATATCATTGTGGGTCATAGGAAGGTTTCAATATTAGACATAACTATATGATGTAGAGCGGGTCGTGGACAGTTCCATGGCCAAGATGGATCGAAAAAGACCTGGTCGACGACAGAAGTGATCCAGACCATCGGACCTTAAATTGGGCGTATCTCGCAATCCGGAATGAGTTATCTGACGTAAAATATATGATTTTGTGGTAGAACGAGCTACTTTAGCCAACCAACCTAGCTACGCGGGGTTGCCCAAGCCAAATTTGTGAAATGCCGCCAGATCGACGGTCATTTCCCTATTTTAATTTCGTTTTTACTATAAATAGTAAGTTTTAGTTTGATTATAACTCTTCATCCGTTGGGCTTTAGGAGTTACGTCCAACGTGAAAAGAGCTTAGAAAAATTAGGAGAACGGTTTGGTGAAGCCAAATAGGATACTTACTATTTTTGGCCGAAAACCTTGCGCATTAGTAGACATCACAGCTGTCTATAAATAGTAAGTTTACTATTTATAGTAAGTCGTGAATTCTAGGAGTTTTAGTTGTAGTTTGATTCTGATTTCTTTCCCATTACTTGGTGCCCCTATTTAAAGGGTTGTGAACTTGTTTTTATTCATTCATTAATCAATTTCGAATTTATTAGAATTTATTTTTATTTCCTGGTTTCTTTCCTCGTGGATTCGAGAAGTCTCTATGAAAAGTCCAGAGAAGTTTCGTGGATTCGGAATAGTTATCCTCTTGAGGAAGACGGAGCTTGACCTCCCTTACGTCAGTTTGGTATCAGAGCCATGTTTTTCCTCGGATAGATGACTTCTAACAACGGGTCAGGCAACAATCCCAGGGGCGGTGCTCCAGGGAATTTACCTTTAATGGCTGTAGCTTTCGAAGTAGCACAGCAAGAGAATCGGCAAGCCATGCAAGGGTTGCATGCTTCCATCGACCGCATAGCGAATCTCTTGACGGAAACCCTATGGTAAATCCGTGTTCTTGGTGGTAATCCTCCACCGTCAATTGCTGAAACTCGTAATCGCCCTGATTACAGGATAGTACCGGCAGTGCATTCAAGAGTCATTCCTAAGGAGGGGGATCTAGTGAGGAGGAAATCGATAACATAATCTTTCAACACCACAGACAAGGCGGTGATCGAGTAGATCGAATAGATCGAGAATTCAAGATGCGGGTTGATATTCTTAACTTCAGTGGCCAACTACATATTAAGGATTTCCTTGATTGGCTTTCTGAAATTGATCGATTTTTCAACTATATAGACATCCATGAAGCAAAGAACGTCAAGCTCGTGTCATACAAGTTGAAAGGTGGGTTTCAGCTTGGTGGGAACAACTACAAGTCGCACGAACCAGGCAGATGAAAGCACCAATCCGTACATGGCAGCGGATGAAACAGCTACTATATGCCCGATTCTTCCCTAGCGATTATGATCAAGTATTATTCCAACAATACCAAAATTGTCGACAGGTAGTCAATCGGTGAGAGAATACGCAGAAGAATTTTATCGCCTGACGGCGCGTAACGATTTAGTTCGCCCAATTCAACAGTGGATTGCGTATGACTATTCAGGATCGAGTCCAAATGCAGTTTGTCTAGACGATAAATGATGCGATCAAGTTGGCTACTTAGGAGGAAGCGCAACTTGAACGTCTTAATACATAGACCTATCCTACCACAAAGATCCCTACGGCAGGTCCGCCCCAGGGAGCTCCACAGCCCAAGGGGAAGGAGTCCGTAGGAACACGCACTCAACCTCATATGTCTGAGAACCGAGATTAGGGGAGCGGGCAAGCTAGACCCCAAAGGGGCATATTGACTGCTGCTGGTCCAAGTAGAATCTTAAACCCCTATGCTCTGTCAAGTCCCGACAACTATTGTTGTGGCCAACCAGGTCACCTATCAAATACTTGTCCCCAACGAAAAGTGGCATACCTCGCTATCAATGATGGTAGTGCTGATAACGCCTATGAAGATCTAAATGTTGAAGAGCAGGAACATACCACCGAGGACGAGGCAGATGACTCAGGTTGGGTTCAGTAAGATCACGATGAGTTGCTCGTCGTGAGGCAGCTATTATATACGCTAAGAAAAGAAATGCATCCACAGTGGCATAACATCTTCTACATTAGGTGTACGGTGAATCGAAAGGTTTGTGACATAATCATTGATAGTGGAAGCAGTGAGAACATCATCTCCAAGGTCATGGTGAAAAAATTATAATTGAAAACGAAGCGTCATCTCTCCCCATATACAAGCGGTTGGATCAAGAAGGTCAGCGAAACAAAGATAACTAAATGGTGCAACACATCATTTTCAATTGGCAAACATTATAAGGATGGAGTAGTATGCGATATGGTTGATATAGAAGCATGTCATATACTACTTGGTCGACCCTGACAATCTGACCGTGATACTACTCATAAAGGGCGAGATAACATATATATTTTCGTCAAGGATAACCGAACGACCATATTGGACCCCATGGATCTAGAGGGACCACCTGAAACTTCTAAAGTGGATGGCCATTTTCTCTTAACCATACAGGACTTCGTGGAAGAATTTAAAGAAACAGGACAAGCTTATGCATTAATTGTAAAAGGGAAAGAATTCAAGCCTACCATCATCCCTGAAAGACTAAGACACTTGTTACATGAATTCAAAGAAATCTAGCTCGATGACCTTCCCGATGGGGGTTACCCCCATGTGGGATATCCAACACCATATTGACTTTGTCCCCGGGTCTAGTTTACCCAATCATCCTCATTATCGAATGAGTTCGAATAAGTGAGAGATTCTACAAGGGCAAGTGGAGGAGTTGATCCGTAAGGGTCTTATTCGAGAAAGTATGAGTCCATGTGTTGTACCAACTCTATTAACTCCAAAGAAAGATGAGAGTTGGCGCATGTGTGTCGACAGATGAGCCATCAACAAAATCACCATAAAATACAGGTTTTCTATACCACGGTTGGACGATATGCTGGACATGCTAGAGGGTTTAAAAATATTCTCTAAATTCGACCTAAGGAGCAGCTACCATCAGATTCAAATATGGCTGGGTGATGAATGGAAAACGACCTTTAAGACCAAGGAAGGATTGTACGAATGGATAGTCATGCCCTTCGATCTTTCGAATGCGCCTAGCACATTCATGAGATTGATGAACCAAGTTCTGAAACCTTTCATTGGGTGGTTCGTTGTGGTTTATTTTGATGATATTTTAATATACAGTGAAGACGAGACCACCTATATGGAACACCTCAAAAAGGTCCTTCAAGTGCTCACTAAAAATAAATTGTATTTCAATTTAAAAAAGTGCAACTTCATGACTGATAGCCTATTATTTTTGGGTTTTGTGGTTACATTCATGGGCATTCGAGTGGATGAGGAAAATGTGAAGGCAATCAGAGAATGGCCGGTTCATACAAATATTCACGAAGTGCGAAGTTTTCATGGACTGGTTACATTCTATAATCGATTCATGAAAAATTTCAGTACCATTGTGTCACCAATCACAGAATGCATGAAGAAATGATAGTTTCAGTGGACTGACGAAGCCGACAGGAGATTTGCCGAAATCAAGCGTAGATTATCCACGACCCCGGCTCTTGTACTTCCCAACTTCAACAAACTATTTGAATTCGAATGTGATGCCTCATATGTTAGGATTGGGGGAGTTTTGTCTCAAGAAGGTAGGCCGGTGGCCTTCTACAGTGAGAAACTTAGCGTTGCACGCAAGAAGTGGTTTACATATGAGATCGAGTTGTACGCGATGGTCCAGACACTGTGACACTAGTGACATTATTTGATTCAAAGGGAATTCATACTTTACACAGACTATCAAGCTCTCAAATTCATTAATAGCCAAGCTAACATTAACCGTGTACATGCTAGTGGATCTTAATTTTACATGAATTTACGTTTGTGCTAAAACATAAGTCAGGACAACAGAACAAGATAGCCAATGTGCTAAGTCGTCGTGCAACTTTGTTAGTCACTATGACTAATGAGGTTGTCGGGTTCGAGCGCCTCAAAGACATATATGCCGACGACGACGACTTTAAGGACGCATAAGTTAGATGCCAAGAAGGTCACCCCGATGACTTACATATGCAAGACGGATTTCTTTTCAAGAAAAATCAACTGTGCATCCCGAACAGTTCGCTAAGGGAATAGATAATTTAAGAGCTATATGGAGGTGGCCTTAGTGGACAGCTAGGGCGAGACAAGACGCGAGTTCTTGTGGAAGAACGATATTACTGGCCGCAATTGGTTCGTGATGTGGGAAAGGCAGTCCAACGTTGTAATATTTGTCAGACCCCCAAGGGGCTATCTCATAGTACGGGCCTCTACACCCCGTTACCTGTGCCTAACGGCCCTTAGGAGGATTTATTTATGGACTTCGTGCTTGGTCTCCTACGACCACAACGCGGCATGGATTCGGTATTCGTGGTAGTAGATTGTTTCTCCAAAATGGTGCACTTTATTCCATGCAAGAAGACTCTCGACGCAACACACATGGTGAATCTATTCTTTAGAGAAATTGTGCGGCTACATGGGGTTCTCAAGACTATTACTTTTAACTGTGACACGAAGTTCAAAAGCTACTTTTGGTGGACTTTGTGGACTCGATTCGATACACGACTTCAGTTCAGCAGCGCCTACCACCCACAGACTGACGAGCAAGCCGAGGTTGTGAATCGCACGTTGGGAAACCTCCTTCGATATATTTCAGGAGAAAAACCGAAGTAGTGGGATTTGGCTTTGTCTCAAGCAGAGTTTGCATTCAACAACATGGTGAATCGCTCGACAGAGAAATCTCTATTCCAGGTTATTTATGGACGAGTACCTCGCTACACATTAGACTTGGTCCCTCTGTCCAAGCTCCCAGGCATGAGCATTGCAGCAGAACATATGACAGATAAGATCATGGGCATTCATGCAGAGGTACAGACCAAGCTACATGCCTCGAATGAAAAGTATAAGGAGCAAGCGGACAAGCATCGGCTACAAAAGGTGTTCGAGGTGTGCGACCAAGTAATGGTCCATCTGCGCAAAGAAAGATTTTCGACCGGAACATACAACAAGTTGAAGAATAAAAAGATTGGACCGGTACCAATCATCCGAAAAATCAATGATAATGCTTATGTTGTTGATCTTCCAGATGACATGGCGATCTCATGGACTTTCAACGTCGCGGACTTGACCGGATATCATGAACCAGAGCATAACGAGAACTCGAGGATGAGTTCTTTTGAAGTGGAGGAGACTGATGTAGAGCGGGTCACAGACAATTACATGGCCAAGATGGATCGAAAAAGGTCCGGTCAACGACAGAAGTGATCCAGACCATCAGACTTTAAATCAGGCATATCTCGCAATCTGGAATGAGTTATTTGACGTAAAATTTATGATTTTGGGGTAGAATGAGCTACTTTAGCCAACCAACCCCGCTATGCCGGGTTACCCAAGCCGAATTTGTGAAATACCGCCAGATCGACAGTCGTTTCCCTATTTTAATTTCGTTTTTACTATAAATAGTAAGTTTTAGTTTTATTATAACTCTTCATCCGTTGGGCTTTAGGAGTTATATCCAATGTGAAAAGAGCTTAGAAAAATTAGGAGAACGGTTTGGTGAAGCCAAATAGGACACTTATTATTTTTGACCGAAAACCTTGCGCACTAGTAGACATCACGACCGTCTATAAATAGTAAGTTTACTATTTATAGTAAGTCGCGAATTCTAGGAGTTTTAGTTGTAGTTTGATTTTGATTTCTTTCTCATTACTTGGTACCCTATTTACAGGGTTGTGAACTCGTTTTTATTCATTCATTAATCAATTTTGAATTTATTAGAACTTATTTCTATTTCCTGCTTTCTTTCCTCGTGGCTTCAAGATGTCTCTGTGAGGAGTCCAGAGAAGTTCCGTGGATTCAGAATAGTTATCCTCTTGAGGAAGACGGTGCTCGACCTCACATCCTCCCCTGCGTCACTATACCCACCATTCCCGTGGTGTGGTCCACTTAAGCGTTGGATATGCTTCGATTTTGGACTTATGCCCTAAAATGAGGGGGTAAAATGGACGTATAGTATGGATAAGACACATACATCATGATGGGCGTCATAAAGTTTACTCATTAGGCTACATCGTACTGTGTACAAAATTGGTATGATCCTATCAGCTCGTTCCCATGAACTGTTCTTTTTTTTTTTTTTTCCTTCTGTTTTCTTTACATAAGAATCAACAATAGACGTGTGGGGCCATGATTTACGGGTCAAGAATGTTAATTTTTTAAACCCATTTGTTAATGGTGGCCAGAATCTTTCTTTTTGATTGGAAGATCCTAGCCCTTCAATTGGTGGGAACAAATAACAGAAAACTGTGACAGGTTCACAGAAAACAAATAGCTACCACACACTTCAATACAAGAGATTTTTCGATTTTTCAGTGTTGCGTCTGTAGATTACTGAGTCAAAGTCAAATTACAGAAAGCCAATCGCAATTAACAAAAGACCAATCCAACTTACACCTCTCCCATAGTAACATGGATAGAGAACGAGGGTCTGGATCACCTTAGTCTAGGTCCGATCCAGGTCCTGCGGACTTGGATCCCATTAAGATCGACAATGCAGCCGGTCTGGGTCTGAAACTTAGATCCGATTATTGAACAGGTCTGGCTGAAACTCGACTTGATCATAGCACTGGCACCACTGCTTGTTTATCTTAGGGAACAAGCCCCAAATGAGGCAGATCCAAGGCTCAAGCGGACCACACCACAGGAAACAACAAGATAATGATGCCCAACGTTGAAAACTTCTTAGGGCCCACTGTGATATTTGTTTGCCATCCAACCTGTTCATAAGGTCACGTGTACCTGGAATAATCCAAAACTTCGGCAACTCCCAACAAGTTTTCAACGTTGGGTATTCAATATCTACTCTTTCATGTGGTGTGGTCCACTTGAGATTTGGATGTGTGTCAGTTGTTGGGCTCATGCTCTAAAATGAGATGGCAAAACAGACGGACGGCATAGATAAACCACATACATCACGGTGGCCCCATAGAGTCAAGCCCCCATGGATATCCCTGGTAATCCCGTCTACATGCAATCCGCGTCCGTTTAGGATATTTACGTCTCCAAATTGCGTGGTTTTGGTTTACATCAGGGAAGGCCCGGTTGATTAGAAAATACAAGCGGTCCAGTCATCGGCTTCCTTTGGTTGCATGTTCAGTGCTTCTGTGTCCGTTTATTAACCGCTAATAGCCAGGACTTGTTTAAGGATTTCTTTTTCCATGCAACGCATCAGATTAACGGACTAAATCACCCAATCATAGCCTCATTTGTAGGGCTGCTAATGGGTCGAGGGACCCCGTTGTTAATTGGCCTGACGCATCACTTAGCAGGGTTCACGCCATGTTGGGTGGGGTAGAGGGCTGGGCTCTGGCTACAAATTGAGCCCATTTTGATAAATGGGCTGGACTTGGTTTTAGACCAACCCACCCAACCCGAGCTGCCCATAGAACGCATCAATGGGCCCGGTCCAATGACCTGATCTGGCCAACCCAAAACCCAAAACAAAACAACCAAAATATAGTTTTGAGTTAGTTGCGTGAATGTTGTGGTATTTCCTTATTACTTCTACCATAGCAAGTGTTGATTAGCGTATGTATTTCTTTCGTTAACTAAAACTTTAACGATATTTACATGTATAAGCCCAGCTATTGGCTTGGATCCCACACATGTACCTAATGTTGGCAAGTCTATAAACTTTTACATCCTAGTACACGTGTAGGTTGCAAGCATGTGTTGAATTTTGAACGGTATTTGAAGGCATAGGAGCAGGTTGGGCCCTTTGTCATGCATGACAGTTTTTTACAAGCAGCACACGAGCTTGCATTCTTAAACCTGGGTCGGTGGTTCGAATCAGGTCAGACTCCACAAGTTTTAGGTGGGTCGGGTCTGGTCATCGAGCAATGGCTTACGGGTGGGATTAGGGCCAACGCTCTTGGCCCATTTAGAAAATGGGTTGGGCTTGGGCTGACCCCCATCCATTACGAGGCCTATTCATCTGTACTAACTTGCATGCCACGACCGAAACGATTCGCTGGAATCCATAGGTGAGATAAAACACATACATCAAGGTGGAGCCCACAGCTTTTACAGTACCGCACAGCAGCTTCCGTGTTATTATGTGGTACGCAGATTGGGTACTACCTCCGCTTGTTCCGAGCTCAGCACAGGCTGGGCCTCTGTGGGGCCACCCTGATATATGGGTTTTATCCATACCCTTCATACATTTTTCCATATCATTTTAGGGAATAAGCCTGAAAAACGAGGCAGATGTAATGCTTAATTAGACCACACCACACAAAGCAGGGGTGATAATAATGACTGCCGTTGAAACCTTCCTAGGGCCCATCCTAATGTATATTTGCCATCCAACCTGTTCACAAGGTCACATAGGCCTAGATAAAGAGAAAAAAAAGTATATTAGCTTGATCCAAAACTTCTGTGACCATCAAGAAGTTTTCAACGGTAAGAGATTAATTCCCTCTCTCTATGTGGTCTACTTGAACTTTAGATCTACTTCATTTTTGGGATAATACCCTTAAATGATATGGAAAAATATATAGACAATGTGGATGAAACCCATACATCACGGTCGCCCCTCAGTCCACAGGCGGGCGTAGCAGCGAATCCGCTTCCGTCCGCAAAACCATGGTGATAAGGTGAAAAGGGCCGCGCCGGCGGACGCGGATTTCCTACGAAAGCCTTTCGCAGGAAGTTCCTGCGCTGGAAACTTGGGTGGGGCCCAATGTGATGTTTTTGAGAAATCCACCCCGGCCATCCATTTTCCGAGATATTTTTAGAATAATATACCGAAAATGAGCAGTATCCAATACTCAAGTGGACCTAAAATGTGAGTAATGAACATACACAGTGGAAATATTCGTGGGCCACAGAAGTTTTGAATCAGGCTACTATTTGTGTTTTCAGTTCATCCAGGTAGGAATGACGTTATTAACCGTATGGATGTCATGTAAACATCACTTTCTACCCCAGAAAGTTTTCAACGGTAGAAATTTTTCTACCCACTTTTACTCTAGTGCGGCCCACTTGAGTCTTGGATCCTTCTCAATTTTTGTCTCAAGTCCTAACATGAGCTCAGAAAACGGATGCACGGGGTGGATTTCTCAAAAACATCACGTTGGGCACCACCCAAGTTTCCAGTGCAGGAACTTCCTGCGAAAGGCTTTCGCTGGAAATCCGCGTCCGGCAGCGGCAGCTTATGCCCTCAGCTTTTTGGCCGACACGTAGCAGTTGATAAGGTGATTCATCAAGGAAACGGATTGGTTACTCCCCCTGACACCAGCCCCGGGGCTTGTGGTCGGTGCTCTGTGGGCCCCACCATGATGTATGTGTTTCATCATTCTGGTCATCCATTTTTAAAGATTATTTTAGTGCTTGATCCCAAAAATGGGATATATATAAACCTGACCACACCACACGCCATTAATATCTTCCTAAGGCTCTCCGTACTGTTTATTTGACATCCAATCTGTTGATTAGGTCATACAAGCCCAGATGAAGGAAAAAAACAAAATTCAGCTTGATCCAAAACTTTTATGGCCCCCAAAATATTTTTAATGGTTGACGCTCATTAAACACTGTTTCCTGTTATGTGGTCCATTTAAGATTGGAATACATCTCATTTTTGGCATCATACCTTAAAATAATCTGTAAAAATAGATGGATGGTATGGATGAAACACATACATCATGGTGGCCCCACATAACACCAACCATGGCTGGTGTCAAGGGGAGTAGCCAATCCGTTTCCAATCATCAACGGCGGCTCAGATGAAAAGGATTAAATCAAATGTGATAATAGAGCGTTTTGCCTGTATATACACATGCTAAGCTAGTAGGATGATCAGAAACATCCACTACAGGATTGAGAAACCTACACTGAATAGATGATTGTGAGCACTACGTGTAGATGAACGCAGCTGAAAATAAGATTTCTGATACCTCAAATCCAACTCCGAGAAAGATGGACGGCTCTTATATTAATAAAATTCCCGCATTTGGGCCGATTGCGGAGAGACATTCTAGCGATACTGAGTCGCGTGTAGGGAAAAAACGAGCTCATAAATGTACATGTTCTCCATATATGGTACGCGGGACCCGCTGGATGAACGGTCGTATCGAAATCGGATTGCGTACTGAGTTACTCAGTACGCTCTTATCGTACTGAGTAAACTCAGTTGAGCCCACCTTGAATGTATGTCATCTATCCACACCGTCCATTCGTTTTTCCATCTAATTGAAGGGGTTGAGCCCAAAATTGAAGCATATCCAAATATCAAGTGGACCATACCACATGAAACAACAGGGATAATGATTTCCACCGTTGAAACCTTGCTAGGCCCCACAGTGATGTTTATTTGTCATCTAACCAGTTTATAAAATTATAAAGACATGGATGAAGGGAAAAAACAAATATAAGCTTGATCCAAAACTTCTATGGCCCAAAGAAAATTTCAATGGTAGACGTTTAATTCAACTGTTTCCTGTGGTGTGGCCCATTTGAACATTTTATATGTTTCATTTTTGGGTCCAGCCTAAAATTATCTGTTAAAATGGATGGACGGAGCGGATAAAATACATAAATGATGGTAGACCACACAAAGTTTACTCAGTACGCTAAGCGTAGTGAGTTACTCACTCTACAATCCGCTTCCGGCCGTATTCCATCTCCGGACCTCTCACGTATCAGAGGCGCAAAGGGATTGCCGTCTTCTTCTCCGCCAGCCCCAGCATTTCCAACACCTCAGGAAACATCCCTTCTCTTATCGGCGCATACACCTCGCCGTCCCACTTCCTACCAGCCAGCTCCTCCCCCAGGCACAACGCAGCCTCCACCGTCTCGCCTGGGCTATCGTGCACCGCATCAATGATCCCCATCTCCACAGCCTCCTGCGCCTTGATCTTCGCGGCTCGCAGCGCCACTTCGCGTCGAGCCATCGGCGCAGTGATTTTCGATCGAATCACAGTCATGATATACTCGGGGAAGGGAAGGCCAATGTCGAGCTCGCTCATATACAGAAAGCCCCTGTCTTTTCTCATGTAAACGTAGTTGTGGCTTAGCGCGAGTATAAAGCCGGCTGCTGAGGCATGGCCCGTTACGACTGCAATCGTTAGCATCGGGATGGATATCAGATCGGCGATGATCTGTTTGAATTTGAAGATCATGTGACTAAGCCGGCTGCGGAAGCCGGGCCTCACGGCTTTGGCCCAGTTGAGATCGAAGCCGTTGGAGAAGAACTTTCCCTCCGCCGTTGTGACGAGAGCGGAGCCGGGGGTAGATTCGACTCGGATGCAGCGCAGGGCGGCTACGATGGCGTTGATGAGGGTAGGGCTCTGGCGATGCTTGCCATCGCCTGGCAGGGTGAGGATGAAAATGTGACCGCACTTCTCTAATGTGCCCATCTTGGGGCCTTCGCACATTTTCCACTTTGTGCTCCCTTAATAATTAAATATACATGTTATTTGTCATTATCATTTCTTTTTATTTTAATTATTATTATTATTTTAAGGATTAAGATGTCTTAAACTCTATAGTTATATATTCTGACTACTAGCAACTAATTAGAAGCATATACTTGGTTTTACCGAAGCTAGCCCGGTTGTACCACTCACATCCTTTGGGAGGTCTATAGTCATCTTGTATGAAATCCACTCCATCCATCATCTTCACCGTGCATAAATAAATAAAATAATATAAAATAAAATCTATTAGAAGGGTAGGCTAGGCAAGGATGAGGGGGATCAGTGTACTTTCCAAGAAGCATTAGATGACAATGATGCTAAGAAGTAAATGACAGTTATGTTCGATGAGATGGACTCCTTGTAGAAAAACAAGACATGGGATTAGTAGAGCTTTCCATTTGTCGAAAGGTGATTGGTTGTAATTGGATTTTCAGGAAGAAACATGATAAATATTAGTCTAGATTGGTAGCAAATGGTTATGCACAGAAGGATGGTAACGACTTTAGCAATATTTTTGCGCCTATGCTCAAGCAGTATTTATCATATTCGTGTTGGCATTGGTTGCCTAATACGATCTTAAATTAGGATAATTAGATGTAAAGACCACTTTTTTACATGGGGAATTGGAAGATGAGATTTACATGGAGTAATTAGAAGAGTTCAAAGTAAATTGAGTAGAGAATAAGGTTTGTACATTAAGCAGGTTATTATACGGCGTGGAATAGTCACCTAAGCAATGGTATAAAAAATTTGATTCTTTCATGGTAAGTCAGCATTTACCAAAAGTGAGTTTGATCGTTATACCTATTTTAGATCACTAAGTAATGAGAAATTCATTATATTAGTATTGTATGCTGATGATATGTTTATCTATATCCATAACATGTCTAAAATCAACATATTAAAGGCTCAATTATCAAGAACATTTTAGATGAAAGATTTGGGGTTTACAAAGAAGATTTTTGGTATTGATATACATAGGGGCAGAGAAATGAGCAGGCTATGGTTGTCTCAAGCATAATTTAACACCCCGGTTTTCAGAACTCGAGTATACATCTCGTTCCCTGAAAACCCAGGAGTTAATAAACAATTAATTGGCAATCAAAAGTAGAATCAAAGTGCAATAGCGAAACCAAATGTAGATAAAGCCATAAAAACAAATGATAATATCTTAGTCCACTCGGCTGGGGATGCAAATACAAAACTTATAAATTCAATTGTGCCAATAAAATAAAACAAAATACAGCCTCTACTGATTCAATTCATAATATTCCGCCGCTTCCTGATGCGGCTCTTCCTCGTAATATCCGTCCTCCTCTCTTGTTGCTTTAGCCCCGAGATCAGTGCCAAAGTCATCCCTACCTACACCTGCATTCTCTGTACAGTTGAACATTGGATGAATGAGTGACCACCTCAGTGTGAATTCTCCTCGAGATTACACACCACCGCCTTAGACAAGTATAGCATGAAAAGCAACAAGGCATGTAAAACATAACAAGATGTAGTCTTATTATATGCATGAATTCTTGAATGCATCATTAACCTAGGGATACTCATCCAGTCGGACTTGGGCTCGCCACCCATGCAAAAGGCTGGTCATCGACACAGCACATCACGTGCTTATATCACATACCGTATAATGACCAAGCCATCGTACATCACGTATATAGGTTGATAGTCGGTGGTTTAGCAGCTAGCGAAATGATACCCCAATAAACCTAAGGGCATGTGTAACGCCCCGACTTTTCAGGATCCGAGTATATGACTCGTTTTCCAAAAATCCGAGTGTTAACTTTAAAGGATAGTCAAATTCGAGTATATATATATATATATATATATATATATATATATATATATATATATATATATATATTGTTTTCAATTATCAGAGTAAGCAGATGAGCGTAAAATGGACAAGTAAGCATAAAGGAAAATTTGCGATTACATTTAGAATATACACGAGATTGCCCATAATGACTTATACAAACCAATATCTCAACGTTAACAATTATAAGATTTACATATATGAGAAATATAAAAGAAAATATATAAACGAATGCAACAAAACCGCGCAGCTTCCTTGACAAGTACAACCACGCATCCTTGACCATCATAACGACTCCTCATCAGTCTGAACCTGCATATCACTTAAGCCACCTGTACTACCTGTACGATTATATATTTGATGGATGAATAACCAACTTAGTGCGAATTCTCCTCAAAATTACACACCGCCGCATTGGGTAAGCATAGTTCTGAAAACATATAAGGCATACAAAACAATATATGATGCAGTCTTATTAAATGCATAGATGTATGAGTGTACATCAACAAGGGATGCTCATCTAGTTGACTTTTGGACAAAACTCATGCAAAGTGGCCGGTCACTAGCGAAAGTAAAATGCTAAACTCATCAAAAGTGGGTCGATAGTCGATGATCTGGGAGCTAGCAAAATGATACCCCAACTAAATCCTATTAGGCACGTACTAAAGTATTTAGAATTAGCCACCCGTCATCGTCCGAATGCTATGAATGCATGATTAGCCCAACTATTATTAATCCGTTTACAACCAGTGGATTTAATAAGTTCAAAGGTTATTATGGAGAGTTCAGAGCTCAGCATAGGCCGACAGCTCAGACATAGTATCCCATTCCACCATCCCTGGCTCATGAGGCTACCACCTTAGGATGTATAATGGAACCCAATCGACTAGAGGCCAATCATATTCAGTATATGGGGCTTACCATCGTATGGTTGTACAAAACAAAATATCAAACCTATCTAGGGCAAATACTAAAACAAAGCCACGTAGGGCAGTTATTAAAACTAAGCCACATAGGGCCAATATTAAAATCATGCGATAAGAAACCGTCCTTAAAAACCACTTAGACACAACAACCCTAGATGGTAGGCCTACATCAATGGTCAATTTAAAACATTATTCAATAACCCACTAAGTTAAAAGCCCATTACGTTCACAACCAGTTGAGCTACATCTCAAGTATGGGTGTACATTCATGGGTGGGGGTTTCCCACTGATGTACCAGTTTAAGTCCCATAAGTAATGCACAAATAATCCACGAGTATGAGATAAATATGTAGGATAAATATTAAGCATGTAATATGACAATTCAATTCCAACAATTAACAGGTGTGATTATAAAATGAAGATATCAATTATAAATTAAAATAAAAACTATAACTTAAGCTAATGGGAAAATGGAAAGCTCAAGAAGAAGAAATCATCACCTGATGTTCTGAACCGTCTATGTCATCACTAAGAAGTGTATGCGCCCTTAGGGTCGACCTTACCACGAGTTATAAAATTGTACAATTAGATTCGAGTTCCATACACTCATGGCCTAAGGTTTGAATTGATTATTCTTAGGATTTGATGTATAATTAAGGTTTCATCCTTGAGTTTAGTCTTAAACTTAGATTTTAAGATTTGAATCCTGAATTATTATTATTATTATTATTGTACAATGGATCAAATACCATTCTAGATCTAAATTTCATACACTATCTAGGTTTAGGTTATTGTCCTATAGTTTAGGTTGCTTAGGTCTAGGGTTTTATCCTAGAGTTTAGGTTTAGGCTAGATCTTTAAGGTTGAACCCTAGTGGTGTGTAATTAATTATAATGTTAATTTAATAGTTATAAAATATTTATTAACATTAATGTTACAATTAACGCTAGCTATTGCAGCAACAATAATCATCGTGATGATATCAAATTGTACGATCTACTATCAATGATAATACTCAAGCATGATAAATAAAATGCTAATATTTAATGATCATAAAATTTCTCATTTATTTATAAAAACTAATATAGGCATGGATAATCTCCTAATAGTTATCCATGTTATATAATTGCAAATATCATAGTAATACTAATGATAATAACCAAATACTAAGATCTATAGTTAACGATGATCTTTGAGAGTGACAATTAAACTACTTCCATTTGGTAAATATAGTTTTTGTTTATAATAGCTAGTTATAGCATAAATAATCTACTAATGTTCTAATTATAGTCTCAATGTAATGTTTGAGAGAAAAGTCACCTATAGTTGATTGGTCTTGAACCAACTCAGCTCGGCATCCGAGTTGACTCGGCTCAATTCTACTCTCTCTCTCTCTCTCTCTCTCTCTCTCTCTCTCTCTCTCTCTCTTTCTTCTTCTCCTCCCTTTCTTCTTCTCTTCCTTTTGATGGAATGTCCAGCCACACTTGGACTAGACCCAAGCCCAGCTTAACCTGGACTCGACCCAACTGGACTCAGCCCCAACCGAGTTAACTCGGTCCTTTCTCCTTCTAGTTTCTTCTTCCTTTTTCTCTCTCCGTCCTACTTCTCTCCCTCTCTTTTTTTTCCTTTTTTTATCTGCTCTGCTAGAATCCAGCAGCACCCGAACCATAACACATCCTTGTAGAAGCACATGGCCCCAAGGCACATGAGATTGGTTGTCTGTATCAAGATGGCCGTAGTAGCCACAGCTACTCTAGGATTAGGCAAGTAACCTGAAAGAACGGTCAAGATTTCATAATAGCACCACTCCAAGCATATCCCAAAATAACTCGGAATCGCCAGTTCCAACAATGGCCACAACTGATGAATAGCCACGATTGACCAACCCCTCCACATAGGCTCACAGAACTTTAAAACCGGTAGATATCCAACCAAAAACAATACCATGTTGAGATTACTCAACATAACAGCAATAGCCACACCCGGCACACCCCACTTCAAAACAAACACCAGCAGTACTTTGAGTGGGACATTAAAGATCAGAGCAATCATAGCACAACCCATGCGAAAGCAGGGTTGCTGGCCTGGACCGGACTAAGAACGAGTCAGGGCCCACCCAACGTAGATCGAACTCGATCTCGAATCGGCGTGGCCCGACCCGGTGCAGCATTACAGTCCGCCTGATTCTCTCTCTTTCTCTCTCATTTCTTCCCGATTCTTCCTTTCTATCTTCTCCTTCCTGCTTCTGCTGCTAGAGACGTCCAGCAGCGACCGTCAAGTCCAGATGGACTCGAATGTAAGAAATCTATTTAGTGGGCCTCACTGATCAACGGTCTGGATTGTCATACAGTTGGACTGGATGATTGAGTAGACCAGTGGGCCCCACTTCATGTGATGCACTGCGCAGTCTATCTGCGCAGCTCTGCGTACTAGGGCTGGAATGCTATAGCTGTCTTACGCAGACAGCAATTTGAGTTACACTAGGATGCTATAATGTGGAGCGTGGGAGAGAGAGTTGTGATGGGTTTCAAACTCTCTCTCCACAGATTCTATAAAAGAGAGCTGGGTCCCCAATCCTACACCACAGCAGAAATTCGAGTCCCATCTACTGATTTGCAGAAAGGGTGTGAAGGAGAGGAAGATCTTAAGTTCTACAGGTATTCTGGTATTCTTATCCGGCTTCCATGGCGGCGTCTCAGCTAAGTAAGCTATCCGACCCCTGATCGCCATGTCCCATGTACAGACGGATCCGTGGGCCTATTCCGCATATAGATTAAGACAGAACACTTGGACTGCTCAGCTTGTCACAGAGGGCCTATATTGCTCGGGTACTCAAAAGGTATGGCATGCAAAATTGTGCTTCAGGAAAGTCGCCCATTGTGAAGGGCGACAAATTTTGTTTATTTCAGTGTCCAAAGAATGATTTAGAAAAGAATCGAATGAAAGAATTTTCGTATGCATTAGTAGTAGGGAGCATCATGTATGCTCAAGTCTGTACGTGACCGGACATTGCCTTTGTCACTGGAATGTTGGGAAGATATCTATCTAATCTAGGAATGCAACATTGGATAGCTGCAAAGAAAGTATTACGGTATCTTCAGAGAACAAAAGACTTCGGACTCACATACAGAAGGTCTGATCAGTTGGAGTTGATTGGATATTCAGATGCAGACTTTGCAGGCTGTGTCGATACTAAGAAGTCTACTTCAGGATACATCTTTATGATGGTAGGAGGAGCTGTGTCGTGGAAAAGCGTAAAATAATCTACCACAGCCTCATCTACTATGGAAGCTGAATTTATTGCCTGCCATGAGGCATCTAATCAGGCACTATGGTTACAGAGTTTCTTTTCAGGTTTGCGGGTACTGGAGCATATCCCGAAACCATTGAAAATATTTTGCGATAATTCGGCTGCTATTTCCTTCTCTAGTAACAACAAGCATTCGTCAAGGTCGAGGCATATCGACATCAAGTACCTTGTTGTAAAGGAAAGAGTTCAGAATCATCAAGTGTCCGTGGAATTCATCGGCACTAAGCAGATGATTGCAGATCCGCTCACTAAAGGCCTCCCTATCACGCCATTTCAGGAGCATGTAACATCCATGGGAGCCATTGATCCCACATATGTCTTCAGTTAGCGGGAGCTGAGCATACTTTGATTTTCACAGACACTTAGAGATCTCGTTTTATACAGTTTGTTTGGATGATTTGATATAAAGATTTTGTAACATCCTGAATTTTCACTGTTTTGGATTTCCAAAATTTCTTAAATTTTTTTTTAAATTTAATTAACTTATAATATTACTTATTAACCATTAGCACTCAATGTTAGTGTATACAGGGGTGGTGCCAGTAAAGAACCGCACCAGTTCGATTAATCAGCCGTAGGAAGCCAATGAATCCGCACACTTGAACATCAGGTGTAGTGTAACGTCCCGCCCAACCAGGACAGTGTCCTGGGGCATCCACGTAGGATTTGCCATAAGACCGTTCGTTTAAGCTACTCGTAGTGAGGTATCACAAATAAATTAGACCAAGATTTGTCCAATTGATTACGCCAGATGGGTCCTGATAGAACCTGGTGCGGGCCTTCAAGCCAGATGGTCGTTTACACCTAGCGATAGCCCGTATGGGCTACACCGTGATACAGGAAGGTCAGAAAATTCTAAAAATAAACGGAACCATAAATCTCACTGGGCTTGTGGACCATCACGGACCACGAACCCAGCGGACACCCAAAAGTGGGATCTGGTATTGACTGAATGCACCCCACCAATGCCAGGACCGAAATCTGGCGCTTGCAAATGAAACTGAGATACCAGGCTATCCAACCGTCGGATCTCTTCCACATTCACGGTGGAGGTCTAATGAATTTTCCTACACCTGTCCACCAACTCTGGGACCTGATCGTGGAACGGTGACCTTTGATAACAAATCGGGCCCGTGCGACCAAACTCCAGATCCGATCATCCCCAAATTTTACGTGGCCCTTCATCAGGCCATGAAGTACCTATCCTATAAGTTTCATAGCCAGAGGGCCACCAGAAATGCCCCAATTTTCTAAACAAGATCTAGACCGCTCGTTGGTGGGCCACTAGTTCCAAAACTATAGAATAATGTCCGTCTCATTGGGCTTGACGTCCATCGCGGGAATCAGACCTAGGTAGTGTCCAGAACCGCTCAACTTGAGCCGAAGGACGAGTGCATGAGAAGCGCAAATACCCTAAAGAAAGGAACTGGAACTTAAGTGAATTGAGTCATCCACTCTTATCCAAAGTTGAGAATTTCGGACCGTCGGTTTGCGACCAAACTTCACACGTGGAGTAAGAATATTTTCCTGCTCATATCCGTATAGTTGTGGCCCCGATCGACCATCGGTGACCGTTGAAAAGACTTCTAATCGTATCTGTCGATCGGCGCATCCAAATGGCAGGCCGATCATGTTCATTAGGACTAACTATCCTACAGTGTATATCAATATGTACACCCTATAGTGGGCCCTAGATCTTGAAAAGACCCTCTCATAGGTCTAGTATAGTAAAAATCCAACACTTGGGGCCATTTTCACCAAATCTGGCATTATAAAAGGGCCTCATTTGGGCTCTCTCTCCTCATACGATTTTACCCTAGAGAAGGAAAGAGAGAAGAGGGAAAAAAGAGAAGAGAAAGAGGAGAAAGGATGAGAAAGAGAGAGGAAGAAGAGAGTGAAGGAGGGTGTTGTTGATGGTGGGGCCCAAGGGAGCTCAACCTTGCAACTCTCCACCTCTTCTCCAAGAAAATTCCTACACTACAACCACAAGAATCGTCCGTTGGTCATTTAGGCAAAACCCCTCACCCCTTTTTCTTGAAATCCATGTATTAAGAAGAGATTGGCATGGATTCTAACATACAAATGCTTTCTTTAGGGATTCCGGCCGTTCAACCCTAAAAATCCATCTTCCTAGGTCGTCTTTCAAACCTCCAACGAATTCGAAGGTGCGGACTATTGATCTTAGGTGGCCTAGCACCAATTCTAGTATGAGATTAATGATTTTGATTACTTGGATGCCATATTAGGAGAACTAGAGGAACCTTAGGAATTGTATGTTTGTTGCAATAGTATGGAATTGTAGGTTTGACTCTTATGACGATTGTTCTTGTCTCTCACATGATTTTGTGTATGGATTATTATATGCTCATGCCATGTTTGATTTTTCTATGTGTTGTTGCTTCATAGGATGTATGATTCATTACCCTTGTGCATGTGATTTCTTAAGTTGGAGGAAGTGTTAATGTAACGACCTTGGAATTTTTGTGCTTATCTTTCCTTAAGTAGTTGTTTTGGGGTAATTAGCGCTTTACTCGATTGCTTGTGAAATTCGCATCAATCACTTTAAATTGTATCTACATGGCTCTAAACGTGTAGAGTAGTGAGCGCTACGTTACTCTGAAATCTGGGATCCATCGCTAAATCCAGTTGTTCTGGGAAATTTTTGGAAGATCTGGATCGGACCTAGACCGCGCGTCGAAAGTCCGATAGCAATGATCTTAGGCTGTTGCGGTCACCGAGTTGGGCTTGATCTTCACCTCGAAAATCAAGTCGATCTGATGTTCTGGGTCGATTTGGTTGAGCTCGGAGTGAAGAGTGTGAGAACGGTTGGAATTTATTAAGCTTTTATTGAAATCTGAGTCGTGTAAGCACTCTGATCGTTGGATTTCGACCCAATTTCACCCTCATGATCGGGATAGTTGGCCCAGGCATATTCTAGTGCTTGTGGACCGAGAGATTTTGTGACCGTTGAATTGAGTGTGGTCTGACACGGAACTCTGCTTGACCTAGATCCATGGTCAAGAAGCTTAAGTCCGACCTTTCGTGGTTATAGGCCCACCAGAAGTGCTTCGTTGGATTGAGAAAGGCGTGCTTTGGTTATAACCTAAGTATACCTTGACCTTGGGGTTATTTCCATCATTTTAATGCCTATATATAGTCCTTAAACCCTAGCTCTCATTTCTATACGAATTTTCTCTAACCCTAGCTTGGAAAGTGAGTGGAAAAGAGAGAGTTAGTGAGAGAGATTGGTTGGTGATTCATCTTGATTCTTCCTTGTTCTTCTTCATCTTTGAACCTTTACTTTGAATCGTTCCTCTGACGATTCTGAGTTCTTTTGGGGTAAGTTAACCTAACCCTAACCTGTGTTAGAGCTTAGATTAGACTTGGTGTTGTTGTATCTCATTTCTATCCTTATTTTAGGGTATTCTTGCGCCAATCAGCTCGGCGGTTCTTTCTTCACTTAAGGTGCGGACTTTAAGTGTATAGGTTATGGTTTTCAAGGCTTTCAATCCCAGTTAGTGATTTATTCTTGTTATGGATGAGATTTCACATGTCAAATGTTATGTTTACATTGCTTTCCTGATATGCATGTGCTATATTGAGATTTGTGTATTCTAAGTGTATTTACAAAGTACCGTATACGTATAAAATACGCACTTGTGTTTGCCATGATTATTTGTCATGTATGTATGCTAGATGCATGTATGACAACTCCTTGGTAAAAGGAATTGTCTAAGTGTATGTATTCCAACACACGCTATATATGTTGTTCCTTGTATGCTAAGTGTTTGTAGAAATGCATGAATGATCTAAGTGTAACTGATTACACTAATTGTGGGCGTTGAGAAGTGATTCTCAATACTCCTATTGATGCGCATGTTTTCCTTTATGCCCTTTCAAGTTATTTAAATTCAAGCATCTCCTATGCTTACATTTATGTTAAGTTGATATTCTTCAGATGTGTATGTAACATGATTTGAGTTGTTGATCCATTACTGTTTTACATTCCATATGAATATCTGTCGTAGTGTAGGATGTTTGGGACTATGCCTTAGTCCAGGAAATCGGTAATTGACCCTATGAATCGTGGTTGAGATTGCTTTCGCTACGTAGGACGTATTAGACGAACCCGAGCCGTATTAGAGTTGGCGGCAGTGGTTTGGCCACGCGGAGTGTTTGCGCACTCTATGTCGTTCAACTCAACGTGCGCTCGTGCTAGTCGAGTTCGTCAAATAACCCGATTGTCCGATGTATGTTAACCATGTATGGGCGCTATACCGGTGAAATCCTAATAACCATGGTACATCCGCTAAGACTCATGAGCCGGACATGGTGGTATGGGACACCGTGGTTGACGAGCCTCCCGTAGTGACCTGAGCAACTTAACTCGTGAGCCGATTATGGTGGTATGGGACACTATATTCGTCTTTGTCGGCTACATTGATTGGTGACGAGCCCTTTGTAGTGACCTCGAGCATACGTATCGTAAGGAGGTGACGAGCCGATCTGTGGTAGTAAGGGCATGAAAGGCGTACATTGATTGGTGACGAGCCCTTTGCTACGACCTCAAATATAAAATCGTATGAGATGTCTAGGATTGACGACCCTAGTATGGATCACTGTTTGGATGGTGACATGAGGAAGGTATCTTAGTTTCCCAATCCTGTTGTGTGAAATGGACTAATAACAACTTGGTAATCATATCCATGCACCGCATTTGCATGTGCTTTGTAGATGTGGCGCACTTTGAGGCGATGTCATGCGTAACGTAAGATGAAGACGCTGAGGGTGTACGCGTGAGGGCACGCATCATACCGCATTCATACTTGCATTAACAAGAGTACTTAGGATTTATTTAATTGTCCTGCTTTATCATTACTGTTTGATTGAACTGATAACATGTTAACCAGTGCCTTATTGTTCCACTGAGTTGATCACTCACTCCCACGTTTCTGGGGTGGTGTTACACACCCACCAGACTCTGTCTTAGGCCCTGATGTTGCAGATGTGGATGCGACGTCTAAGGCAGAGCGGGAGCTGGATGACGACGAGGCTGCCTTCTCCTATATGCAGTTTTCAGACGGGTTCTAGCGAGCCTCGGTCTGATGCGCGGGATTCCTGGGATATTTTTGGGGACTGAAATGATGTAATTTGATACTTATAATTTTGTTAAATAATACTTTTACACGATCTAGTTGTATATGTAATTCAGGGATTTACACTTGTACGCATTTTACTATAAGTCTTCCGCTTGCTTTATTCACTTGTCCCTGAAGCATATCTGTGTTTTGGCTTAATCTATTCCATGTTTTATGCACTAATACAGTCAACATACATTCATCATTAAATATGTTGCATAAGTGATGTTTTGGAACTCGGGAGCTGAGTTATGCTCGACCCCCGAATTTCAGGGCGTTACAGTTAACTTCCTCACCAAACCACACCACACACATACACTTTATTCATAATGTTAATAGTTTGCTTGTTAGAAAAATTTGAATTGTATATTGAGCAACATAAGAACATGGTGTTGAATATGCTTGATGTTACTTTGGTAGTTGGCATGCTATGAGTCCTTATTCCTACCCTTGGGTTGGTCAGGAGCTTGAGGAGAGACGGTAGTCCCATTGGTAGGACTACGCTATGGTTGGACTTGAGGGTTTGGGCGGGTGTGATCGGGTGGCTGTAGTTCGACTATATGGGACCCTCGTGCCCGATGTCACACGCCTCACGCTCGCCTGACTCGTGAGGTCTAGCCTACTGTCTGACCAACCTTGATTGTTTACCCTGCTTGTTCACACTTGTATGGAACCTGGAACACCTTACAACCGTTGTAGCCCATCAATAACCCACTTAAAATTTGGTCCACAGCCTCGTAAGCCGAACATGGTGGAATGAGACACTGTGTTCGAGCTGTCGGCCTATGCTGGGGTACCGCTCCTCATGTGCTTGAAGTCGGGGATGAGGAACCCAACGGGATCACGGACCGCGGGGTCTCGGCCTCACGCATTGGGGGGTCTTGGCCTCGCAACCTGTTTAGGGCATTGATATGTGGAGTGTACCAGATTCCCAAATCTGCTGGATGAATGGACCTAACTAATCACACGGCTAACATAATCATTGCATCGCACTAATTAGGGTGGCGACTCGGCAGTCGAGGTCGCACTGAGGGAGTGTTGGCATTGGAGATCGTTAGATGTTGTCGCACGAGGGAGCATTGTGGTGAGGGCATGCATCATGTCATGCTGCATACATGCGCATTAATAAGATTACTTAGACGTATGTGATTGTTTGCTTTTCATTAAGATCATATCAAAATTGATGCCTGTGATAACTTAAGATTAATAGCACCCACTGAGTTGATCACTCACTCCCACTCTGGGACCGTGTTTTAAAACACCAACCAGACCCATTCATAGATGCAAGTGACTCAAGGATGGACGAGCCTGGCGAGACGAGCCTGGACGAGCTATCATACTTCCAGCTGATGGAGGGTTCTCCTCTAGCTTGATCGGCGGGTTTAGGTCACTGAGCAGGGGGCTCAGTCCTATTCTTTTGGTCTTGCTATTCTTTTGAGATTTTGTTGGGTAGCGTCTTATGTGACCCATGTATTCTTTTGGGCATATGTATATATATATATATATATATATATATATTTGTATTCAGTCTATTTCATTTCAGTGGACTTGTGTGGATGTACTTTATGTTCCAGGAGATTCCAGGCCACGCATTTAGATTGGATTGCATATTAATGAAAATTGGCTATAAGTGACCTCAGGAACTCGGGAGTCGAGTATATGCACAACCCCCGATTTTCAGGGCGTTACAGATTTATTTCTACTTCTCTATATATATGCGTAAATTTTGAGTAAGTAAAACTATAGTCGTGTCTTGTTGGAGACATTAAAAGCTTCAGGACCTCTTAAGGATAGACACATATTGTCACACTAAAATGTGTAATCCTTATACCACATTTCCTAGTTCGTGATCTATGTCGTTAAGATTGAAAGTATTTGTGATCGCGCTTAGACTCACTTCGCCTAAATTAAATGTTGTGATGACTACCGCGTTTCGATACTGACTGTCTTGATGGACCAGATTGAATAGCATTACTCATACTGTCCAATTGTTTTCATTGGTTAACCATTTAGATATTTTCTTAAAAGATCAAAACTTGTTTTTCAAAACAATTCTATATGACTATCATTAACGTTGTTCAATGAGGCCCAAGTGGGAGAATGTAAGAACTCTATTTAGTGGGCCTCACTGATCAACGGTCTGGATTGTCATACAGTTGGACTGGATGATTGAGTAGACCAGTGGGCCCCACTTCATGTGATGCGTTGCGCAGTCTATCTGCGCAGCTCTGCGTACTAGGGCTGGAATGCTATAGCTGTCTTACGCAGACAGCAATTTGAGTTACACTAGGATGCTATAATGTGGAGCGTGGGAGAGAGAGTTGTGATGGGTTTCAAACTCTCTCTCCACAGATTCTATAAAAGAGAGCTGGGTCCCCAATCCTACACCACAGCAGAAATTCGAGTCCCATCTACTGATTTGCAGAAAGGGTGTGAAGGAGAGGAAGATCCTAAGTTCTACAGGTATTCTGGTATTCTTATCCGGCTTCCCTGGCGGCGTCTCAGCTAGGTAAGCTATCCGACCCCTAATCGCCATGTCCCATGCACAGACAGATCCGTGGGCCTATTCCGCATATAGATTAAGTCCCACATCGGATAGACTCGGTTTGGTGCAGGTTAAACGAGGAAGAAGGCAGGCGGCAATGACGGATCTCGAACAATAGCCCCTTTCCTCAAAACGAAGCTGCTGGACTGCTTTGATGGGTGTCACGATGCTTCTAGATTGTTGATTTCGGAGCTCCATGGAGGTTTAGCTGGTGGGTTCAAACGAAGAAGAAGACACCTATTTTTCGAGCTGCTGCAAGACGTGAGAGAGAGACCCATGTCACACGACCTTCTCACATTTTATTTGCTTAACCTAACATTCCAGAACCGTTGGATTGAAGCCAAACGATTAGGATGGGATCTGCCTGAAACCGTCTCCAAGCACGGCTTGTAGGAGCGAAACCTGCCACGGTTTTATTTTCTCTGTGGGTGAAAACCCTCTCCCACGTGGAAAGCCATTGGATTTCTCGGATTGGTTTGAAATGGATGGTCGGGATGAGCCCTTGTTGGCTCACGTGGATCGCCAGAAACATGGTTTTTCACTGTCCGTATGCGACTGGATTTGTGCCCTCAAGAGTACACATCTTCACGTGAGACACCCGGGTTTCGTCCTAAATTAACCCATTTACAAGATAGGCGGATCAGATCAAGTGCCTGGGTCGGATGGTGTACCACTGATGAGAGGAAACGGTCTCAGTTTGTTTGAAATGAACGCTGGCGGGAGAGCAGGGGAAATACTCCCTTTTTCTAGAAGTCTCGGGTCAACACGGTTTGATCGTGTTGACAGGTTTGGTGCACCTCGAGTGCATGACCACCGTGCACATGCATGCCACTAAGTGGGGTCACCATGATGTTTGTGATAAATCTACATCGTCCATTCTATCTGGTGGGCCCTTCCATAGCCTTTTACCAAATTTCAGACAGATCCAAGGTTCTGGGTGGGCCATACATCTTGGTTTAGGGTCCTACTTGGGGATTCCCGTCAATCTAATGGTTGGATCTTCTCTAAGTTGAACGTCAATGGTTAAAAGATCCTAATGGACCATTTATATGGCTTTCGTTATATACTACTAACTGATACTGATATTAATATAATTTTTATTATTTTTGTATATTACTTATAATTACAATGTTTAGAATCTCATATATATATATATATATGGAAAAGGTACTATGTGCTTGACCTGACGATTAGCTCCCGTGAGGTCGAGCTATGTGGGCTCCACCGAGATGCGTGTCGACCATCAACACCGTGCATTTGATGGGTACCCTCTAAATTATGGGATATCCCAAAAATCGGCCGTATACGGAACTCAGGTGGGCCATACCATCTAAAATCATGTGAAACAATGTTAAAACATATAAAAGCACTTGGTGGGGCCCACCTGAGTTTTGAATGCTGCTAAAACTTGGTCTGAATCCTCATGCAAGTGTGACACACATAATGGACGGGTTGGATTTGCAAACCACATCTCGGTGAGTCCAAAAAACTGATTATGAATGTTTTAATGGTGCACGACCCCTCCCCACTTCTGTATGTGGTGTGGCCCACACAAGTCACGGATTGACTTGATTTTTGAGACATAGGCCCACGATGGAATGGTGCATCTGACTGATGGGTTAGATGTTTGAAACGCATCACGATGGGGCCCACACAGCTCGACCTCATGGGACGGACTCGTGAGGTCGAGCGCATAGTACATTTTCCCATATATATATATATATATATATATAATATATATATATATATATATATATATATATATATATATATATATATAATATTAACATCATCTGACATATGATATATCACACATTCATTAATATATATATATATATATATATATATATATATATATATATATATATATATATATATATATATATATATATATATATATATATATATATATATATACAATATCATATTATACATATAAATGAATTGAAGATTGTACAATATCATATTTAATTAAAATTATATTTGCATTTGATAACATTGTTAAATAATATACAATTCTATTAAAGTATCTAATGATTTTTGTATACATACTTATAAAAGATATTCAATGCTACATTATTATTTATAATTTGATTTTATGTTGTGAAATTATTATTCATTTTGTTTATTTAATATAATATTATTTTCATAATATCTTATATACATTAAGGGCCTGTTTGGTTTTCCATAATCCAAGTAAATCGTTGTAAAGAAGTAATTATTACATTTTTTTCACTTGTTTGGAAATGAGTGAGTAATTTCACCTAGAAAACCGGTCCAAAAATGTTGACTTAAATCCATGAGCCCCACCATAATGTATATAATATATCTGTGTCGTCCATCTGTTTTATTAGAATATTTTGAGGCTTGATCCAAAAAAAATTAGGAAGATCTAATGTTCAATTGGCCCACATGAAAGGAAACAATGGACTTAATTTGTCCACCGTTGAAAGTTGATTTTTTTACTGGGCCCATATTGAGGTTTATTCACCATCTAACACATTCATAGGGTCACATGGACATGGACAATTGAAATATATAAATATAAGCCTGATCTAAAATTTCGAAGGGCCTCAACAAGTTTCTAATGGTAGGCATTCAATTATCATAATTTCGTGTGGTGTGGTTGACTTGACCTTTGGATTTGCCTAATTTTTGGGCTCGTGCCTTAAATTCATTTGGCATAATGAATGGGCAGTGTGGATAAGCTACACACCTTATGGTGGGCCCCATATTTATTTTACAAATTCGTCGATTTAAGTGCTTAAAAAGTAACTAGTCAAGTCAGCATTGGGAAAGATGCAGGTAATTACCTTAGTAAACAATGATTACTCATTTACAAGCTAATTACACTTGAGCCAGAAAACTAAACAGGCCCTAAATACATACCTATCACTCTATTAAAATGCATTTTCACACATTATTTATTTGATAAATAGATACATCCATAATCTCTTGATCCATGTTTGTGTAAATTTTATAATATAATAACTAGATAAAATGATATACTTAGTATATATTATTTGACTACTGGGTGGTTTGATATATGGATAGGGATTACCTTCGACGGTCAGATTTAAACTAGGATGCACGTGAATGTTCACTAAGCTAGGTTTGCATCCTACTAAGTCAGTCTATATAGTAACACTCGAGTACGGGGAAGTACGGGGTGTTACAACACGTGTTACAGCATCCAGAAATAGCCACCCATCATCGCCAATATGTCATTTATGCATGATTAGCCAAGCCCTTATTAGTCCAATTACAATCAACCGGTTTAATAAAGCTCAAGGTCGCTACGGGGGGCTCGTCACCCAGCGTATGCCGATGGTTCAAGCATATATAGTGTCTCATACCACCATCCCCAGCCCATGAATCTCCCGCCTTAGGGTGATGATAGAATCTGTCAACATATGGCCAATCAATTCTCAATATATGGGGTAGCTATTATCGTTTTTTTTTTTTAGGAATGAAATGTCGAAGATACTAAATTATACGAATAATATGAGTCGATATGTATGCTACAAATACGAATAAGCAACGGTGATAAAAACATTAAATGGTTCATCCCATAGTCAAGTAGGTGGAATCATCTCATAGATGGTAAATCCCATGAATAAATTACCACTAACCTAACTTCTATGTTGAGGGTCTATTCTCAGCACAACCAGTCTTATTACACCCTATGTACGGACTCTCTTTTATAGGTAGATGTTCCCCCTATTTGTCTAGAGAGATTTCAGTTTTATACGTGTTTTGCAACAATCCAATAACATGTGGAAATGACATAATGATTAAGTATTGAATCATCCCAAGTGACTAGGATACTATTCAAACAGTTAAAGCAAGACTCAAGTACAAATGTAAATATAATTCAAGAGTTACTAAATGAAACAAGGTCTAGCATATGCATTTTAATTCTCATAACCAATTTTTAATCATATATTCAAGTAAGCAAATCAGATAGTTAACCAAGCTCTAAGATATCATTTATAATCAATGTGAGAAGCTATGCTTGATCTAACTTAGAGATGGAAAGCCCAAGAGGAGAAGTCATCACCTTTAAGGACATAGTCTTTTCCTCGATTTAAGTTCCTGTGGTTATCCCGCGGCCCAATATCACGCAAATAATTTCCTAGAGTCATTCCCGATTTAATAGCTTGTAATAGACGAGTATTCCTCAAGGCTTTTAATTATCTAAATCATTGAAAATGTGTGGGGTGGCCCATAGACATGGAAATTGGGCCTGCACCAAGGTGATCAGGTCCATCAATCGCGGCCCAACAAGGTGGACTGGACTGGGCCTAAGATTGTCCAATACCAAGGTCCGAATTGGGCCTGGTTTGGCCCAGTTATAGTTAGACAGTCGGGCCTAGAAACTAGGCTGGGCTGGACTGGTTTCGGCACAGCAGTATCCAGTCACACACATTACACTTGGCTGGGCTCGCCCTGGCCCAGCGTGCCCTTTTTGCTGGCAACCAAAGCTGACTGGGCTGGCTTGTCTCGGCCCAACAACAACTGAATGTACACAGCCAAGGGCTGGCTAGGCTGGCTTGTTTCGGGCCAGCAACCTCAACGTGAACACAGCCCAAAGGTTGGCTGATATTGTCCCATCTCTAAGCTGATCTCAACCCAGCTGCAACACCACCATGAGATGGGTTGGGGCTGAGATGGGCCTGCTTTGGCCTATCTGGCTTGTTTCAAAACCTTTGGGGCCCACTATACCCATCAAATGACCCTTCTATAGGCCCTATGTGTGGCCCACACACTTGTGCAGGGCGTGGCCCACTGCATTTGTGTAGGAGTGCGACCCATTGTGTATACGGTGTGGCCCACTGAGTTGTCTAACTCGGTCGAGGCCCGTTGAGTTGGGAGAAGTGTCTGGGATTGGATTGGACTCGGCCCAGCAACTGCGGCTGGTTTCAATTCGAAGTTGGCCCGTTGCTGCCTCTGAGTCCAGCCTGGACTTGATCCCATTCCGCACGGGCTCGGTCTAGCTTTGCATCTCTGAGTCCAGCTAGGGCTCGGCCCATCATTCTCAGGCAGCTGAGCCTGGCCCTGCCCAACTAAGTGTGTTTTTTTTCTCTGGTTTGGGTTTGTACTAGCCATTCAATGTCGAGTGGAGTTTGGGCTAGCAACTAACCGAATTCCGACCCTTCATTTTTTGTTACGTCTTGATGAGCTTGCCGGTAATGGCTCTAACAGCCGTGGCTGACTCAGTGTGTGTTGTTGGATGAAGACGGAAGGAGGTCTTGTTTAATGGGGCGGGTTGAGTGTAACCTAGACTACTCTAAGTGTTTGCTAAGTCGACTCAGAGTCACGCATAGCTGCTGCAGTGGCTTGGATAACGCCACACCTGCGGACATTAGTTCCGACTAATAGGATTACATGTTAGTTAACAAACTACTTAAGACCGAGTCGACTTACAATCCTCACCTGGTAGCAACAACTTTGCACCAAAACTCGCTGAAATGAGTTCAATGGTGAGTTTCTCCCTTCCTTTCCTTCTTTTGCGATCAAGCCGCTGATCTCTGACAAGTAGGGATGAGCGTTGGGAGAGCCCTGGCTACAGGGTTCTTTTCCTGAGTTAGCGTGAGGGTCGATCCAGATCCCAAGACTCGGTGGAGGAGCAACTCGTCACACATGAGTGAGTTGAGAACGGACCGAGTAGAGCTGACTCGGAGTTCAGTGCGGCACCCACAACTCTCTCTCTCTCCCCCCTATTTCCTCTCCTTCTCTCTCTCTCTCTAGTGCGAATCCCAAGAGCAGCCAATGGTTCTTATAGGCAAGGGAAGGGCCCATCCAACAGTTGAGAAGAGATGGACCTTCCCATGGCCAATCTCGTGAATCTTGCATGCATGGGCCATTTGATCTAGGGGATGTGATCCAGCTGCGCCGGCCCACCAAAAAAGTAAATTTTTTATCTATTGTGGGGTCCATCTCATTGGAATGGGTCAAATGAGTTAACAGAGAAGATGATATGGCTGTCAATGGCCAATCACCATTAAAGGTATTTCAGCAAGATCCGGTTCTTTTAAACGGACCAGATGGGACTGCTGATCATCGCGGGTCCTACTTTTTGGGCCTTTCATCTGCGTTTCGGAACTTCTCACGAGTTAATCCTCATCTCGTTATCTTCTCATGAGACGAGAAGATATCTGCTCACAGACTGTGCTGCCCTAGAAGGGACGGTCGGAGCTCGTCCACGTGGCCCAGAGAGGGCTCAGATCGAGCTAGCTGCCCTTGCTAAAAGTGGCACTGTCTCAATTCTTTTTTCTTAGTGCAGGCGGCTGCCTACCCATTTTTGGCAACAGGAGAAAGGCGTGGACAAGCCTCCGGACGAACGGCCAGGATGAAAGGAGGGAAGCCGACGTGGATTTCCAGGTGACAGTGAAGAGGATAGTCTCCTTTCGGTAAGGGAATCACGACCCCACCTGTAGTGACCACGTCCACGCCCACATTCGAGTGCATAGGGGCACGCTGACGGACGGCCCTGGTCGGATCCATCTCCCAATCATGATGATCGGTTCGGATTACCATGGTGGCCTCAGCTTGGGTGGACAGGATCGTCCGTTTTGAATTTTTGGTTGGCAATAAGCCGGGCAAGAGAAAACTCTCTCTTTTACAAGTTTCATTGGGTTAAACATCGTTTGACCCGATACCGGGTTTGGTGCATGGCGGGGGCACATCTCTAGTGCACACGCGTTGGGTGCATGGGGCCACAGTGATGTTTATGTTAAATCCACTCCGTCCATTCATTTAGGGAGCTCTACTTTAGGATCTTGGACCGTTGATCAGGTTGACCCAAAGTCCGGGTGGGCCATTCATCAATTGACCACAGGTTTTTAACTGATCCAAGGGTGAGATCATTCCGGATACGAACATGGATGGTTGAAAATGGTTCCAAGGGCCGTTGGTGTGCTTAGGCCCAGTTATTTCCCTCATGGCCACTTCCAATAGCCCCATCACCATATAGGGATGTACATTTGTCTGCCTACCCGTTTGTGGGATCTTGTCTCTGATCAAGATCGTCGGTGTGGGCCACCTACCCAAGCTCATACACTCCCATCCCTTGAGGGGTCTGTGGTTGGACCTAGAATTCAATGGCAAGGTTAAACTCGTAGGAAGTGGTGGATCCTAAGTTGGTGATTCGATAGTTAAAGTTGTTAGTGAGCGTCCCGTTATTCTACGACCAGATGATTTAAAATCTACTCTACTTGAGATGGTCAGTTAGGCTTACCCTTGTGGCTGGTGTAGGGTCTTTCTTAGCTCCTAGGGTCTCTGATGGACGGTTTCAATGATGAGTGGAGGCCCCTTCCTGTATGAGTCGAATTCAAATTATTTATTAATTAAGTTTGAAATTCACTGATACGAGTTTAAATGGTAACACCTGTGTACCAGAGGTGCGGAATGTTACAATAATACCTTGAGAAAGTCTTGGTCAAGTATAGACTTGATAAGGAAAAATCAGTTAGCACTTCCCACGTTGCTCCCTTTCATCTTTCTTCAAAATAATGTCCTATTATAGATAAGGAAAAGAAGCACATATCTCGTGTGCCCTACTTGAGCGTAGTTGGCAGTCTGATGTACGACATGGTCTGTACTTACCACGAGTCAAACCGAGCTTGACTCGACTCGGCCACTAATTAACCATATCTTGAACTCGCTTTGGCTCGGTTCTTGAGCTTGACTAGCCAACTTAGCTTGATTCGGTCAGCAGCTCAGGCCAATTCGAGCTGAGTTTGAGCCAAGATCGAGCCTCTGCAGCATTTTCTTAAACACATGGAGTATGCCTTTAGTTTCTTACGAAATCTAAAGCAACGACATTGGTTTACATGTATTTCATCAAACACTCAATAGGCAACATAAAATTCAAGATAAAAGGGTATTTGTTTCATATACATACCTTCCTCGCCACTAGCCGACACTTCATTGAGTCATTTCATCAAACACTTGTTGAGCAACAACAATATCAAAATAACCGAGTCACCGAACTGGTTTGATCCGAGTTCGATTTGAGTTAGGGTTCGATCAGAGTTGAGTCGAGCTTAGGCAAGCTCGAACTCGACTCAAAATTTTTTCGAGCTCAAAAAATCAGCTTGACTTGGCTCGAACTCAGTTTCGAACCGAGTCAAATCGAGCTTTTTTTAGTCAAGTCGAGTAAGTTAACCGAGCTAACTCGGTTCATGTACAGCCTATTTGTACTAGACATGATATTTCACATGTAGTGGTTGTTATAAGTAGATACATGTCAAACCCCAACAAGCAATACTGGAGGCATTTGAAATAGTTACTTCATTACATATACATATGAGGTATGACTGATTATGCGATACTCCTTCATGTGAGTAGGTGGAGTGATCAATTGGATGTCGAAGCTTCAATCTATGGTTGTTATTTCCACAACTGAAGCTAAGTATATGGTGATGACAGAAGCATTCAAGGAGGTAGTCTGATTGAGGGGAATGATGAATGAGTTGGGGCTTCACCGTGAAGTTGTGTTAGTGCACTATGACAACAAGAGCGCTATCAACCTGGTAAAGAACTCTGTTTATCACATGTGGACCAAGTAAAATGAAATGTGTCATTATTTCATATGGCAGATGCTAGATGAAGACAATGTTACTCTTAAAAATATTTACACAAGTGAAAATCTAATCGACATGCTTACAAAAGTGTTTCTTATAGAGAATTTCAGGTTTTGCTCAATTTTTCTAGGCTCGACAAAGATTTGAATGAAGATGGAGTGAGCATGAAAGTTGACAATGGTGTTACTATTGTGAAGACTGTTATGAGAAAATATAGTCCAATCACCTTCAAGGATAACTCGGCCTGACCAACTTCAAGGACAGCTCAGCCTGACCACCTTCAAGGTCAGCTCGGCCCGACGAACGTTTGTCCCTGAAACACTTCACCTAAGAACATTGGCATAAAGTTGATGCCCGCTCCCTCAAACATAGCCCTCAGCAGGATGTGGCCTCAAGTTCCTGTTTGCTCGCACTCACCAGAAACTAGATGACCTGACAAGGCTAAGGGGCCATCGAGAACAGCTAGATCCAACAAGAGATCAAGTCCGAGCCATAGTTCGGACTAATTTAGTCGTGATTGGGTCAGCTCGGTTCATCTTCAACCAAGCAATAGAGCTCGAATTTGATAAGCTCGGTCCGAGTTGTCCCCGGCCGCTCGACAGAGCCCAGCTCAGATGAGCTCGGCTCGGATCGTCTTCGTTCAACCAAGGGAGCTCGACCAAATTAGCTTAATGCAAGACCCTCTCCCAGTAACGCACGACGAAAGTAACCACATGACGCACGATTCTAGGGTAACCGCCAATGTTCACCACTAATGCATATCTTGCCTAACGGCTGAGATAGTGCACAAAATCATGGGCCATGCGGCCCTACAAACACTATAAATATAGGAATCACTGATAAAGACAAGTACACAAAATCTCTCGCCTAAAACTCATCTACGCTATCAAACCTAGATTCCTAGCTAGACTTTGGCATCGAAGGTTCCCCTAGTGTAGCCTGGGTCTCCTTTGTTTACCTCTTGTGTAGGTGGTCGAAGGTCGAAAGAGGGCGATCCAGATTTTTGCCTCAACAAAGACGATTAGAGATGGAGAATGAAGTTCAGAGTAGTGGAGCAGTGGAGTATGGAGATTAATGCCATGGTGGAGATTATTGAAAATATGTGCCTTTAATATATGCTGAAACAGGGATCTTCGATTGAATCAAACAATGGCTCGATCCTATTGAGAAAATCCCCGAAATCCTAATTTACTCGCTGGACAATTTTGTGGCATTCTTCGATCTTATCGAGGATGGCTTAGATCCTATGGTCATGCCGTCGATGGTTGTCAATCCTGTTGAAGGTCCTACTGATAAAATGCGTAAGTTTGCAATTTTGCGCGACTTGTTTCCTAATTCATATGTAACACTATATAAAGACTTGTTAATATGCAATTAGGGTAATTATAAGAGGGAAAAACGTTTCTAGGCTTTGGAAGAATGGAAGCTAGGGTTTTCTAAGTTGTTTTCATCTCTTATAACTTTGTTTTAATAGTGGATTTTGTTGTTTTGTAATGTGGTTGCCACGAGTGTTTTTTCATGTAAATTGTTGTTGTTTTTTTTTTTTTGTGATTGCTCATCTTTTTTATTTTTCTATTTACTTGTTTGCTTCACTCTTAAGGTTGGTTCCACACCTAATGCGAAGATGGTTATGCAGAACATAATACTCTGGTTGAGTGTAATATTGTATCATAAGCATGCAATAAGAAAATATAAACATGGCATATATAAAACTAACATTAAATCGTGAATGCTGCTGTGCCCACCTTGGATGGAGCACTAGCTAAATTTTTTACTGAATTACTTCATAACTGGAAGATTGATGTATATCTAGGGAACAGTCGAAATAAAAAATACTTAACAGGCCATCTTTAACAAATAAATATCTATTAACGAGAGGTTAGGACCAAGGATTATGTCCCACTTGGACTCGCTCTCAAAAGATTATTTGATGCTTAAACACCCTTTTGAGAGAAGTTCTGGCATTTGAACATACTTTCATAACTCAGTACTTTAATCCGCGCTTGTCAAAAACTACGCCCATCTGTTGGGATTTAACCCTGTACCGGTGGTGAACCATACCGATACAAACACAGCCTATTTTAAAAGATGATTAGGATAATTTCAATCAATCTGATTTTGGAGCTACGGGCATTCCACACTTGGCCTGACGATCTTGACCGCTTGCTTTGTGCCATGAAAGCCACATGTGCAATTTCAGAGTGCAAGTGAATGAGCTATCACAGTTCAAGAGCTAGCTAGCTGGTGTCAAAGCTTTGTGGGCCACCATGATGTTGGTATTTTATCCATACTGTCCACCCATTTTGCCATATCATTTTAAGGCATGAGCCTAAAAGTAAGGAGATTCAAAGCTCAAGTGGACTACACAATAGAAAACAGTGAGGACGATGATGTCCACCATTGAACCTGCCTAGCTCAAGTGATGTTTTCTGGGCTCCAGTCCTTGCCCGAGTGGTAGACTCTTAGGAGTTTCAACACAAGATCTTGAGTTCGAAGCCTAGGGGTGGTGAAATCCCACCATGGCATAAGGTCAAAATTTTCCTATTCGGCGCTTGATGGTAATTTGAATAAAGACCGTTACCTAAAACGGTCGTCCAGCTGAAAATGGATTGAAGGGAATTATTTGACAGTCTGCCAGCGTATGAAGCTCGGTACAGAGTCGCTCAGAAATTATACGACTTTCATGTATTAATTGAAATTAAAACGGATCAAATTGTAGAGCCCATTTCCGCTAGCTCAGTCCCAAAATAAAATTGGTTTAACAATCCTAACATGTGATTCGTGGACACCTCTGATGTTATTCAATTTTAAGCGTCCAATAAATGAGGGCCAAATCTCTTCGTCAGATAATCGAAACAACGTAAATGTAGGGTCACGATGCATCTAATCTGTGACCCACAATCTGAAATTTTGAATTACTTATACGACACACAGACAATTTCAAGAAACTTCCAACTGACAGCTTATCATCATTCAACATTTTGACAGAGGATCATTTTTTACAAACGGATTAAGTCCTAATGAATAGAGTAGTAGACCTACTGTGACACTGGGCAGATGTGGGCCATGTTATTTATATTTTTACAGAATCGGCCATGTGATTTTTATTTTCACAGAATCCAAACCCGTCATCAGATGCGTCACCGCAAGTTGTTATAGGTAAGATAAGACCAGCTAGATCCAAAACTCAAATTAGCTTCAAATAAAATAAGTTGAGCTCACCATTGATTTGCGTGAGGGGCGGATAGGCGGTTCAACCCTTCATCTGGAATAAATGAGTGGTCCGGATAAAATCAGATAGTTTCGTAAGTGGGCGTCCTCTCCTACCCTTTCTGTGGCCCACCTGAGCTTTGGATCGGGCTGAGTTATAGGCCGTTTTGAAGGAAACCGAGGTGATGCGTCTGATGGATGGGATGGATGGTGCGACATCAGGTGGGTCCACTGTAGCGTACGTCATCCTATGCCCTACAGAGAAAGGACCCACCTGATGAACGGTCAATACATCTCCCGATCTACCGCGCATCAGAGGCGCGAAGCTATATCTAACTTCTCCACCAGCCCCAGCACTCCCGAAATCTCCGAAAATGTCGCTTTCCTTATCGAAGCGTACACCTCGCCGTCCCACTTTCTCCCTGCCAGCTCCTCCGCACGGCGCATCGCAGCCTCCACCGTCTCACCGGGGCTACTGTGCGCCTCATCGATAA